>NC_141087.1:26770636-27370636 GCF_041138505.1 Cibotium barometz
TCTTTTATATTTCTGAAGAGGGATTTGATTACACGGGAAGATGCTGGACATCTTGAGAGGCTGGGGAGGAATCTTACACCTTCTTTCAATTCAATCCTCAAATCTGGCCCTTTAAATCCCCGAATCTCTTTATAAGAGGTGATGAACAATTCTGGAAAATGAGACAGCATATTAACATACCTAACCTTTTCTCCATTCAAGAGATCTAGACTCAGCATTGTTTCAATCAGCTCCTGCTTCTTCTTCACTTCTACCTTTGGCTGTAGTAATTCCTCGATCACTTCATACGACCCCAAAGTATCTTCTCCCTCAGCACCCACTTCATACACTTCTTCATCCTCATTACCTTGTTGCTCTGATACTAAGAAAGCCACATGTGCCTCTTATTCGCTAGATGCAGTAGTCAATGAATTTGCCTCCGATTCTTCAGAAGAAGTGGTGGTAGTCTCTTCTTCACTCGAATCCTGTGGCCTCTTCCACACGTCGTTCAAAGATCTCCTACTATGCATTTCAAAAGATTTTTTATTACCCCATTTATTATGCAAGGAAATAGTCCCATACCTCCAGTCTTGTACTACACCAACCACTCGCAACCAAGGTTGCAACCAAGTTTGTCCAAGAATAATTGGAAGTGCACCAAGACCCGCAAGCATTACATGGAAATCTAAAATAACTTTGACATTAGAGACTTCAACTTCCAACTCCTTTACCATGCCAAGACATTTTACCTTTTGATGGTTAGCCATCCTGATTCAAAAACCAGAAACCCCAAATACCCTCAAGCCTAACTGCTCCACACATGATTGAGTAATCACAAAGATTTGAGCTCCTCCGTCTATATATGCCTGACCAAGGTTCCTACCTTACTCCACACCTCCACAATAGGGCAAATATCTGGAAGCTCCTCTAAAGATAGTACTTTGACTGACCTCTTCTCTGACTCCTTTTCCATTGGATTCGCTGTAGTGCTTTCCACTGCCTTCTCAATTTTCGGCACCATCTCTACCAACTGCCCCAAGGTGATGTTAGCCTTCCTGTTCACCATATTAGATTTCAGGCTATAGCTAGTTTGCCCATCTCCCAGTGGAAAGTCTGACACCTCGAACCTTCTACAAGGCTTCCGTTTCTTTTTGGCTTTCACATATTCTCCTTCTTGTTGCTTCCCCTTTTTACGACTGGGTCCAACCACTCCTTTTCCTTCTCTTTCATCCGTTGTGCGCTTGCCCCAACGGACATCACATCCCCTTCTTCCTTCACCTGAACATTCTCCAAAGTAACAAAATTCACAACCTTTGCTTTCCCCTCCTCCTCTGCTGTGATTCCACTGGGACTTGCTTGATCTCTGATATCAATACCATAGTCGTTTGACCTGTCAGGTAACTGTGAAGGTAGTGGGTACATATCACCACCCATTCACTGAGGCTTATCACAATCAGTACTTAGATGTCCAAGTTCACCACAATTCCAACATGTAGGGATGAAATGACGGCCCCTACCATGACCACATCCATACCGTGCTTGCCCATCTCCCCCTTCTTGATTATTGCCTCTACCTCTACCACGTCCACCACCTATACTTCCCATTAAACTTAAGCCCAAATTCTTCATAAGATCAACATCTATTTCATATCTTGTCGCAATCCCTCATCGGAACCATAGGTACTCCTTGACTAACTTGAGGTACCGTCTGCATAGCCTGGGCTTCAACAAGTTTCATTCTCTCAATCACTACATTCATAGGTGTAGCCTCCACTCTACGAATCTCCGACTGTGCTACAACTCGAATCATCCCCAGCTGATTCATGCGTTGTAGCTTCCAATCTTTTGTCTTGGAAATCTCTACTGCATCCTCATAAGACCTGGGCTTCTTTAATTCCACCTTCCAGCGAATACTCCTCTTAAGCCCGGCCACAAACCTGTTTTTCTTCATCATGTCAGGGGGCCCCAAAGCCCTTCATAAAGTGTCCCATAACAAAGAAATTTTTTTTACATAATCATCAATTTATTCCAACTCACCTTGTGTCAGAGCTTGCACCTCATGCCAAACCTTGTCAGGGTCTTCTACCTTCTTAAACCTGTTGCTAAGTGCTATCTTCAATCCATTCTCAGTCATATCGATACGTGGAACAACAACTCTCAATGACTCCTCATAAGTTCTGTACCAAGTCCTTGCATCCCCTTTCAAGCAAATGCTCAATAGCCTGAGTACCTTAGCAGGCTCCTCAATATGATTACTTATGCAAGCCACCTCCATCTTTTCAAAGAAATCTGTCACATCTTCATTGGGTCCACCGAAAAATTCCAGATACGACATCATCTTGTCTAGCTTTCACCTTCAAACCAAAGAAAAACAGCTAGAAACACCTTTCTTCAATCTCTTACTCTGGGGCATACACCCTCGTAGGCAAGAGCTTGGTCCATTCCTCAATGGGGGCACCAGAAAGCTGTCAAAAATTTCAGACACGGAATCACCTGCCTCTATAGCTGTCCATCCAACAGCCTTGTACCACCATGAGCCTGGGGCACCACCAGCACACTAGCTGGAACACTTCCCACACAATTCACCACACCACCCACACCAGAAAGATAGCACAATGACCCTCTTCTAACCACAACAGTCTGATAACGAGAGAGAGAGAGAGAAAAGCAGTGCCCTACAAAACTTCACAGCTCTGCTTGCTACCAGCAGCAACAATACTAGCAAAGAAAACAACAACACACCCTCTGGGAGCAATGAGTGTGGACCAATGAAGCGACACACACACTCTCTATGTTCAAAGAAAGCAACTCAACCAGGTAGCCCATAGGTTCTCTCCTCTATTAGACACCGGCCGCAAGCAGCAATACTATCATTGTTAACACTATAAGAAAAGCCAACACTACTGCAGCAACCATATATTTACAACAGCCACGACCACCCTCCTGCAGAGCCGCCTAATCACTCATGGCATAGGAAAAAGCTAAAGAAACACACCATCTTCCAGCAGCAGCAGGCTGGCGGCTTGACAAAGCAACTTCACATTGCTGCGCTACTAGCAGACCACAACCAGGTACTCCACATGCCAAAACTCTCTCTGCATCATCCGCTCTACAGAGAACTGGCAGCAACTCCACCAAGTACACACTACTGCGCTGGCATCACCCGCTACCTAGAACTACTCCAACAACTCAACCAGGAACCCACACGTAAAAGACTCTCCCTGGCATCACCATCCATCAGAAACACACCCTGTAGTCTGCTTCCTCTCAATCTCCTTGCTACCAGCTTCTCCCGGCGGTAAAAAATAGAGAAAGCCTCGAAAACTCCCCTTGTATCTTCCAGCTGGCGGCTCCGTTGTGCTTTGGCAAAGTTGCCGTCCGAGTAGTGAGGACAAGTCAACTTTTTGCTGGCCACGTTGGCGTCTTGAAAGGCCTGGAGGATGGCCATGGCTATAACCCAATTGGTGGCCTTAGTGCTCACGCCCACCACGAATTTCCAAAACGAATGCAAGAGCTGCCCTATCGCCATCATCAGCATGCTACACCATAATTTTCCAAAACATGGCTATTACAATCGATGCCATGCACTGCCGATCATCTTCACGTGCTTGCTAAAAATGGAGCGCCATGAACTGTATCCAAAATCAGCCCACGATCGACCAACCATCATCACATTTGGGGTTCCCATGTATTTTCACGTGGAGGCATTACCAAAAGCTCATAAAAAAGCATAAAACCACCCTGTTGTTCCAACATACATATATCAAAGCCAAAGGCTGTCAACATCAAAAGCCTTCCGCAAGCTTTCCACACATTGGAGACCAACCTTCCTCAAAGACATACGCACTGCTGCAATAAAAAAAACTTCAAACCTCAAGAACCTGCTTCTAAAAAAAACCATGCATGTACTAGCTTACTACCAAACCACCCACTCTATACATCTGCCAAGGCATTCAGGGCCAAGTCTTTTTACATGCCATGCATCCCATATGTACACAAGCCCAAAACACCTTTACAAGATTTTGCCTGACACTTGGTTCACCCTTTTAGTCTGACCATCGATCTTGGGGTGGTAAGCTGTGCTGAGATCCAAGAAGTTCCTACTGCTTCAAAAAATGCAGTCCAGAATCTTGACGTGAACTTGGGATCTCGTTCACTTACTATTCTCCTGGGTAGGCTGCCATGCAATCTGAAGATTTCCTTAAGGAACACTTTGGCCACATCCACTACAATGTAGGTTTCTTTTACTAAAATCAGATGGGCAACTTTGGTTAGTCTATCAACAACCACCACGAAGATGGAGTTGTAACCTGATTGCAGTGAAGGTAATCTAGTAATAAAATCCATACTCATACATTCCCACTTCATCTAGGGGATGTTTAATGGATGCAACTTCCCAAGCATTTTTACTCTCTCGGCCTTGACTTTCTGACAGGTCAAACATTGACGTACATGATTAAGTACATCCTTTTTTAGACCAGGCCAAAAGAAGTTTTTCTTCACATGTAGGTTTTGATAAAACCTGGTTGTCCTGCAATAAGGCTATCATGGGCTTCATTCAGAATTTGTCCCTTATTCCCTCATCATTGGGAGTGCATAGCCTGCGATTATAATACATAATTCCATGATCGAGGCTATACCAACGCGGTTCAACTCCTGTGGAGTTTTGCTTTCCTGCATAAGTAGGGTAGCAATAGGGACAAAGAATTTATCCTGCATGATCTTCTCTCTTGATTCAATAATCAAGGGATTTGACACTACAATAATTGCAAAAGCAAGGAGGATTTTTTGCTGAGGGCATTTACTACCACATTTTCTTTGCCTGGGCGGTACTTGATTTCAAAATCAAATTCCTGCAGGGTCTGCATCCACCTTCTTTGGCACATGTTGATATCCTTCTGAGTGAAGATTAACTTTAAGCTATGATGATCTGTCTCATCAAAGTGAATCACTACAAGAGGTTGAGGACATACCGACGCCAAAATACCGACGCAAATGTCGAACGTCGGTATGTCCGTCGTCATGTTGGAGGAGACAAGTATGGCGGGGTTTTTTTAAATTTTCATTTCCCGTCGCGTATACCGACGCCTATACCGACGCTGATACCGACGCTTATACCGACGCATATTCCGTAGCATATACCGACGAATATTCCGACACATATTCCGTCGCATATACCGACGCTCGTAAGTTTTTCACAGCCGAGAGCCTATTTTCTGGTTTTTCGCAGAAGATGCGCAAGTAATCAAGCGAAAGAGGTGCTTTCTCTCCCTCTCTCTCCTCTTTTTTCCTCTCTCCTCTTTTCTCCTTCATTCTTCTTTTCTCCTCTTCTCCTTCTCCTAACATGTTATTGCAATTGCTTTTAGTTTTTAATTGAAAAATTAAGAGTTTTAGGGTTTTGTGTTTTTTTGGTTCTCTATGCATGTTGAGATCTAGAGCTCTCTATGTATGCATAGATCTCCTAATGCATGCATAGAGATTTTAGGGTTTTGTATTAGTTCTTTTTCTTGTGTTTAATTTACTAATTAGTTTGTTTAATATTTTGTTTTGCAGCTCTTTCACCTCACCAATCTTTCATCAATCCTCGAGCTCTCCTTCAGCTTTGCAAAAAAGAGGTAGATCCTCTTTTGATTTTTCTTGTTTATGCTATTTTATATGAAGTTTTGCATCCTTGTTTTATGGTTTAGGGTTAGTTTTGGGTTCTTGTAAGCTTACAACACATAGGATTAATTTAATATCTATGCATAAAACCTATAATAAGCTTGCAATCTCTATTATCCATGTACGTAAAACAAGATCATGTTTATTACACCATTGGTGGGTGATGGGATTAAGGGTTAGCATAGTGCATAAGGCATATAGCATAGAGCTTATGCATAGAGCTTATGCATAAGTCTTGCATAGAGCGTATGCAAGAGACTTATGCATAGAGCGTATGCATAAGACTTATGCATATGGCTTATGCATAGAGTTTATGCATATGGCTTATGCATAGAGCGTACGCATAAGACTTATGCATATGGCTTATGCATAGAGCTTATGCATAAGGCTTATGCATAGAGCGTGTGCATAAGGCTTATGCATAGAGCGTAATTGCATAAAGCATGTGGATAAGGCTTATGTGAAAGGGATTAAGGGTTAGCATAATAGTGCATAAGGCATATAGCATAGAGCTTATGCATAGAGCTTATGCATAAGTCTTGCATAGAGCGTATGCATAAGACTTATGCATAGAGCGTATGCATAAGACTTATGCATATGGCTTATGCATAGAGTTTATGCATATGGCTTATGCATAGAGCGTACGCATAAGACTTATGCATATGGCTTATGCATAGAGCTTATGCATAAGGCTTATGCATAGAGCGTGTGCATAAGGCTTATGCATAGAGCGTAATTGCATAAAGCATGTGGATAAGGCTTATGTGAAAGGGATTAAGGGTTAGCATAATAGTGCATAAGGCATATAGCATAGAGCTTATGCATAAGTCTTGCATAGAGCGTATGCATAAGACTTATGCATAGAGCGTATGCATAAGACTTATGCATATGACTTATGCATATGGCTTATGCATAGAACGTACGCAGGTAGACTTATGCATATGGCTTATGCATAGAGCTTATGCATAAGGCTTATGCATAGAGCGTGTGCATAAGGCTTATGCATAGAGCGTAATTGCATAGAGCGTGTGCATAAGGCTTATGTGAAAGGGATTAAGGGTTAGCATAATAGTGCATAAGGCATATAGCATAGAGCTTATGCATAAGTCTTGCATAGAGCGTATGCATAAGACTTATGCATAGAGCGTATGCATAAGGCTTATGCATATGACTTATGCATATGGCTTATGCATAGAGCGTACGCAGGTAGACTTATGCATATGGCTTATATGAAAGGGATTGTTAAAATGCAATTGCAAATGCCTTGATTGTGGTTAACAAATGCTTATGCAAATGCCATGGTGAGGGCATTGTGAATTGTTGGTTTGTGTTGGAGCTTTTGGATAATGGATTGAGGCATGAGTCCATGCTTTATTGCTGAGTTCTAAATTGTAAAAGGGCATGAGTCATGCTCAATACTTGTAAGCCAACAAACTTGTTCTATCATTTGATATTATCCACATCATTTTGTACCTACACTCACCATTGCAACCACTTCAAGTTTCTATAGAATCTAGCAATGTGTGAGGGTACCTTGGCATTAGTTGGAGAGGCCAAGGGGAGAATGGCTTGAACTCTTTGTGCCGTGATTGCTTGGTAAAGCGGTACGAAGGGGGATTAGGTACACCGGTGTGAAGAAATGGCCTCAACCTTCACCTTGGAGGAAAACTCGGTGAAGGGGTGAGAAGAGCTTGGCCGGGAGATCGGCAAGCTTCAACGCGCGTCCTCAACAATCCTCACCATCGACTTTGTGGATGCATTTGGGCAATGGGGCCCCTTTTCTGTCATATTGTGTGGATATTGCAAATGATGTATCATCTTTCATGACATTATGGGATGCAAAGAGTATTGCGTAAAAGTTTTAAGAAGTTGCATTTTCAATTGAGATTTGGTTCCAATTACAAAGGAGACTATGGCGGAATTTACAAAACCGTAATTCAGTCCTAGGGTTTTTGGGATTAGGTTCGAGCTTATGGCTTATGCATAAGACTTGTGCATAGAGCGTGTGCATATAGCTTATGCATAAGACTTATGCATAGAGCGTGTGCATAAGACTTATGCATATGGCTTATGCATAGAGCTTATGCATAAGGCTTATGCATAGAGCTTATGCATAAGTCTTGCAGCCTTATTATGCAAGCTTATACTTATAATATGCATTTAGATTATTGCATAAGGCCTTTATATATAAACAGCTAGATGGAGGAACAACAAGTCAAGAGGACAATTTCAGAGTTTCGGACTCCTACAGGTTGTATGCATTGCTTGAAAAGTGCATTTACAAAGGATGATGATCTTAGTGGTCTCAAGAGTCATGATTGGCACAAGTTTCTACAATTTGTGCTACCCATAGCAATAAAAGATTGCCTCACTGAAGACATTAGAGCTACAATCTATAAGATTGGCACATTGGTGCACTGGATTTCTTCAAAAGAGATAAAGAGAGACACTTTGGAGACAGCGCGTTTAAACTCCATAGAGGCAGTCTGCATGGTAGAGAAGTTTTTCCCTACAAGTTTATTAACAATCCAAAAGCATCTTCTAGTTCATGTTGTAGATGAGGTTGCAGTTGCTGGAACAGTCCATTCAAGATGGATGTTCTTTTTGGAGAGGTTTATGAAGACATTAAAGGGATTTGTTCGCCAAATGGCTCGCCCAGAGGGTAGTATGTCAGAAGGGTGGCTGATACAAGAGTCCCTTGTTTACATCACTGAATATTTAAGTTCCTCAGATCCAGAGATACCTCGACTATGGTCTCAAGAGTCCAACAGGCGAGTCATTGGTGAGGAACCTCAAGGCCAAGGCATTAAGAGAAAGATGGATAACACTTTGAGAGAAAAAATCAACAAATTTTGCATCTTGAACTCTCATGTAATGGAGAAGTGGATTGAGACATATGAAGCTCTCAAGCGACAGCGAGTACAAGATCGTTTAAGTTTCAGAAGGAATCGCACTACAAGAAATCTCCCATATCCAGAAGGTATGCAAGCTCTTCCGGACTTTCCCACAGGTAGATGGCTAGAAGCTACAATTTTAGAAGCCAAACGTGCTGGTTTACCTATAACAGAGGAGGAGGAGGAGCTTACAAAAGGATGCGATTGGCATGTAAGTGTATAAGTTCTACATGTCTCTCATTTTTTTCTCTACATGTCTCTGTGTTTGATTCTCCATCAACAAACTTTTTGTGCTATTTGTAGTATCACAAATATGGGGCGTTTTGGTCACATGGACGTCATTTTCGAGTAGAACGAATAGACCAAAGAAGAGCAACCTTTGATTGTGGTGTCACAGCACAGTTTGTTCAAGAAAGTCGTGCAAGTGCAAGTGATGATAACACAATTACTGGAATGCTTGATTACTTTGGAACCATTCAAGATATATTGAAGGTTGGCTTCAGAAGTTTTGAGTTGTTTATCTTTGATGTGAAGTGGTTCAAGGTAATCATGAATGGGCCACATGCAACTGTACGTAGAGACAAGAGTGGCCTCATCCAAGTGGACTCCACAAAGGTATGGACCGATCAGCAAGATACTTTTGTGCGCCCAGAGCATTGTGAGCAGGTTGTCTTTAAAGCGGATCCAAAAGATCCACGCTGGCTATTTGTGGTTCAAGTCGCCCCCCGCAGTAAGCAAATTTTTGAAGAATTTGAGCTACAGCAAGGTGATGTGGATGCACAGGGTAATGGAGAGCAGCAAGAACAAGACGATATCAACAATGAAGAGGAGCAAGCAAATGAAGAGAAGGAACTAGAGCAAGATCCAAATGAAGAGGTGCAAACCAAGGAAGCTGAAAAACAAGTTGAGGAAGAAGACATAGATGATGAAGACATCCTTCATCAAGGGACTTTTAATGATGAGGATGCTGAAATGTGCATAGACATAGATCTCTTTGGGGCTACTGATCTTAATGAGGATGATAGAATAGATAATGATTTATAAAATGATGTATCTTAATGACTATGCAAATAGTTATGACATATTTGTAATGGTTTTATGACATTGAAGGTCCATTCATTGTTTACCATTGTTAATGTTTACCATCATAATCACTACTGTAGGAGCAAGTTGATATAGTTTTACCAATGTTGTTTATCATTGTTAATGTTTATCTTATGGTTCTTTCATTCATTGTTTACCGTGTAATTTTCATTCCGTACAAGTTTGTCATATGGTTTTTTGTCCAACAGGCCATGGGTGACTCACCGCCCTACGACTACAGTCAAGATTTCTCATTTAATCCTACACCGCAGGGCATGAGTCCCCAGCAGTTATATGGTTTTCTTTCGTCCATGACTCCAGAGCAGAGAGCCATGGCTCAGAGTTATTGGGGTTCTGGAGCAGGGACATCTGCCTCACCATCTGGATTCCCGACGCCAGTTCCCACACCCGTGGGTACGACAGCAGCTCCCACACCTCGTACCACACAGCCTTCCACTCCTGTTACAGCTCGATCTACCACCTCTTCACATAGACGGCGCTCACGTAGTAGGTCTTCAGGGGGAGGTTGTTGTGGTGGTAGTGCCACAGATGCTGTGACACCACCACCACGTGAGCGTCGTCCTTCGCTCTCATCTGTTGATAGCACACCCATAGGGTCACCTTCCACTCCCTGGGGTGCACATGACCATGACAACAGCAAGATTTACACAATCAGGGATGGGGCACCAATTATGGATAGTGCAGGGAAGGCAATGAAGACACGCATTCGACAATTGTGCACTATATAGTTTCATGACTCTGTCATGACTAAATGGGATCAGCAAGACAAGGGGAAGAAAAATTATATAAACACAAAGATAAAGCAAGAGTTCCAGCCATCTGACCCTATGAATGTCGTCTCTAATGAGTGGATACAGTATACAGCTCGCATTTTGATGGGGCATCGTAGGTCAGAGGCGAGGGATGCATTCAGAGAGGGGAAGGAGAAACCTGTTTGGCTAGATGACAGGGAGTGGGCAGCCATTGCTCAGGAGCTCACCGAGACACCAGACAGGTTTCAACAACAAAGAGAGGCGGCAAGGGCAAGACTCCAAACAATAGGGGCTTCTCATCTCGGGAGTGGTGGTTACGAAACCATGCGCCATGAATTCGTAAGTGTTTGTAGCAATTTTATTTATTTAAATGTATGTATGTAGGCTAAATGTTGATTTTTTAAAAGTTATAATTGTTAATCGTGTGTGCAGGAGTTGGCCATGAATCGCCCACCAAGCAGGCGAGAGGAGAAGTATGCTCACAAACATGGCCTTGTGGCCTTGTTTGAGATGCTTGAAGAAGAAGGAGAGACCGTCAATTGGGAGGCATTACCATGATGTAAGATGACCTTCAAACTAATGAAATATGATCAAAACATTCTTGAGTATTAATGTTTAATTTAATTTCTTGTTTGTCGATCAGGAAAATATGCAAACGAGCACGGTTGTTTATGTGCTCTATTGTAGACAGAATGGTGCTGTCTGTTACTGTTGTTGATCCTGCTCATTGCAGGCAGCTAGGCAACAGCCAGGCAGCACTATTCTGCCCAAAAAAAAATTCTGCTACAGCGTCGGTATATGCCCCGGTATCAGCGTCGGTATGTACATTGGTATAGGCGCCGGTTTACGCCTCGGTACATCATGCGGTATAGAAGCCGGTTTATCCGTCGGTATATCAGTCGGTATTTACCCCGGTTTAAGGGTCGGTATTACCCCCGGTTAGCGTCGGTATAGGCGCCGTTATATGCGCCGGTATTAACACCCGACAGGTATACCGACGCTGCGGTACCGGCGCTTATACCGGCGCTTATACCGATGACGAGGCTTTTTTAGACCCCGTTAAATAGCGCCGGTACAAGCCCCGGTATTAGGCTAATATGTAGTAGTGAATCTTTGACCCAGTAGGTAATGTCTCCACAACTTCAAGGCATATACTACTGAAAGTAGTTCCAGCTCATGGACAACATAATTTCTCATGCGTTCTGAGTTTTTGGGATTCATAGGACACTGCATGACCTTCCTGCATGAGTTCACCTCCCAGGGCAAAACCACTGGCATAAGTTTATTACTACCTCAAAGGGTATATAGAAATATGGCAACTTCAAAACGGGATTGGTTACCAAGGTGATCTTTAGCTTATCAAAAGCACTCTGGCACCTGTGTGAGATCCCACCAACAACAAATCCATATAAAAGAGCCATGGACTCATCCGTTGAGGACCAACAAGGTCAATCAACCGGATCCATGCCCGGTTTCAGAAAACAACTCTTACTCCTTATTCCATTATCTTCCACGACGCACGTGTGGGTATTTTGTGACCCAGAGCCCGAGCACCGTATGGTCAGCACCCTCTAGATCCTTCGCAGGTCACCTAGCGCTTCACTCATAGGCCACTTCCTTGGTCCCTCATCCACCGTACCGGAAGCTCACCATTTAAATCGAACCGAGGCTGGTCAAGACCTCGATCGAGACCTTGCTACGTGAGACGTCCTCCAGTGACTCTCTGTTCAACAGTTGCAACTTTATCAGGTAGGTCTTCATGACCACATTATCAAGATAGTCAAAATGCTTCCCCAGCATTCTTGACATAAAACAATCATTTACAAACAGTTCATAATTACAGTTTCTATAATGAACTCACATCTTTCCGAATTGTTCCACATCAATCCATATTACTTAATCCAATTCCAATTCATATGTGTATCCATTCTTGACCAGATACATCATTTTCCATCCCATCACATCAAATTCATTCACTTCACAGAACATCCATTCTTATCTTTCTTAATTTACCTTACGTCTCATCACATCCATTTCTCATTATATCTCATTCGTTCAGATCTTATATTATTCATTCACATTCACATTCACATGACATCTCATCTCATCCATTCGCTTATATCGACTTCATATCCATTCACATACATATTCACATTCATATATCCACATCCACATCCACATTCATACATCCACATCCACATCCATACATCCATTTCCACATCCATACATCTATTTTCACATCCACATTCATACATTCACATCCACATTCACATTCATACATCCACATCCACTTCCACATCCATACATCCATTTCCACATCCACCTTCATACATTCACATTCCCATTCATATTCATACATTCACATTCCCATTCATACATTCCCATTCAGATTCATACATTCACATTCCCATTCACATTCATACATTCACATTCATACATTCACATTCCCATTCACATTCATACATTCACATCCACATTCACATCCACATTCACATTCATACATCCACATCTACATCCACATCTACATTCCAATTCATACATCCACATTCACATTCACATCCATACATCCATATCCACATTCCATATCCTCATTCACATTCACATACATTCACATCCACATTCCATATCTACATCCATATCCCCATTCACACATCTATATCCACATTCACATTCACATACATCCACATTCACATTCACATTCACATCCATATATCCATACCCACAATCCACATCTACATCATTTCTTTCACATACATATAACTACATCCATTCTTTCACATACATACATCTCCATCTATTCCACGTTTATTTTCATCTATTTGATTCGTTTCACATCCTTATATCTATTTATAGAACTACATCCATTCTTTCACATACATATAACTACATCCATTCTTTCACATACATACATCTCCATCTATTCCACGTTTATTTTCATCTATTTGATTCGTTTCACATCCTCATATCTATTTATAGAATACAATCTATCTATTTATAGACTACAAGAGAATTCTTATTTTTGATATAAGATTTCTTTACGCATCTATTTATGCATAAATTCCATTTTAAGGAGACTAACACTTTCGAAATAAAAATCAATCTTTTATGCATCTTCCTATGCATAAAATCAAAATTGACGAAAAGAACTCTTTTGAGCTAAAAATAGATTTCTTTATGCATCTTTCTATGCATAAAGTTAAAATTGATGAGAATAACACTTTTGGATTAAAATAAATTCTTTATGCATCTTTCTATTCATAAATCCAATTTAGTAGGAATTACACTTTTAGAATAAAAGAATTTCTCTTATGCATCTAATTTAAGCATAAAATTATTTATGATGAAAATCACACTTTTAATATAAAAATATCTTTCATGCACCCATTTATGCATAAAAATCAATATGATAAAAGTAACACTTTTACAATAAAATAATAATCTTTTATGCATACCTCTATGCATGAAAATCAAATATGATAAAAGTAACACTTTTACAATAAAATAATAATCTTTTATGCATACCTCTATGCATGAAAATCAAATCAAAATCAAATATGATAAAAGTAACACTTTTATAATAAAAAAAATTATCTTTTATGCATACTTCTATGCATGAAAATCAAATATGATAAAAGTAACACTTTTTTTAAAAAATATTTTTTATGCATACTTCTATGCATGAAAATGATACTTTAGAATATAGAAATCATAAGGATTACTCTTTTAGAATAATGAAAGATAATACTTATTTCTAAATTTTTGAAAACTTTTGCCATAACCTCCTTTGTATGGCTGACCATTTTTCAATTTTAAGACTCTAAATTTAATTAGAAATGCATCAAGATTATTTAAATCATTCTAAAGTAACATTTTTCTACTTATTTATTAAGAGAAACATTATGAATAAACTTTATTTTTTATTAATCACTCACCTAGGATAGAGAATGGTTGGATTTACTAGAGAAAAGAGGGGAATGCCTTTTGCAATGAGGCATAACATTATTTGCAATTTTAGAGAAGACATAAAGCATAAAAAACCATAAAAAACCATAAAAACCATAAAATAAATGGAAAAGAGAAGAATCACCAACTTACTAATGAAATTGAGAGCTTTCCTTTGGCTTGATGGTTTGAGGGTTCAACTCTTGTTTGACAAGAGTGGCCACCAATCTTTTGGAAGAGGGAAGGTCAAAAACTAATGAATTATGAGTAAAATTCATTGTTTTTGGCACTTGGAAGAGGCAGGGTAACAGTGCAAAAACACTATTAAGTTTCAACAAAGGGGAGGCATTCTATTTATAGGAAAAAGTGAGCCCTAACCAAGCAAACTGATTCTAGAATTTTCCAGATCAGTTTGGTCAATTTTTGACCATTTTTAGGTCAGTTTTGCTCACTTTTTGGATCTAGTTGAAAACAGGAGAGAGGAGAGATGAAAATATCTCATTATTTGGGATTTTAAAACTCATTCAAGCATGTAAAATAGGCACCCTCATCATGAGGGAAATCCCCCATGCAAAGGTGTCAAAAATGCATCATTACTTCTAAATATCTCCCTTTTTTTAACTATTAACCTTGTTCTTAGTCAACTCTTCATCTTATGTGAGTATTTACTCATTTTTGGGAGATTTTTCTTTTATTTCTTCATTTATCTCCTCCCTAAATTTGGATGAATCTTATTGGTCCATAGGAACCTTAATTTAAAATTTCGAAAAAATCTTCACCCCAGGATAATGCCTCTTGAACAAATTATACTTAATTTCTAATGCACCTTCTGAAATTCTTTTTAAACTTCTTTTTCAGGGGAAATTATTTTAATAAGATGAGGTATATTTCTATACAAAAATATTTAAAATCTAAATATTCTCTTTCTAGAACATTTTCTCTCTCTAGGCAAAAACTGGTAGAAATAAGATCTTTTATATTTTTGAAGAGGGATTTGATTACAGGGGAAGATACTGGAGATCCTGAGAGGCTGGGGGAGGAATCTTACATTCTACCCCACTTAAAAAATGCGAGATGTCCTCATCTCGCAGGTGGAGTATGATCTCTTTCATCTTCTTCTTCTTCTTCAATCACTTCCAGCGTTACTGCCTTGGAAGTGGACGGCTGATTTGGGAACAACTCCCTTTGACTTCCCCTAATCTGAGTTGGTCTTGCATTAATTTGGGTTGAAACTGCAAGTTGGAGATAGAGGGTCTACCTCTGGGATATTCCTGATTTTGGTGGAAAGAACCTTGATTACTCTAGACGAAAGGGGCTGGAGTCTAGAATCTTGACCCCTGATTTCCCTGCCGCGTGAAAACCTTGATCCAAAAGGAGTTGGGCAATCCATACTGCAATGTCCAGATCCTTGACAGTTATAGCATTTCACTCTCTTGTTCAAGGGTGGAACTTCTGAAGTTGAATTCCAAGGGATTGAATTTCGGGAAAAGGACATTTCTTCCATTTTGGAATTTCCCATATCCTGGGTTTGACCTTGATATCTCTTAGGCGGAGGAAGGTTGGAATCGCTTTCTGGGAATAAAAACCTTTTGAAAGGTGATGGTGCTGGGTTTGGAAAGACTTTGACAACATCAAAGGCTTTGGCGAAATCCTTTGCCATTCTTACTGCTTCGGCCATTGAGATAGGTTTTGCATTCTTGACTAAAGTATCTAATGGCTCATTCATTCCCCGAATGAACCTGGCCCATCAGCTGCTCTTCATCCAATTCAGGGGAATATTTAAGGAGAAGGGCAAAAGCCTGATGGTACTCTTCAATTGTCCGGTTTGCTGCTTTAGTTCCAAGAACTCATTCATGTTAGTTTCAAGAAAGCCTGGGGGACAAAACCTCTTTCTGAGGTAAGCCTTGAGATCAGTCCAGGTTTGGGTATTTCAGTCAAGACGGTTTGTCTCGCAATGGTTTCTCCATGCCACTCTAGCTGTCTCCACTATCTTGAGCCTTGCGAGAGCCATTTTTCTCTTCTCATTGTACCCGGTGACATCGAAGTATTCTTCCATTGTTTCGATCCATTTCTCCACAGCCTCGCCCAAGTTTTTTCCTTCACCCTTGAAAAGTCCAGGCTGTGAACTATGAAAGAGTTTTACGAACATCCAGGTCGAGTTCTTCTTCATCAAGTTGGTGGGGGTTAACATTTCTACCACGATGACCTCGGTCCATGTTTCTATCAATACGAAAATTCTTGTTCAGTCTCTTTATTTATGATTCAATCCGAATTTTGATTCAACTGATTCCGGGGTTCTCTAAATAGGTCGGCTCCTCACAGAGTCAAGGGGTAAAGATGCTCATATAGAACGCATTATTAGTTAACAACAATTATCTCATTCATATCTTTAACACAATAATGGTCCATCAGACTCAATTTTTCTATCTAAACAATCCTCCATGGGGATTTCAAATTTTCAGATTTTTAATTTATCAACCCATAACTTGATCTACTGATCAAAAGTTAACAGTAATAATCTTCCAACACAATTCACTAATCTCATAGTGATTGGCTGAAGTCATTAACGTCATTCTAGTTAAGAACATCATCACAGGGACTCGTCCCATTCATCCTCATCGCAGTTTCGCTCAGCTTAGTACATTTCAACCAAATTTCAGGGATCATCATTTTTCAATCAGAATCCAAATCAACTCATCAGTTCTCAACCAAAATTTAAAAATCATATCAACCACATTCGAATTCATCATCTGGATAGCTTTAATGCTTATAATTTCAAGTCTTAGATTTACTCGTATATACTGCCAGTAAAGAGCTACACTGTATACCCTCGGTATATACGGGTAGTCATGGTCCTTGGAACTATAAGGTAAATACCATCATGTCTAGGCCTCAAGCAAGTCAGGGATTCCATACAATTGTGGTACTTCCATCTGAAGACCGAATTACCAAATTACGAATTTCAGTTTGAATATCAAATTGTATGAATTTTATCACACAATTACAACCTTTTAGTGCTTCTTGATAAATTTTTGACATATTTGGCTTCTCGGTAGATCCTCATTAGCCAAATAGCTCTGATACCAACTGTGAGATCCCGGTCCCTACCGCGCAACGGATTCGGGGTGTTAGCAGTGGAAGTAGCACATCTTGCGCGGGGCAGGGTCCCACACTCAGGGCCTCGCCCACGGATATCCGGACAGGTGACTAATTCCTCGACTCTTCCAAATCAAACTCGGAAAAACTTCTCTTGCCAAGAAAGCACGGGCGATTCCACGAGGATAACTTTTCCCTAAGGTAGTCAAAAGCCTTAACGAACTGAGCTCATCTGAATGAACCCGTAAGTCCCATAGTCAGACCAGGGAAAATGACTGTACTTGGATCATAGAGATCAACGCTTTTTTTCTCATTGAGAGGCACAGCCGTTGATTCTTTTCCATAGAACAATTTTTGTCCGGGATTTACTTCATCTATCGAACTAAACACAGAAATTGAGTCTCAATTTACGGATCCATCAGTCCAGCCTAACCCCATCCAGTCCCATGGGTTAGCCAACCGCCCAACCACTGTAGTGATGGGATCCAATTTAGAATTTGGTTAGGTTTTGTCCTGGGTACCAGGGAAAAGAGTTCCCAGGCCCCCTAGCCGGAAGTTCAAGCAAACATAAACTAGTCACACCACTTACACACCCAATATGAAATTTCTTTTTTCTCAGTATCAGCTAACTTTAAAACAATCCTTTAATGAAACCATTATGTCACTGATCACTATCCTCAAAATCTGTGGTTGAATCCATATTTTCAATCATTCATTCATTCATCGGTGTACTTATGGCATCATTTATAACCAAAACGCTCACCACCTGTTTACTTAGGGGTCTTTTTGATAGTTTCATTCACATAACAGAATGGAATCTCCATGGAAGATTAGCAAGATCAACCAACAGATCCATATAAAAGAGCCATGGACTCATCCGTTTTGAGGACCAGCAAGGTCAATCAACCAGATCCATGCCCGGTTTTAGAAAAAAACTCTTACTCCTTATTCCAATATCTTCCACGATCCATGTGTGGGTATCTTTGGCGACCCAGAGCCCGAGCACCGTATGGTCAGCACCCTCTAGGATCCTTCGCAGGTCACCTAGCGCTTCACTCATAGGCCGCTTCCTTGGTCCCTCATCCACCATACCGGCGGAAGCTCACCATTTAAATCGAACCGAGGCTGGTCAAGGCCTTGGTCGACCTTGCTACGCGAGACGTCCTCCAATGCCTCTCCGTTCAGCAGTTGCAACTTTATCAGGTAGGTCTTCACCACACGACCACATTCTCAAGATAGTCAAAATGCTTCCCCGGCATTCTTGACATAAAACAGTCATTTACAAACAGTTCACAATTACAGTTTCTATAATGAACTCACATCTTTCCAAATTGTTCCACATCAATCCATATTACTTAATCCAATTCCAATTCATATGTGTATCCATTCTTGACTAGATACATCATTTTCCATCCCATCACATCAAATTCATTCACTTCACATAACATCCATTCCTATCTTTCTTAATTTACCTTATGTCTCTTCACATCCATTTCTCATTATATCTCATTCGTTTAGATCTTATATTATTCATTCACATTCTGATTCACATGACATCTCATCTCATCTATTCACTTATATCGACTTCATATCCATTCACATACATATTCGCATTCATATATCCACATCCACATCCACATTCATACATCCACATCCATTTCCACATCCACATCCATACATCCATTTTCACATCCACATTCATACATTCACATCCACATTCACATTCATACATCCACATCCACTTTCACTTCCACATCCATACATCCATTTCCACATCCACCTTCATACATTCACATTCCCATTCGCATTCATACATTCACATTTCCATTCACATTCCCATTCACATTCATATATTCACATCCACATTCACATTCATACATCCACATCTACATCCACATTCATACATCCACATCCACATTCCAATTCATACATCCACATCCACATTCACATTCACATTCACATCCATACATCCATATCCACATTCACATTCACATCCATATATTCATATCCTCATTCACATTCACATACATCCACATCCACATTCCATATCTACATCCATATCCCCATTCACACATCCACATTCACATTCACATACATCCACATTCACATTCACATTCACATCCATACATCCATACCCACATTCCATATCTACATCATTTCTTTCACATGCATATAACTACATCCATTCTTTCACATACATACATGATCTCCATCTATTCCATGTTCATTTTCATCTATTTGATTCGTTTCACATCCTCATATCTATTTTATAGAATACAAGAAAATTCTTATTTTTGATATAAGATTTCTTTACGATCTATTTATGCATAAATTCCATTTAAAGAAGACACAATTTCAAAATAAAAATCAATCTTTTATGCATCTTCCTATGTATAAATTCATTTTAAATGAGAATGACATTTTTGAATTAAAAATCAATCTTTTATGCATCTTCCTATGCATAAAATCAAATTGACGAAAATAACTCTTTTGAACTAAAAATAGATTTCTTTATGCATCTTTCTATGCATAAAATTAAAATTGATGAGAATAACACTTTTGGATTAAAATAAAATCTTTATGCATCTTTCCATTCATAAATCCAATTTAGTAGGAATTACACTTTTAGAATAAAAGAATTTCTCTTATGCATCTAATTTAAGCATAAAGTCATTTATGATGAAAATCACACTTTTAATATAAAAATATCTTTTATGCACCCATTTATGCATAAAAATCAAATATGATAAAAGTAACACTTTTACAATAAAATAATAATCTTTTATGCATAGCTCTATGCATGAAAATCAAATATGATAAAAGTAACACTTTTATAATAAAATAATAATCTTTATGCATGAAAATCAAATATGATAAAAGTAACACTTTTATAATAAAAAAATTATTTTTTATGCATACTTCTATGCATGAAAATTAAATATGATAAAAGTAACACTTTTATAAAAAAAATATCTTTTATGCATACTTCTATGCATGAAAATGACACTTAAGAATATAGAAATTATAAGGATTGCTCTTTTAGAATAATGAAAGATAATACTTATTTCTAAATTTTTAAAATTTTTTGCCATAACCTCCTTTGTATGGCTGACCATTTTTGAATTTTAAGACTCTAAATTTAATTAGAAATGCATCAAGAGTATTTAAATCATTCTAAAGTAACATTTTTCTACTTATTTATTAAGAGAAACATTATGAATAAACTTGATTTTTCATTAATCACTCACCTAGGATAGAGAATGGTTGGATTTACTAGAGAAGAGAGGGGAATGCCTTTTGCAATGAGGCATAACATTATTTGCAATTTTAGAGAAGACATAAAGCATAAAAAATCATAAAAAAACCATAAAAACCATAAAATAAATGGAAAAGAGAAGAATCACCAACTTACTAATAAAATTTAGAGCTTTCCTTTGGCTTGATGGTTTGAGGGTTCAAACAAGAGTGGCCACCAATCTTTTGGAAGAGGGAAGGTCAAAAACTAATGAATTATGAGTAAAATTCATTGTTTTTGGCACTTGGGAGAGGCAGGGTAACAGTGCAAAAACACTATTAAGTTTCAACAAAGGGGAGGGATTCTATTTATAGGAAAAAGTGAGCCTCTAACCAAGCAAATTGAATCTAGAATTTTCCAGATCAGTTTGGTCAATTTTTGACTATTTTTAGGTCTGTTTTGCTCACTTTTTGGATCTAGTTGAAATAGGAGAGAGGAGAGATGAAAATATCTCATTATTTGGGAGTTTAAAACTCATTCAAGCATGTCAAATGTTGAGATATCGAGCTCGTCTAGTGAGGCGGTGGCCACACTGATGACCCGCCGCCTGGGGGATAGGCCCCACACTTACACACCACTGGCATGGTTGGTGAGATCTTGGGTGATATGTGGCCAGTGGGATGACAGGCTGTGTGACAGCCATTCTAGAGACTGGCATAGTTATAGCGCCAGCTCATTTAGTCGGGTTCACACTATAGAGAACCCGTGTATGTATTTGGTTGAGTACCTTTCATATTGTGTGTACTCCTATTATTGTATATGGTGTGTTGAGTGTTGAGTAGAGAAGAAGAAGATTTCAACCTCTCATCTTTTGTGTTCTCTATTAGGGTTTTGTGAGTGTGTGTGTGTGCTTGCAAGAGCTCAAGATCTCTTCCCCCCTGCATCTTTTCATGGTATCAGAGCTTGGTTCGTGCTAAGGGCTGAGCTGCAACAAGCAAGAGAACCACAAGAAGCGGTACGAGGGTAAGAGCTGCAAGCAAGAGAACCACAAGAAGCTAAGGGCTGAGCTGCAAGCAAGAGAACCACAAGAAGCGGTATGAGGGTAAGAGCTGCAACTACTCTTCCCTATTTGTGTTGGTGACTACACCCTTATCGGGAGCTCTACGGGAGGCACCGGCAACGATCTCTGATTGAGGAGCTTTCTTCGCGGGAGTAAAGATATAGGGCTACTATCTTGTCCTATCGGACGGCATTTTCTAGGACGAAAACGCGTTTCAGGCGCGTCTGGACCTCCGTTTTTCAGAAAGCAGGCGATTTCGAGCACTGCGGGTAAGTCATCGATTCTCTGCAGAACTCTATTTTAAGAACTTCAGGAAGACAGATTGACTGTGCAGACACTGTGGGTGCTGCAAAGAGGTGTACACTTTCCATTGGGTGTATGTATGCACATTGAAGTCACTGGTGGTTGTGACATTTGAGAGTACTACAGTACCGCTGTGCAGAAAATACAGCAGTTTGTGCAGAAAAACCAGAGTGCAGTTTCTGGTAAAATTGTGTGTTTGGCAAGATGTCAAATGATGGGATAACTCAGATTGTGGCTGAGAAGCTTGATAAGAATAACTTCCATGCTTGGAGGTTCAGGTTGACGTGAGTGGAAGTGTGGTTGCACAGAATGCAGGTCAGCAATCATAGTCTTTGAGTGGACCAAGAGAGCCCTCATCTAGTGGGTCTGTTGTTGATAGACCATGGAGTGGTAGGCTGCATCATAATACCAGTCCTGCAAATGTGATTACTACATCACGTAAAGGAAAAGAGAAAGTGGTTGAGCCCCTTGGTATGCCTGACATTTCTGCAGATCATTCTCATGTTGATGGAGAGTCTAGTGGCTCAGATATGAGCCTTGATGAGGAGCTTGGGATCCCAGCTATGAGAACACCTGGTGTAAAGAAGGCTATGGAAGTCATGAATGAAAAGCTACGAAGATCAGCGAGAGTGAAGAACCCTGTGTAGAGATTTATATATGATGGTTATGTGGCACATCACTATGCATATATGGCAAAGGTTGTGTAGGTTGTTGAGCCCACATGCATTGATGAGGCTGTTGGAAATGTGTGTTGGGAGAAAGCTATGGATGAGGAGATGGATGCACTATATGGAAATGAAACTTGGGATTTAGTGCAATTGCCTGAAGGCAAGAAAGCCATTGGATGCAAGTGGGTGTACAAAGTTAAACATAACAGTGATGGAAGCATAAACAGGTACCAGGCTAGATTGGTAGCCAAAGGATATGCGCAGACATATGGGATTGATTATGAGGAAACTTTCAGCCCAATTGCCAAGATGGCAACGGTGAGAGTTGTGATAGTAGTGGCTACGTCAAAGCAATGGTCTTTACATCAGATGGATGTAAAGAATGCATTCTTGCATGGGATTTGCAAGAAGAGGTGTATATGTTGCAGTCACCTGGTTATGAGGATGTGGGTCACCCCGAGCATGTTTGCAGGTTGAAGAAAGCCTTGTATGGCTTAAATCAAGCACCAAGAGCATGGTCTGACAAGATTTCTAAATATCTCACTATTGGCTTTCATGTAGCCAATGCAGATTTCTCATTGTATGTGAGACATGGTGATAGAGGGGTTGTGCTTGTTGTCATCTATGTAGATGACTTGATCATTACGGGGGGGGACCATGATGCAGAGATCTTTGATGTAAAGATCTTGCTTAGACAGAAGTTCGAGATGAAGGATCTGGGGGAGCTCAGATATTTCTTGGGCATTGAGGTGATTAGGTCACCACATGGTATTGGATTACTACAGAGACAGTCTGGCTTGGACATGTTGTCCAAGTATGGTATGACAGATTGTAAGCCTATTTCTGTGACATTGGATCAGAATGGCAAGTTTAGTGCAGATTCAGGAGAGATCTTGGAGGATCCTACTATGTATAGGCACATAGTAGGAAGTTTGATCTACATGACAATCACCAGACCAGATTTGAGCTATGCTGTTGGGTTGGTGAGTCAATTTATGCAGGTTCCACGGAAACTGCATTTGGATGCAGTGAGACGCATACTGAGGTATGTGAAGTCTACTTTGCATTGTGGACTATTTTATGAGACTGGGATAGAGATATGTGTACATGGGTACACAGATGCTGATTGGGCTGGTAGTATCTCAGATAGAAGATCTACCAATGGCTTCATGTTTTCTTTGGGAAGTGCTGCTGTGACTTGGAGCAGCAAGAAGCAGACTACGGTTGCTCTCGAGTACAGAGGCCGAGTACAGAGGAGTTGCTATGGCAGCATGTGAGGTAGCTTGGTTGAGAAAGCTACTTGTGCAGATTTGGGTCTATCAGTGGATAGACAAGTTGTCATTTTCTGTGACAACATTAGCAGTATACAGTTGGCCCCAGGAACCCAGTCTTTCATGCTGGTACGAAGCACATAGAGGTCCACTACCACTTCGTCAGAGAGAAGGTCTTGGCCGCAGGAGATCTTGACCTTGTTTATGTTAGCACAGAGGATTAGGTAGCTGACATCTTCACCAAAGCATTGGGTATACGAGGGGGAGTGTTGAGATATCGAGTTCGTCTAGTGAGGCGGTGGCCACTGCTGATGACCCGCCTGGGGGATAGGCCCCACACTTACACCACTGGCATGGTTGTTGAGATCTTGGGTGATATGCGGCCAGTGGGATGACAGGCTGTGTGACAGCCATTCTAGAGACTGGCATAGTTATAGCGCCAGCTCATTTAGTCGGGTTCACACTATAGAGAACCCATGTATGTATTTGATTGAGTACCTTTCATATTGTGTGTACTCTTATTATTGTATATGGTGTGTTGAGTGTTGAGTAGAGAAGAAGAAGATTTCAACCTCTCATCTTGTGTGTTCTCTATTAGGGTTTTGTGAGTGTGTGTGTGTGCTTACAAGAGCTCAAGCTCTCTTCCCCCTGCATCTTTTCATCAAATAGGCACCCTCTTCATTAGGGGAATTCCCCCATGCAGAGGTGTCAAAAATGCATCATTACTTCTAAATATCTCCCTTTTTTTAACTATTAACCTTGTCCTCCTTAGTCAACAGTTCATCTTATGTGAGTATTTACTCATTTTTGGGAGATTTTTCTTTTATTTCTTCATTTATCTTCTCTGTACATTTGGATGAATCTTATTGGTCCATAGGAACCTTAATTTAAAATTTCAAAAAAATCTTCATCCCCAGGATAATGCCTCTTGAACAGATTATACTTAATTTCTAATGCACCTTCTGAAAATCTTTTTGAACTTTTGTTTCAGGGGAACTTATTTTAATAAGATGAGGTATCTTTCTATCCAAAAATATTTAAAATCTAAATATTCTCTTTCTAGAATATTTTCTCTCTCTAGGCCAAAACTGGTAGAAACAAGATCTTCTATATTTCTGAAGAGGGATTTGATTACAGGGGAAGATATTGGACATCCTGAGAGGCTGGGGGAGGAATCTTACAACTTGGCAAACCATTCAAACGGGATATTCTTCTTGAGAAGATTAGTTAGGGGGAAGCTATGAGAGCATACTTTGGTATAAAAAATCTATACCAACCAATCAATCCCAAGAATCCTCTAACTTCTTTCATTGACTTTGGTTCAGGCCAATCTATGACTGCTTGGACTTTTATGGAATCTTGAATCCCGTCAAAAACTCCCAAAGGTATAACTTTGAACTGACAGTCAGTTAAATTCCCATCTAGATTGAACTGAATACGATCTGTCTCTCAAGGTGAGTGAAAAGAATCTTCCCACTGGCTAATTGAACTTGCATAGGTTTCCCTGATTTCTGTTCTAAGACTAGCTTATGCAAGCATCCTGGGGAGATGAAAGAATGAGTACTGCCTGATTCAATCAAAAGCTTAAAAGGCTTACCCTGATTTTTGTTCTAAGACTAGCTTATGCAAGCATCCTGGGGAGATGAAAGAATGAGTACTGCCTCAATCAATCAAAAGCTTAAAAGGCTTACCCTGATACTCAGCTGGAGTATGGATGACGGAGAATTGGTGATTTGGCCCTTGGTTTTCAATTGCTGCGTAAATCTGTCCTCTTTCCTCTTCCACTACTTTTGCTATTGTGACTGCTCTGACTGCTGTAGTTTGAGGCAAAACTCTTTCTCTTTGGTTGCCCCAATTTTGGGAAGAACGAGTTATGAGGCTACTCTCGACAGAGGCAAATGGCTGAGCTGGAGTTCTCCTGGGATTGCCCTGATTTTGATGACCCTGATTTGACTGATAGGAAGGGGCTAGTCTCTGCACTCTTGGTCCTTGACTTACCTCCCCCCCTTGACATGGCAGGAGTCGTAGTCTTTCAGCTAGTGACCAAAACCTTGACATCCAAAACACCGGTTCTCACTTCTGAGCTCATCCCTCTGAATCCTTGAAAGAGGTGGGGCTTCTGAGAAAGTGTTCTGTGGGAAGGGTCTTCCTTCACTTCTGAATCTCCTAGTATCCTGATTCTAATTTGGGCCTTGCTGTCTCATAGGGGGAGGAAATTTTGAAGTACTTCCCAGGGTATGGAATCTTTTAAAATTAGATGGCCCACGCTTTGGCGGGACCTTAACTACAAAGGCTTTGGCAAGTCCTTTGCCATTCTTACTGATTTGGCCATTGAGACAGGTTTGGCATTCTTCACTAAGGTGTCCAATGTCTCGTTCATTCCTCGAATGAATCTAGCCATCAGCCGCTCTTCATCCAATTGCAGGGAATATTTGAGGAGAAGGGCAAAAGCCTGATGGTACTGTTTAATTATCTTGCTATCTTGCTTTAGTTCCAAGAACTCATTCATTTTAGTTTCAAGGAAGCCCGGAGGAAAAAACCTCTTTCTGAGGTAAGCTCTAAGATCGATCCAAGTATGGGTATTTTGGTCGAGACGGTTAGTCTCGTAGTGATTCCTCCAAGCGACCCTGGGCGTTTCCACAATCTTTAACCTGGCGAGAGCCATCTTGCTTCTCTCATTGTAGCCAGTTACATCAAAGTATTCCTCATGTTGCCTCAATCCACTTTTCCACTACTTCACCTAACTCCTCCCCTTCAACCTTGAAGGGACCAGGTTGGGAATCATCATCATCAGTTAGAGGATCTGGTTACCTTGCACGGGCCGCGTGCTGCCTCATGAGACTGACAAAATGAGATTTTTGTCAACTTTGACAATTTAATTTTTGTAATTTATTCTTTAAACAGATAATTATTTCATCATACTTCATGAAACAAACTTACTCTGATAATTTTATTAACCATTTACAATCATGAAAATAATTTAAATTTTTTTTTGTAAAACATCATTTATTATCAAAAGTTTTTGATATATACATAGAGCATCACGGCTCCCAAAATCACTGCCTCAATCGTATATGCATAAAGAAGCGAAACTGTGAAGGAGACATGCCCTGGTACACACGATTCATTACAGAAAGAGGTGCAGTAATTCTACTTCTAGGGATAAAGCGGCTAAGAAGCCTTAAAATTTGGCATGAAATTTTGAAGTTCCTGGGTGAATGATCAAAGAGTTGCACATGCTGAACAAGCCCTAGCCCTATCAAAATCATGGCTAAGGAAATATTTTGCCTGAGCCTTTGATGCTGACTGGTATTGACATTAATACATCGTCCTCAACAGAACCACATATACTGACGTCGCTGAACAAGCCCTAGCCCTATCAAAATCATGGCTAAGGAAATATTTTGCCTGAGCCTTTGATGCTGACTGGTATTGACATTAATACATCGTCCTCAACAGAACCACATATACTGACGTCGCTCAAGAGGATCAAGAAAGTAAAGACTCTCAAAATGGCGTGCGAGTCTCACTCTACTTATTCGGGTCGTAGCAGAGTTGATGAGGTGCTCGAATGCAAAGGCTATCATATCCTGACTCTAGGAGAGTTCAGGAATGCCAGATAGATTCGAGGTATCCATCTATAAATTTTCAATTCAATTATGAGTTTTCAACATAATATTAACAAGTGAAATTATTATTTTCTAGATTTACTTTAAAAATTTAAGCGATTTCTACTGTTGTTACGTAAATTTACAATAGGGCTCTCATACCAGCTGTGAGATCCTACTACCCCCTCTGTGTTGAGATTCAAGCTCGATATGTCAGTGTGAGCCGGCTATGCTATGTGCTGGCAAATTAGGTAGGAACATGTGTGAGACATAAATGACCGCGTGTCCAGCTGGTCATAGTGTGTGGACATTAGCTAGGGTTAGTAGAGTGTGGACACAACTCATTGTGTGTTGTGTGGATTATGGATTAGTGCATTATGCTTTGTGTGAGAGTGGACATGGCTTCCCTCTATGGTTAGGGTTTGCAATAGACATTAGGGTTTGCTCCTGTGTGTGTGTCTCCTCCTCCTCTACCGTTCTTTCAACATGGTATCAGAGCCTTGTGCTGTTTATTAGGGTTTATGAGTGAGTGAGTGAGTGAAGAGGGAGAAGAAGAAGTTGTGAAAAGAAACTGTGAAGCTGCCATTGGAGCTGTGAAGCTTGGAGCACACCAAATACTATCAGATCTAAGAGCTTGGCCTACCGGGTAAGGTCCTCTAAACATCCTTGAGCGGATTGCAGGTGAAACAGGCAAAAGCAAAGCATTTTAGAGCAAATCAAAGCAAAGCAAAATTCTATTTTTTGAAGCTTTCCATTAAAGCTTGGGAACACTGATGTATGGTGGAAATACATGTAAATCTGGCAAAGCAAACATGTATCTGACAATGAGAGATGTATTGGCAACTTCTATGCAAGCCCTACTGTGGTTTTGGAGCAATTTACATGCATTTGATTGAGTGAAATTACTGGTTTTTTGAGCTCTCACAAAATAGAGAGAAGACAGTCAAAAATTGATGCATTTGGAGTCTATTTTTGGTGAAAATCAAAGCATTGGTGGGTTGCACACATACCCAAGTGTGTTGGGCACCTAAATACAACATCAATTGTCACTTCAATCACTCCCAAACACCCTGAATGCAGGCGGCGCAACCAGACAGGGGAAAACAGAGCTAAAAACTGTCCGTTCTGACACGAGGAGATCGATTTCTCAGTGGTTGCTTGATATCTTCCACAACTCTCTTAGCAATTGGATGCTTTACATCTTGGAGAAGAGGGCTATGTGATTTGTTTGGTAAATGATGCTTAATTGAGCTAGGAATGAGCTGATTAATACAGGCTGTCCACTGGTTTGCAGAGAAACAGAGCATTTTAATCGAGCAATTAATCTTTGGTGTTTTACAATTGGACAAATTCCTCTTACATGGAGTTGATGGACACTATTGCTAAGCCAATGAATGCTTGGTTGCTCAATTTGGTGAAATATTGAAGAAATTAGAGCCAAATCATTACTGGTTTTTCTGGTTTTTCTGGTTTTTTTCAAAAATAGAGAAAGGGGTTTTCAAAAATTGATGATTACACATGTCAGATGGAGTTGATACTCAACATTGAGGTTCATTAGGTGTCAATGCAAGTTGCCCATACTTGATTGCACCATTACATTGTGATTTGGAGCCTTGGAAGGCGTGTACATTCAGGGTATTCCGCACTGCGTGAGTCAGTTCATCTCAGATGATTACAGGTTGATTTTATACATCAAATTTGGAGTTTGTTGGCTATCCTGGAGTATCTGGAACATTCATTGGAGTGTGGTTGAGCTGAGGAAGGCTCACTTACAGATTTGAAGTGTGCGGAAGGTGTATGCATTGAGCGAACATGTCGGACAATCCAGTTCAGATTGTTGGTGAAAAGCTGGATAGGAAGAACTTCCAGGCATGGAAGTACAGGATAAAGAGTTTCTTGAAAGGGAAAGGATTCTGGAATCTCATTACAGGTGTTGAGCCAGAGCCTGAGCTACCTCGGCAACCTACACAGTAGCAGCTTATTGCTCACAGGCAATGGTCAGAGAGAGCATTCAAAGTGCTGCATTATTTGTCTATATGTATATCTGATGCTATGCTCATACACATTCAGGATGCTGAGAATCCCAAAGATGCATGGGATACTTTGGTCAAAATGTTTGATACAGATACGAGTGCTCGCAAGTCTCAATTGCGACAGCAGATACACAATGTGAAAAGGAATAAAAGGAGCATACATGATTATGTGCAAGAAATCAAGAAGTTTGCAGATGCATTGGCCACAATAAATGCCCCCATGCCTGATGATGATTTGGTGGATATTACCTTGCGTGGTCTTGGCAAGGAATACAAATCCTTTGATACATCTATCTCAGTGAGGAGTACAGGTCTACCCGACTTTGATGAGTTGGTTTCCCTCTTGTTGGTTGAGGAAATCAAGCTCAATGATTCATTTCAGGATGCATCTACTAGTCATGATGATGGCAGAAATCAGGCATTTTACTCGCAGAGAGGTTTTAGAGGCAGGGGGAGATTTGCATCGCGTGGACGTGGTGGTAATGGTTGTGGATGGCAGGATAAACCTCCACAACAGAATTTTCAGCCTTCTTATGGTGCTCGAGGTGGTCGTGGTTATGCACCTCAGCGAGGTAGAGGTACCCCCCGTGGTCGAGGACGTTGGCAAGGCCAACAAAATTCTATGCAAGATGTGGAATGCCATTATTGTGGCAAATATGGTCATATGGCGAGAGATTGCTTTCGCAAACAGAATGATTTGAGAGGGGGAAGAGCACAGCGTGGTGGTCATTATGGTGGGAACTATGCACAACATGGTGGCAACTATGCATCAAGTAGCAATGATGGAACTGCAAATCATTTGTTTGCCATGAAGCATGTTGTGGGTTCTATGACAACAAATGCTGAGAATGATGATACATGGTATATGGACTCAGGAGCATCAAATCATATGACATGCCATGGTGAATGGTTTGAGCACATGAAGCCAATGGATGTCAAAGGCTATGTGGAAACAGGTGATGATACCCAGCATGTCATTACACATGTTGGAAGTGTACCATATTCATACATAATGGTCAGACAAAGTCTATGTCAGATGTGCTGTATGTGCCTTCAATCACTAAAAGCTTGGCCTCAGTTGGTCAAATGGTGGAACAGGGATTACAGGTTAGATTCAACGAGCATGGATGCTTTGTTGAAGACTTCAAACATGGATGTAGAGTGATTGCTAAAGGCAAGAAAGAAGGAAGACTGTTTAAGCTGTGGATGCTGGAATTCCTGAGCTAAAATCAGCCATGTTCTCAAAGAGCAGGAATGTGGTACAGGATATTGATATGTGGCACAAGAGGATTGGCCATGTCAATATACAGAGATTAAAGAACATGCAAACAAGAGGCATTGTCAATGGTTTGCCTAGGTTCAAATATGATGGACATATGCATTTTTGTGAAGCCTGTCAGTTTGGGAAGCAGGCAAGGTTGAGATTTCCTAGAGAAGGAAATATGAGTAACAGGCCACTTGAGATCGTGCACAGTGATGTATGGGGTCCTGCACAAAACCCATCTATCAAAGGCAGTTTATACTATGTTACATTCATTGATGACTTTAGCAGGATGACATGGATATACTTTCTCAAAGAGAAGAGTGAAGTGTTGGAAAAATTCATGGATTTCAAAGCTTTTGCAGAAAAGCAGTATGGCTGTTGGATTAAATGTCTGAGGACAAATGGAGGTGGTGAATACACCTCAAAAGCTTTTGAACATTTCTTGAGGAAGCATGGAATAAGGAGACAATTGACTTGCAGGTATACACCTCAGCAGAATGGTGTAGCTGAGAGAAAGAATAGAGTCATATGTGAAGTGGCAAGGGCAATGCTTAATGAAAAGAGCATGCCAGATTACTATTGGGCAGAAGCATGTGCTACTGCAGTATATATATTGAACAAAACACCTACAGCAGCCATTCATGGAAGCACGCCAGAGATGCGGCTCACAGGTTACAGGCCAGACATTGGACATCTTAAAGTTTTTGGATGCATAGCTTATGTTCATGTGCCTGATGAAAGAAGAAGGAAGTTGGATCCTAAGGCAGAGAAATGTATATTTGTTGGATATGCACAGGATCGAAAGGCCTACAAGTGTTATAATCCATGTGCCTGATGAAAGAAGAAGGAAGTTGGATCCTAAGGCAGAGAAATGTATATTTATTGGATATGCACAGGATCGAAAGGCCTACAAGTGTTATAATCCACAAACTAGACAAGTGGTCATCTCACGTGATGTGGTGTTTGATGAGCTTGCTAGTTGGTATAAAGCAAAAGATGAGGGTGTTATTGAGTCACTTGAGGTTGATGTACATGAGAACTTGCCACCACAAGCAAGTTCTAGTTCTACTACTATGTCTGGGCCAGCAGCAGAAGCTGAGAGTAGCAGTGTACGTCCATGGTCAGGACGTTTGAGGCATGAGAGTGTGAGCACTGGGAGTAGTGCTATGGACAAAGGAAAGAAGAAAGTCGAAGGAATTGGAATCACAGGATATGAGTCATCTAGTTCTGAAAGTTTGGATGAGGAGCTTGGCATACCTATTTTACGCACACCTGGTGCTAGACAGGATAGATATGTGCCACCACATGCTAGAGTTACAGGTGTTCAGAGTGACCCGCAGGCATTGCGGAGATCCCAGAGAGTCAGATATCCTGTTGACAGATTGACATACAGAGATTTTTCTATGCACTATGCGTATATGACATCTATGGTGAAGCATGTGGAACCTACATGCTATACAGAGGCTATTGGAGAGCATGTATGGGAAAAAGCAATGGATGTGGAGATGGACGCATTGGTCCATAATGATACATGGGACTTGGTTGCACTACCAAAGGACAAGAATGTTATTGGATGTAAATGGGTTTACAAAGTGAAGTGCAAATCTGATGGTTCTATTGAGAGACATAAAGCAAGATTGGTAGCAAAGGGTTATGCACAGACCCAAGGTTTGGATTATGATGAGACATTTAGTCGAGTGGCTAAGATGGGCACAGTGAGAGCAGTCAGTGCTATGGCTGCAGCTAATGGCTGGGAAATGCATCAGATGGATGTCAAGAATGCATTTCTGAATGGAGATCTACAAGAGGAAGTATACATGGCACAGCCAGAAGGGTATGTACACCCTAGATATCCTACTCACGTATGCAGGTTGAAAAAGGCATTGTATGGTCTAAAGCAAGCACCACGTGCTTGGAGTGATGAGCAGATATCTTATCTCACTTGGTTTTCAGATTTCTACATCAGATTCTTCACTGTATGTGAAGAAGACACAGCATGGGATTGTTTTACTAGTCATCTATGTGGATGACTTGATTATTACAGGTGATCATGGTGCAGATGTGATCCATGTCAAGAAAGCTTTAAGTGGAAAATTTGACATGAAAGATCTTGGTGAGTTGAGATACTTCCTTGGCATTGAAGTGGTGAAAGATCATGCAGGTACTTGGTTAGTACAGCGCCAATATGCATTGGATATGTTGGCAAAGTATGGCATGACAGGGTGTAAACCTATGAGTACACCATTGGAGCAAAATGTGAAGTTGCGGGCTGATTATGGCGAGGAATTGGATGATCCTTCCATGTACAGGAAGATGGTTGGTAGTCTCATATACATGACTATCACACGCCCAGATTTGAGTTATGCAGTGGGGCTAGTCAGTCAGTTTATGCAGAGCCCCAGGAAACCACATTTGGATGCAGTGAGACGCATCATGAGATATGTGAAGACCACAGCACATTATGGTCTATTTTATGAGAGTTGTAAAAGCTTGGACATTCATGGCTACACAGATGCTGATTGGGCAGGTAGCGCATATGACAGGAGGTCTACTAGTGGATATGCTTTTACACTTGGAAGTGCTGTGGTGAGTTGGAGAAGAAAAAAGCAACCTACAGTTGCTTTATCCAGTACAGAGGCTGAGTACAGGGGTGCAGCCATTGCTACTTGCGAGGTTGTTTGGTTAAAGAGTCTCTTGGCAGATTTATGTGAGCCTATTAGTGGCAAAGTTGTCATTCATTGTGACAACATGAGCAATATACAGCTGGCAAAGAATCCAGTATTTCATGCGAGGACCAAACACATAGAGGTCCATTATCACTTTGTCAGAGAAAAGGTGCTGGATGGTACAGTTGATCTTCACTATGTGAAGAATGATGAGCAGGTGGCTGATATCTTCACGAAGCCACTTAGCAGGGAGAAGTTTGAGTACTTCCGGACTATGTGAAGAATGATGAGCAGGTGGCTGATATCTTCACGAAGCCACTTAGCAGGGAGAAGTTTGAGTACTTCCGGACTATGTTGGGAGTACATGGGATGAGCTTGAGGGAGAGTGTTGAGAGTCTTGATATCCCAAGCTCATCTACATCTTCATCGGCAGTACATCATGAGCTTGAGAGGGGCTGTTGAGATTCAAGCTCGATATGTCAGTGTGAGCCGGCTATGCTATGTGCTGGCAGATTAGGTAGGAACATGTGTGAGACATAAATGACCGCGTGTCCAGCTGGTCATAGTGTGTGGACATTAGCTAGGGTTAGTAGAGTGTGGACACAACTCATTGTGTGTTGTGTGGATTATGGATTAGTGCATTATGCTTTGTGTGAGAGTGGACATGGCTTCCCTCTATGGTTAGGGTTTGCAATAGACAACATTAGGGTTTGCTCCTGTGTGTGTGTCTCCTCCTCCTCTACCGTTCTTTCAACACTCTGCGCAGTGGTGGATTCCCGGATATGGTAGCACAGCGGAAGTAGCTTCCTCTTGCGCGGGCAGGGTTTCTCACTCTCGGGGCCTCACCCTTGAATGTTCGGGCACGAGAATAAGCTGGTGGTCATTCCAAAAACCGAAAAACCGAGAAAATTTTCCCTGTCTGAAAATCAAGAACGATTCCACCATGTTTATTTTCTTAACAAATTTCTCTAACGAGGTCAAGATATTGAACTAACCTTCATTTGAATAAATGAGATAGAAAGGAAACTATTACAGACTTAACTTGAAGGAATCAACGCTTTTTCCTTAATTGAATCAGGCACATCCGTTGATCTATTCACATCAGAGAAGTCTTCAGGCTTTTAATTAACTACTCAAGTTCTTAGCATATTCCTATTGATCAATTTTATTATTAAAACTCTACTAATTCCAACCTCTGGCCCATGGGTTAGCCATCGCCCAACCATTGGAATTGGTAGAACCAGACAAGTACTCACCCACCCATAATTGAATGCCTTCTTAACTTTTGCTTTAGAATACAGATATGCACACACTCCTCTTTAAACTTTAACAAGTTTTAAAACAATCCATTGACAAAGAATTATTGGTTACAGATGTCATAACTCAAAATTTCCATTCAATCCTTGTTTCTCACAAAACGGTATCACTCTGCACCCTCCGTTGAGACCAGCAGGTCAGCAACAAGATCCAGTAATAGATTACAATAATTTTCTCGTCATCATACATATATATATCTTCCACGACATATGCATGGGTATCCTAAGCACCGCGAGCCCATGCATCACCTAGTCAGAACCCTCCAAGATCCTCCTTAGGTGTCCTGGCACTTCACTCAGGGACTGCTTCATCGGCCCTCGCCCATCGTACCGGAAGCACACCATTTTTTCCATACCCACGCTGGATCTGGGTAGGTTTTTGCCGCGTGAGCTGTCCTTTGAAAACTCCCCGCCATAGCAATTGTTGTTGCAACCGAACTTCCCTTAGAAAAACACATATACGAAATGCTCCCTCCAGTATTCTGACGTAAGATAGTCCTTTAGGAAAATAGGGTTTCTATGCAAGTTTACAGTTTTGATTTTCTTTTAAATACAATGAGTATATCTTAATTCCTTATCCCAAGACTTCTAGATCACAGGTCTGGATTCCCAAGCAGAATTCCTCAAATTCTGTAATCTTGATCCTCAGATCAAAATCAAAGGTCTCAACTTAATTTCACATTCGGTGGGTGATTTGATTGAATTTTCTTGAACTGGTCATATCATCTTTTCTTGAAACTGACGAAGGAGATTAAGTCATGGTCATACTCTGATTCACGTTTTAGTCTGGAAAGATTCTCCCTGAACTATCTTTATCAAAGAGTAATATTTCAATTACTACTTTACTGAATTTCATTCATTGAGTATTTTGCTTAAATTCAAAACTAAACACGTATTCCTATGAGGAATAACTTAATCATTTATCTAAAATTTCAACTTCGATAGATCTTCTGAATTTTCTCATTACTATCCTAGAGAACTTGAAAGAGTAGATTTTTCGTTCACAGTGTATTTACTTACTTCATTTACCAATATTTATGGGATTTAAACTAACAATTATTAAAGAGAACTCTCATTTTGATATTAAAGAGAACTCTCATTTTGATATTAAAACCTGATAGTGTTTTATACACTATTACTCTACTCCCTAGGAATATGTTAATGTAGATTTGTTCATGAAAGCTAGGCCCTATTCCCAACCTTCCATATGAACAAATCTACATCCTCTTTGCTAGTAGATTGGTCCTAGAGCCAAGCTACCATTAAAAAGACAACACCATCTTTGCTAGTAGATTCTTTCTTGGACTAAAGGTCGTTTTGGGATGCATATGGGGGCATCCAAGAATGGCCATAGGGCCATTATTTTCATACACACCATGTGGAAGAATGGTCTTAGGTCCATTCTTGTAATACCCCAAAGCCTCAAAGTTATTTTGGGATGACCATGGGGGCTTCCAAGAATGGCCATAGTAGGGCCATTCTTTTCATCCATAATAGGTGGAAGAATGGCCCTAGGGCCATTCTTGCATGACCCCAAGGCCTCAAGGTCATTTTGGAATTGCCATTGGGGCATACAAGAATGGCCCAAGGGCCTTTTTTTTCATGCGCACAACAAGTGTAAGGGCCATTCTTGCATGACCCCAAGGCCTCAAATATCCACTATTTTACTTTGAAATGCACCCAAGAGCATGAAATAGTGGCCATGGGGACATCCATGGCCATTATTTGCATGACCCCAAGGCCTCAAGGTCATTTTGGGATGACCATGGGGGTATCCAAAATTGGCCCTAGGGCCATTCGTGCATTGCCCCAAGGCCTCAAGGCCATGGGGTATCCAAGATTGGCCCTAGGGCCATTTGTGCATGACCCCAAGGCCTCAAGGCTATTTTTGGTATAGCTATGGGGCATCCAAGAATGGCCCTAGGGCCATTCTTTTCATGCACAATAGGTGTAAGGACCATTCTTACATGACTCCAAGGCCTAAAATATCCACTGTTTCACTTTAAAACGTATCAAAGTGCATGAAATAGTGGCCACCATGGGAGCATTCAAGAATGGCCCAAGAAGGGACATTCTTGCATGACCCCAAGGGGCCATGGGTGCATCCAAGAATGGTCCTAGGGCCATTCTTTTTCATGCACAACATGAGGAATAATGGCCCTATGACCATTCTTGCATGACCCTAGGGCCACAAGGTCATTTTTGGGATGGCCATGTCCTTGGAGCCATTATTTTCATGCACAACAGATGGAAGAATGACCCCAAAGGCCATTCTTGCATGACCCCCCAAGGCCTCAAGGTCATTTTGGAATGGCCATGGGGCATCCAAGGATGGTCTCTTTTCATGCACAACAGGTGGAAGAATGGCCCTAAGGCCATTCTTGCATGACCCCAAGGCCTCAAGGTCATTTTGAGATAGATATGGGGGCATCCAAGAATGGCCATAGGGCCATTCATTTCATGTATAACATGTGAAAGAATGGCCATTCTTGCATGACCTCAAGCCATCAAGGTCATTTTGGGATGGCCATAGGGCCATTCTTTTCATCAAGAACAGGTGGAAGAATGGCCCTAGGGCCATTCTTGCTTGACCCCAAGGCCTTAAGGTCATTTTCAAATGGCCATTGTTGGGGCATCCAAGAATGGCCCAAGGGCGATTCATTTTCAAATGGCCATTGTTGGGGCATCCAAGAATGGCCCAAGGGCCATTCTTTTCATGCACAATAGGTATAAGGGCCATTCTTGAAAAGATGCAAGGGAGAAGAGAGCTCGAGCTCTTGCAAGCACACACACACTCACAAAACCGTAAAAGAGAACACACAAGGTGAGAGGCTGAAAATATTCTTCTTTTTCACACTGAACACACCATATACAAAGCTAAGAGTACACACAATATGAAAAGATACTCAACCAAGTACATACTAGGGTTCTCTATAGTGTGAACCCAACTAAATGAGCTGGCGCTATAACTATGCCAGTCTCTCTAGAATGGCTGTCACATAGCCTGTCATCCCACTGGCTACATATCACCCATGATCTCACCAACCATGCCAGTGGTGTAAGTGTGGGGCCTATCCCCCAGGCGGGGATTATCTCTACAGTACTTGGTCCTCTCTCCATAGCTAGCAGGTCTGTACTCCTAAATGAGCCTTCTCTCTCCAAACCCACAGTAGTAGCCATGGCTTGCAAGGAAGAAGCTTACCAGGAGCATTCTCTCTACAATACTTGGTCCTCTCTCCAAACCCACAGTAGTAGCCATGACTTGCACCATAGAAGAACCTTTTCATGATGTATTCTCTCTCTATATTGCTTAGCAGCCATAGCTTGCACTAAAGAAGCTTCCAATGATGCATTGTCTCCTTTGCATTTTTGTCTCACCATTGCCAATCCTCTCTATGTTTCTTTGGCTCCCTTGCTGGCTTCTTTCTCTATCCACAATGTAGCTCTAGAGAAGCAACCCTCATCTCCATTCTTCCCATTATTTTTTAATACCATATCCTGCTCCTTCCACTCCTATTCAACCCAAGCTTACAAGCCTACTTTCTTGTAGATGGCACTACAAGACAGCACCAATAAGCCTTCTAAGATCTGCCTTCAGGTTGATTTGGAGACAGAATATGCAACCCTATTAGTAGGCATGTTGCACCCAATATTTCATACGATCAGCTTTGAATGCAAGGAGCAAAGGCCATTGATCTTTGGATTGATGGAAATCTTTATCCACCAGATCCAATATCTGGTGCCCCTCCACCATTCAAAAGCATAACAAGTTTTTTTAAGTTTGTTGGTGATGGTTTCAATGGGCTTCTTGGCTATTGTAGGAGATTACACATGTTGTGGCTAGATGAGGCAGCTGAAAAGAGGCAAACACAATTTGCCTTTGACCAGCTTCAAGCGACATCGACTAAGCAGATCAATAGTTTGATGCAGAGGATTAAAGAGCTCTCAGAGGAGCTTGAGGTGCAGAAGAATAATTTAGCGGATCGTGTGCGCACAATAAATCAATTTATCGATAATTATGTTCGTCTTCAACACTCCACTCATAATCTTTGGCATCGTGTTCACCATTTCACTCACCTTCCCATTGGATATCATGCAAGGCAAAGAAAATGTAAAGCTGTTGGGTTACTTTCTAAGACAGCAGGTGCATGTGCAAGAGGTGTAAACAAACAACCAAGTAAAAATTTTTGTAGGAATTATAGCAACTTTGAGAAGCAATTAATGAATAAAGCATCTCTCATGGGTGACTCTTGTGATTGTAGGGCATGTGCAACAACTATACTAGGATGTAACAACGCTGAGGACAATGTTAATGTCTCCCTTCTTCAACATGTCCTTTAAGAGAAGGATATCATGGAAATGATAACAGGTTCTGGTAGATAAGCTACGGGAGACCCTTCGTCAACATTTCTTGAAGGAAATCAAAGAAATTGTCACACCCAAAGAGATGCTTGATATATGTGACTCAGCAAAAGGTATTAGCCAGAAAGGTTACAGAGCAATGTACAGGTCAATCACTTTAGGGTTGCGAGCAAAGGGAGTTACGCAATCCGTGCTTCCAACACTTTATAGCTTACAGATGGCAAAGAAGTGTGCTAATGGTGATATTGCATCCATGTTTAATGGTGGGTATAAGTGGGTGGAGGATATTATGCCAATGCCAACAAACAAACCCTTTGAATACAATGCATATAACAATGTCTACATTGACATGGAAGTGCTACAAAAAGCAATGATTCAGTACTATGGCCTCACACTTGAACAGACAGGTGGAAATTCTGTGTTTGTCTTGAAGCTGGATGAATGTCAAGTGGTTAAAGGTCAAAGACTGGAGCGTGTTAGTTTAACCTTGATGAGCCGAGCACTTAGAGGAAAGCCTTTAGAGACCCAAGAGTTGGATGCAACTCAAGACAGCAATAATAGGAGTCAAGGGCATAAGCAAGACTACTACGGCATTCAATCAGAGAAGAACATTTGGTGGTGCAGCATGGGTCCTCCCAAAAGAGAACCATGATGCCTTGAGGTGGTATTTTGAATGGTCTGGCATTCAACATGTCATCTCTTGTCAGGTCAATGGTCAAAAGCTTGATGTTCCCGGGATAGGCTGCTTTAACGTTGAATGGCACTTGGGTGGCAATCTAAAAACCTTAAAGTGTATGTTGGGTTGTAAAACAGGTGCGAAATACTATATTCTCATGTGTTTACTATTGTCATTCCAAGACAACAGTAGACTCAAGAGTAAAAGGGAAACAACCTAGCAAAGGAAAAAGTCAAAAACAGGTGGGTGCAAAAAAAGCAATCATTTTTTATGCTGAACAGAGGAAAGGATCAAAGGTATGGCATAATGGCATATTAAGTTGTGACCAGAGCAAGCCACCTAGTCGTGACCAAGAGGACAATGCTTCGAACCCAATCTTGGACATTCCACTATGTCAAGTGCATGTGTGCACATTACATGCAAGACTCAGGATTTTGGATAAGCTAGAGCAAGCCACCTAGTCGTGACCAAGAGGACAATGCTTCGAACCCAATCTTGGACATTCCACTATGTCAAGTGCATGTGTGCACATTACATGCAAGACTCAGGATTTTGGATAAGCTATTGATGCTCCACATAAACTATGTCTGGAACATGGAGACCGAAGATCGACGAGAAGAGTCAATACGTGCACTAGAGGGTGTACTTTCCTCTATTGGATTACATGCTGGAGCAGTGGTCTTGACAAAGGACAGAAAATCAAACCCTACACAAGACAACCCTAATAAAATTTGCATGGGTGGATCAAAGGCAAGACACTTGCTATCAAACCACTTGGGTTCTCATAGCCACACTAACTTTGAAATTTGAAAGAAGATATGTGATGTTACAACATATCGAGGAAATGATGCCAGGCTTGGCCTAAAACGTGCACGTGTATGGGAGGTGTGTGATAAAATGGTCGATCTTCTGGAGCGACCTCACCTGGATGACCATGATGGTATTGAGGCACTTAAACAAGCCACTTGTAGATTTATAGAAGAAATGGTCGAGGCATGGGGAGAAACACACATTACTCACTACATGGTAATGTTATATCTCTTGTGTCCTTGTAGTATGTTCTTCATACTATTTGTTGACTTTTTGTAATTTTCTATGTAGCATATATTGTATGCACATGGGCCATACTTTCTCGATAGATATGGCTCTTTAGCACTTTGGAGCAATCAAGGCATGGAGAAATCACATTACCAAGCAAAGGCCGTGTATTTTAAGGGCACTCGCCATGGTGGTGGCAAAGTCAAGAGTAATGCGCTCCATGAAATGTTCAACTGGTTCTATCGCGTTCTAGTTGGCCACCAAAAAGGCAAAAATCTCGCGGTAATTTATCTCTTAGGCATCAAATAATGAAAACTGTTAATGCAAGAAGAACTGAAGGATACAACAGATCAAATGCTAGTAGGGAGAGACTATGGCAGTGGGTAGCAAGCAAGCGTCGGTGTGGTTTCTCATGGGCTTAAACTCTCTGATTATAATCTTTTTGTGTTTTTAAATTTTTTAAAAGTTTTAAAAAAATATATTTATAGACATATTTAAGTCATTTTTCATTTATAACCACCACATTTCAATTTCTTCTTTGTGCTCTACTCTCTCTTGCCCTCCCACTATCTCTTGCACACGTATATACCTAGGCCATGCCAGAAGAACAAGAGCAAGGCGAGCAGTTTTTCGATCAACTCGGCCCACTACCTGCTACAGCAAAAAGGACAAATCTACCTATAGTAACAGAGCAAGAGGCAAAGGAGATGAGAGAAGAAGAGCATAGGAAGGAGGCCGAAGAAGCGCAGCGCAGGAAGGAAGCTGAAGAAGCAGAGCCTAGTAGAGAAGCGGAAGAAGAGCGGCGTCAAAAAGAAGCCGAGGAAGGTCAAGGGCAACCACCCAAGATTGTTATTGAGGCCGACACCCTAGAATAGCTAGAGGTTATCTTACAGAACAGGGAGGTCGAGCTCTTGTCCTATGGCATCACAAAAGATACCATTGACAAAGAGTTTGCTCTTGTGAGGGCGGCTTGGGAGAAAGAAATGCAAAAGAGACAGCAGCCCAAAGAGGACGCAAGGAGGGAAAGCCAAGCACAGCCACAAGCAGCCACAACATCCAGACGTCCAATCAAGACGTGTGGCAAAAGAATGGAGGGCAAGTTTCGAGACCAGCTAGAAGAGGAAGAGCGTGCACAAAAGAAAAAGAAGTTCAGGTCTGAACGACCACCGTGGGAGAATCAAAGACCACCACCGCCTCCACCGGTTACAAAGAAGAAGAGAAAATGGAGGCCAGGGATAGTCGCGCTACGAGAGATTAGGAAATATCAGAAAAACACAGATCTTCTCATCCCCAAGGCACCATTCTCTCGACTGGTGAGAGAAACAATGGAAAAATTTACTGACAGGGTTGACCACATACAGAGCACAGCTCTTGAAGCTCTTCAAGAAGCTGCTGAAGATATTATAGTTTCTGTTTTTGAAGACTCAATGGTGGCTATGGTACATGCCAAGAGAGTCACTTTGAAGCCTGTAGATATGTCCCTAGCCCTACGCCTACGTTTAGAGCATAGCCTTCTACCTCAATAGGCTAACCCACTTTGTAATTCTCCCTACAAACTTTTGTAATGTTCCCAAAATCCTTTGTAGCATTTTCAAACATTAATGGAAGCTTTTTGAGTTGTGTTAAATTCTTTGTTGAGTCCAATTTTTTTTGTATGCTCAGTGCCAATGAACATTTCATTTAAAAAAATATAAAAGCACTATACACATAGGAAAAAAAAAAACACACACACACACACACACACATATATATATATACACACATATATATATATACACACACACATATATATATATATATACATATACACATATATATATATATACACACATTTATATATATATATATACACACACACACATATATATATATATATTTATATATACAGAAAAGGTAGAGTCTATAAAGTCACCTAGAGACCCTTATTGAGGGCCTTATGAGCGTCACAAGACCAAAAAAATCAAAAATAAAAATAAAAAAATGCCATGTGCGCTACGGCGCGGTAATCGCCAGTTTGACCAAGTCAAAATGCCGATTTTTGCGCCGTAGCGCACATGGCTTTTTTTTTATTTTTTTGGTCTTGTGAGGCTCATAAGGCCCTTTAGGTGCCCTAATAGCCCCAAAATCTTATAATATCTTATGTCTTTTATATATATATATAGATACACACACACACACACACACACACACACATATATATGTATATATATATACACATATGTACATATATATACATATATGTGAGTGTGTATACATCTATAAATACAACATTTTTTTGTACCGCTCTAACCCAATCTCAAATACTTTTTTTAATCACGATCACATTTAAAATGAATCCTAAACAATATTTTCTATATTAACACATGAACTAAAGCTTGAAATTGCGAGGCTTGAAATGGTATATCACAAGTACGCCAGGAAAAATCACAACTTACAATGCACAACAAAATTTTTTTATTAAACTTGGAAGAGAAGTTTGCATTACATCTTTTTAATAAGCTCTTGGAAGAGCTCAGGAGAGAGAGTTCTAGAGGCTAGTTTCTGGCCTAAGCTTTGGAATATATCACTCAGCTCATTGATTCCTTGAGCCTGAGAAAGGGCACAATGGCTTAAAACTGAGCCGGGATGCTTGCCCGTAAAGCGATACAAGGCAGCTTCCCTAGCTACCAAAATACATCTATTTATGTTTGAGGCTAAGGGGTTCTTCGACAAGACTGCACTAAGTGCTTTACATTTTAGGAGCTCGGCATAGGTGATCTCTGAATAGTCTAAATGAAAAACCCGCACTATGTTGGCTCTAAGGGCAGGTATGTAGTGCCAAAGAGATGCATCTTGACCCTCTGACTTTGGCCGCGTTCCTCCTACACGCATAGCAAACTTGTCCACTTCAAAAGCAATCTGTCAACATGTCAATATAGAAGTTAGGAAGCGTGAAATGATCAAAACAAAAAAATAATTTGCTTTATAAAACTAAGAAGTTAGGACATACCTCAGTTGCATCATCACTTACAACTAGTTGCTCATTTGTCAAGTTTATGCTTCCTTAGTCTTGAGCATCGCCAGCAATCAAGGGCATGTGTGGTTCAAAGGCAGCTACGCTCTCATAGAATTGCACATCTTGCTTTATTTCAATGAGCGCTTTGGCCACTACATCTTCCAAGGAACTGCTACCAATATCGTATGCAAGCATTTTTGTGAGGTTGTCATCTTCAAAAGAGATTTTCACTTTCCATTTGTCTTGACCCCCAGCATTCACGGCAAGAATAGACAGTGCCTCATCCTCAATCGCGAGACCCGAGTGTCTTGGCAATGTCATCCAGAAACAAAAATTCTTTCCCATCAATAATGATTGGATGTAAAGACATGACAACAAGGTCTGGGACCTCCTCAAGTACTTCATCACCCTCTAGAACTAGGTCCGGAACCTCCTCGGGGACATTCTCTTATAGAGCCACCAATGCCATTGAGGCCTCCCATTGTTCTGTAACATTCTCTTCCTCAGCATGGGCCTCTTGGACCTGCTCCATTAGCTTTGCTTTGCCCTTTTCTTTTTCCTTGCCACTTTCTTTTGCCGCACCCTCTTGTAACAGAAGGACCAAAACCATGTCCCAGCTCATGAAAGAAGTGCCAATGTTGCCCATTTGTAGATCCAAGAGTAAGTCTTCCTCCTCACTCCTGTAGTCCTTTTCTGTGAGGGATTTTAAAAACCTTGATAGGCGGAATCTAAAATTCTTGTCTTCCCTGATGAGGTCAACCGGAACCCATAGGCCCTCATCACCCTCAAACATGATGGAGTACGTGCTGATGTGTTGATCCATATACTCAATGACATCTGTAAAAGCATCCGCGTGTAGATGCATTATTGCACGCACATCAATTACTCCCTCAATCATAGGGACGATCTCGTCAACCCTATGAAGTAGCTCAAGCTTTCCTAGCTGTGCAATAAGTGCGTCAAGTAGAGGTGCCATGACTATGAGTGATTGCAAGAAATAGAGAGTGTGTGATACAGAAAGGTGTGCGAAATTGAGAGCAAGTGTTAGGAGTTTCATTTATAAATGAGCGACCTTGTTATAAAATTTTTAAAATTTTTTAAAATTTTTAAGTACCAAATTTTTTTTAAAAAATGGTATACGAAAGCAAGAACGCATCCTTCCATCACAAGGTCATTTCTAATTTACTAGTGGCTCAAGCCACAGATGCTTGTGTGACCAACCTTACACTATCACAAAAAAATAAAACTTGCACAAGACAATTGAAAAAACCTTAATAAGACAGTGAGGCAAAAAAATTGAAATTGTATTTACTTCAATCCAAGATTACATATCCAGTGGTTATTTGATAGCTACACAGCTAGGGAAAGTAATTTCTCTACAAAGAAAAGATCGTTTTTGCCTTTTGCGCACTACTCTACCATTGATTATCAAAGCAAAATCACCACTCAGTGAGAATCGAAGAACTAATTAGTCACGTAAGTTGGCAAGGGACCAGTCATTATTCACAGCAACATCTTCTAATCCCCACCTTGCATGGATATATGTAGCACACCCTGTTCTGTAGAGGTTGTGTCAGAGTCTAACGCCTCCCATTCTCCATTTGTGAGCTTCCATTGCCTATAAGGAAACGCAATGGACAACTGTTGCTTGGCAATATGGTAGCGCATCACAACCTTCTCAACTATTACTCCGCATCTGATGGTGTCTCCATTGTGTTGAACAACTTTTTTATCCCATGCAGGTGATAAGAAAGAAGTCAGAGCTCTCTCCCCCTTTGCAATCCATAAAGTTGGGGTGCGATGTGTGTCACTTGTACTACGGAATAGGTACACAAAGAGGTGTAAAGGTATGAAGCAGGTTATGGTTGCTTTGCGAGATCCATATGTGCACTTCATAGCATTTTGCACCTTGCTTTCTATCTGCAAACAAGCCATGGCCATTGAAGCATTGTCTGGAATTGGCCATTCAATAGATGTGAGAGTTGGTGTAGGTACTGGAACTAATTTTCCAGTACCATTTGCTGTCGTGGGAACCACATATGTATCCTCATAGAAGAAGATGTTTCGTGCAAGAAGTTGTTGTTGAAATTTGAGCATAATGATGAGCTATGGTGGATCATACACTAGAATCAACATCATTAACAAAGTAATTAGCAAATAGATTAATGTAGGCATGGATACTCAAAAACCAACAAATTCTCATTAGGGCTATGCCTCAATTTATAGAGTTTACATCAAGCATCAAATCCCATTGATTTCTCCATGATTCACTCCCAGAATATCTCCACCTTTTGCTTGATTCTCTCCACCTCTTCTCTTTTCCCTGAATATCTCCCAGAATAACTCCACACTCCTAAATTCTCTCATGCTACCCTTTATTCTCTCCCAGTAGAGCCAGGTTTCGTTCCTGGGACCTGTGGGTTATGGGCCCACACGCTTCCGCTGCGCCACTCTGATACCATGTTGAAATTTGAGCATAATGATGAGCTATGGTGGATCATACACTAGAATCAACATCATTAACAAAGTGATTAGCAAATGATTAAGATGTAATTAGTGAATAATTAGAAAATAGATTAATGTAGGCATGGATACTCAAAAACTAGCAAATTCTCATTAGCGCTATGCCTCAATTTATAGAGTTTACATCAAGCATCAAATCCCATTGATTTCTCCATGATTCCTGCCTGATTCTCTCCACCTCTTCTCTTTTCCCTGAATATCTCCCAGAATAACTCCACACTCCTAAATTCTCTCATGCTACCCTTTATTCTCTCCCAGTAGATTCTTCTCACCTTTTCACAGGTTCTTTCACAATTATATCTCCTCTTTTATAGCCTCTATCCAAGAGCTTGTTCCCACACACACCCTATTCACTTGTATATTTCAACAGTTGTGTAGCTGGACACCCTCCAAAGATTAAACTACCAAGTTCCACATGGTATGCTTCAAAGGTTCCTGAAATTGCCTCCATAGGCTCCCACTCACTATAATTTGAGGGAAAAATATATACGCAGAGGAACCCAAGAGCAATCAAAGCAGTGCTCAGTATACCATTATTAGCATACAATTGATTTAAAAACAAGAATATAAAGTGGTGAAATGACTTACAATTTGCAGGAAATCGTTGACGTTGGTCATGGTTTGCTAGTGTCAGCTCTGTTGCCTTGTAAACATGTTGGACCTTGGCTAGCTTTTTTCCATCACGATCTTGTTTGAGCTCCAATATCCGCCCTTTCCAATGGTAACTTTGTATATCAACATATCGCTTTGACACCTTGTGGGTTCCTCTTGTACTAGGCTGCATCGTAATCCAATTCCACTTCTCGTATTGTTTGATGTTCCAGTGCCCATCCTCATCTTGACCACCACTGCTACAAGAGAGAGATTGAATACTGATCGGAGGCCTTCGAGCTTTAGAAGAAGACATCAAATGTACATACTAGGGAGATTATAAACCTTGATGGGGCAAAGGAAAATAGAATGGTGAGAAAAAAACTTAGACTAGGGAGATGTACAAAAGAGAAGGAGTTGTAGAGCAAGTTTCAAGGGCTTGGCTGTGCTATTACTGCACTTTGAAAGAGGATATTAGAGGGGGTGAGAGGAGACAATGAGTAAGATTATGAGAGCCAAAGCATTTGCAACTCAAGCTTCCATAGCTTGGCTCTGCTATTACACTCTGGAAAAGGAGGTTGGACAAGGTAGAAGGATGAAGTAAGGAAATGTAAGCTATGGATCAAACTTCCATAGCTTCTGAGAGGAGGTTGCAGATCAAGCTTCCATAGCTAAGCTCTGCTATTTACACTCTGTAAAAGGAGGTTGGACAAGGTAGAAGGATGAAGTAAGGAAATGTAAGTGAGGATCAAACTTCCATAGCTTCTGAGAGAGGAGGTTGCAGATCAAGCTTCCATAGCTATAGATCTAGGTTTCTGAGTGAAGAGAGAGGTAGATCAAGAGGTAGATAGCTAAAAGAAGTAGTCTAGAGAGTGAAAAATTCCCTGCTATGAGAAAGGGGGGAGAGAGAGCGTTTTGGAGGGAACGTGGGAGAGAGGGATAGTGGAAAGTGAAGGGGAATGTGCATTGAATGCAAGATAATGATGGGAACTCATTTTTGGGCCTCTATCACTTTAGAGACCTTACTTAATGATGGCTGCAAGCTGTAGCTATCCTTTTCTATAAAAAATAGGGGAAAAATTCATATACATATAAATTTTTTGAGTTTTAGGTGATTTTAAAAATTAAAAAGGAGCCTATTTAGCCTATTATTCTAAGTTTGACCACTACCTTCTAGGCTCTTACAAACCATTGGTTTCAGTCCACATGTAATCTCCCTATTTGTCTATTTCTTAATCACCTCCATTAGGCAATGGCAAATTAAGGGCCCAAAAAGACTCCATTGAGTTTCTAATGCCATGACCTCTTTGACTCCCCCTGCCTCTGAATTGGCCTCTTTTGCACCTACGTGTTGTTGTTGTTGTTGTTGTGAATTCTGGGACTGTTGTTGTTGCTGCTGTTGGCCATAATTTTGATTACCTGTTCGGCCACATCCTTGGCTGCATCTACGGCCTTCTCTACCTCGTCCTCTTCCTGAACTTGTGTAGAAGGCCTATTGCTCTGAACTATTTTTGTTTTGTGAAGACTATTGGTCTTCACCCAAGCTCTTCTCTTTTGTAATCAACATAGACACCAAATCTGTGAAATTGGAAATGTTTTCTGGAGTCTGAATAGACGTCTTGAACACCTTGTATTATGGCCCGAGACCATGTAGATAGACTTCCACCTTATCATCATCTACTGAAAGGCCAATAGATGCAGGGGATTCCACAATACCCTTGATCTTCAATGCATAGTCATTCATCACAGACATACTCTTTTTCTCCACAGTATGAAGTTCATTCTTCAATTGTATCTTTCATGCCTTGGTATTCATTTCATAGAGTTTTACCAAGGTGTCCCACGCCTCCTTGGGGGACTTGGCATCCTGTATGTGCCCAATCATGGTGTCTTGTATTACTGATAGAGAGCCAATACATAACTTTTTTGGCTCCTTGGTTCCAATCCTTGAACTCTTTCACATCTGCAGGCAATCGGATTGATCTCCGGTATCTTTGGTGTCTCTTCATGCTCACCTTCTATGTAGCCCCAGCAGTAACCCTTTCCCATCAGGAAATTTGTCAACCTGAACCTCCAAGCATGCAAGTTGTTCTTGTGAAGATTCTCAGCAACAATCTGGTTTATGCCATCATTTGACATCTTGCCAGACACACAAATTTACCAGAAACAACACTCTGGTTTTGTCTTGCACAAACTGCTGTATTTTCTGCGACGGTACTGTACTACACTCAAATGTCACACAACCAATGGCCTCAATGTGCATACATACACCCAATGGCAACTGTTTGACCTCCTTGCAGCACACACAATGTCTACACAACCAATATGTCTTCCTGCAATTCTTAAAATAGAGTTCTGCATAGAATCGATAACTTACCCGTAGTGCTTGAAATCGTCTGGTTTTCAAAAAACGGAGGTCCTAACGCACCCAAAATGCGTTTTCAGCCCGAAAAATTCTACCCGATAGGATATTAGCTTTAATCTCGTGAAGAAAGCTCTTCAATCAGCGGATATGAGATCAATGATTCTCATTAAGAAATTCTGGATTGTGGGAAAAAGAGTTTTGGTGGAATCAAACTTAAATTGGGAATTCTACTTGCATAGAACCTCTGTTTTTTTTAAGGATTGTTTTACGCCACAATGGTGGAGGAAGCATTTGGTTTGTGATTAACTAAGGAGAGACTTGTTGCAAAAGATGGCAGGGAGTCCTCAAAGGACGTCGCTTGTGGCAAAGCCTATCGAGGTCTTGACTAGCCTCGGTATTGCTAAAATGGTGCACTTCTGGTAGTACGATAGGCGAGGACCGATGAAGCGGTCCTTGAGTGAAGTGCTAGGACACCTAAGTAGGATCCTAGAGGGTTTGGACCAGAGGTGATGCACAGGCTCGTAGTTTTTAGGACACCCATGCGTACGTCAAGGAAGATGTGGATGAACTGGAAGCAATTTGCTTTTGTGAAGTGCATTTTGATATTGGATCTCGTTGGTTGACCAGCTGGTCTTCAACAGAGAGTCTGAATGATATATTTTTGTAAAACAGCGGACTCAATATTTTGGGGAATTATGATCAGTAATACTATAGTTTCATTAAAAGATTAATTTAAAGACAGCCGAATCTGTTAAAATGGCAATTTCTTATTGGGTGTGTAAGTTGTATGACTACTTTAAATTTTGCTTGAGGCGCCAGCTAGGGGGCCTAGGAACTCTTTTCCTTAGTACCTGGGCAAAACATAATCAAATTTTTATAAAGGAATCCCACCAATACAGTGGTTGGCTAACCCATGGGCCGGTTAGGCTAGAGATTGGGAGATTCCTGCGATATAAATAGTTACGATAAAGTTACGTTAGTTAGATTAAGTCCTAGGAAGACCCTTATTCTGTGGGAGGGAATCAACGGTTGTGCCTCACTAAAGGGGGGAAAAAGCGGTGATTCTATGGACCAAGTGTAATTCTCTTCCTTGTTCTGTCCATGTGACTATCAAGTTCGGTCAGACACTACTACATGATAGCCTAATACCGGCGTCTATACCGACATCATTGAACGGGGTCTAAAAAATCCCCGTCATTGGTATAAACACCGGTATTTGTGCCGGAACGATGACGTCGATATAAGCATCGCGAAAAAATACCGGTGTCTATACCGGCGTTACACCGATGCCTATACCGACGAGCATATCGGTGTCTATACGGCACGTATACTAAGGTCTATACCAATGTCTATACTGGCGTTACACCGGCGCCTATACCGACGATAATACCGGCATGTATACCAGCACATATACCGGCAACTATACCGGTGCCTGTACCGGTACCTATACCGGGGAATATACCGATGCTATAGCGCAGAATTTTTTTTTGACAGAATAGTGTTGCCTGGCTATTGCCTGCAATGAACAAGACTCAACAGCAGTAAACAGACAGCACCATTCTGTCTAAAATAGAGCACAAAAGACAACCGTGCTCATTTTTTTATTTTTCAGATAAACAAGAAATTAAATTAAACATTAATACTCAAGAATCTTTTGATCATATACCAATAGTTTGAAGGTCATCTTACATTATGGTAATGCCTCCCAATTGACGGTCTCTCCTTCTTCTTCAAGCATCTCAAATAAGGCCACAAGGCCATGTTTGTGAGCATGCTTCTCTTCTCGCCTACTTGGTGGGCGATTCATGGCCAACTCCTACACAAACGATTAACAATTACAACTTTTAGAAATCAACATTTAGCCTACATACATACATTTAGATAAATAAAATTACTACAAATACTTACGAATTCATGGCGCATGGTTTCGTAACCACCACTCCCAAGATGAGAAACCCCTACTGTTTGGAGTCTTGCCCTTGCCGCCTCTCTTTGTTTTTTGTTGAAACCTCTCTGGTGTCTCTGTGAGCTCCTGTGAGCAATGGCTTCCCACTCCCTCTCATCTAGCCAAACAGGTTTCTCTTTCCCCTCTCTAAATGCATCCCTCGCCTCTGACCTACGATGCCCCATCAAAATGTGAGCTGTATACTGTATCCGCTCATTAGAGACGACATTCATAGGGTCAGATGGCTGAAACTCTTGCTTTATCTTTGTATTTATGTAATTTTTCTTCTCCTTATCTTGCTGATCCCATTTAGTCATCACAAAGTTGTGAAACTGTATAGTGCACAATTGTCGAATGCGTGTCTTCATTGCCTTCCCTGCAGTATTCATTATTGGTGCCCCATCCCTAATTGTGTATATCTTGCCGTTGTCATGGTCATGTGCACCCCAGGGAGTGGAAGGTGAACCTATGGGTGTGCTATCAACAGATGAGAGCGAAGGACGACGCTCACGTGGTGGTGGTGTCATAGCATCTGTGGCACTACCACCACAACAACCTCCCCCTGAAGACCTACTACGTGAGCGACGTCTATGTGAAGAGGTGATAGATCGAGCTGTAAGAGGAGTGGAAGGTTGTGTGGTATGAGGTGTGGGAGCTACTGTCGTACCTACGGGTGTGGGAACTGGCGTCGGGAAGCCCGATGGTGAGGCAGATGTCCCTGCTCCAGAACCCCAATAACTCTGAGCCATGGCTCTCTGCTCTAGAGTCATGGATGAGAGAAAACCATATAACTGCTGGGGACTCATGCCCGGCGGTGTAGGGTTAAATGAGAAATCAGGACTGTAGTCGAGCGGCGGTGAGTCATCACCCATGGCCTGTTGGACAAAAAACCATATGACAAACTTGTGCGAAATGAAAATTACACGTAAACAATGAAAGAACCATATGACAAACATTAACAATGATAAACAACAATGGTAAAACCATATCAATTTGCACCTGCACTAGTGATTATGACGGTGAACATTAACAATGGTAAACAATGAAAGGACCATATGACAAACATTAACTTTCCTAAACAACAATGGTAAACCATATCACTTTGCACCTTCAATGTCATAAAATCATTACAAATATTAACAATGGTAAACAATGAAAGGACCATATGACAAACATTATCTTTCCTAAACAACAATGGTAAACCATATCACTTTGCACCTTCAATGTCATAAAATCATTACAAATATGTCATAACTATTTGCATAATCATTAAGATACATCATTTTAAAAATCATTATCTATTCTATCATCCTCATTAAGATCAGTAGTCCCAAAGAGATCTACGTCTATGTACATTTCAGCATCCTCATCATCAAAATTCCCTTGATGAAGGATGTCCTCATCATCTATGTCTTCTTCCTCAACATGTTTTCCAGCTTCATTGGTTTGCACCTCTTCATTTGGATCTTGCTCTAGTTGCTCCTCTTCATTTGCTTGCTCCTCTTCATTGTTGATATCGGCTTGTTCTTGCTGCTCCCCACCACCCTGTGAATCCACATCACCCTGTTGTAGCTCAAATTCTTCAAAAATTTGCTTATTGCGGGGGGCGACTTGAACCACAAATAGCCATCCTGGATCTTTTGGATCCGCTTTAAAGACAACCTGCTCACAATGCTCTGGGGGTGCACAAATGTATCTTGCTGATCGGTCCATACCTTTGTGGAGTCCACTTGGATGAGGCCACTCTTGTCTCTACATACAGTTGAATGAGGCCACTTGGATGAGGCCACTTAGATGAGTCCACTTGGATGAGGCCACTCTTGTCTCTACATACAGTTGCTTGTGGCCCTTTTGTGATTACCTTGAACCACTTCACATCAAAGATAAACAACTCAAAACTTCTGAAGCCAACCTTTAATATGTCTTGAATGGTTCCAAAGTAATCAAGCATTCCAGTAATTGTGTTATCATCACTTACACTTGCACGACTTTCTTGAACAAACTGTGCTATGACACCACAATCAAAGGTTGCTCTTCTTTGGTCTATTCGTTCTACTCGAAAATGACGTCCATGTGACCAAAACGCCCCATATTTGTGATACTACAAATAACACATAAAGATTGTTGATGTGGACAAACAAACACTGAGACATGTAGAGAAAAAAAAGAGAGACATGTAGAACTTATAACACTTACATGCCAATCGCATCCTTTTGTAAGCTCCTCCTCCTCCTCTGTTATAGTTAAACCAGCATGTTTGGCTTCTAAAATTGTAGCTTCTAGCCATCTACCTGTGGGAAAGTCCGGAAGAGCTTGCATACCTTCTGGATATGGGAGATTTCCTGTAGTGCGATTCCTTCTGAAACTTAAACGATCTTGTACTCGCTGTCGCTTGAGAGCTTCATATGTCTCAATCCACTTCTCCATTACATGAGAGTTCAAAATGCAAAATTTGTTGATTTTTTCCCTCAAATTGTTATCCATCTTTCTCTTAATGCCTTGGCCTTGAGGTTCCTCACCAATGACTCGCCTGTTAGACTCTTGAGACCATAGTCGAGGTATCTCTAGATCTGAAGAACTTAAATATTCAGTGATGTAAACAAGGGACTCTTGTATCAGCCACCCTTCTGACATACTACCCTCTGGGCGAGCCATTTGGCAAACAAATCTCTTTAATGTCTTCATAAACCTCTCCAAAAAGAACATCCATCTTGAATGGACTGTTCTAGCAACTGCAACCTCATCTAAAGCATGAACTAGCAGATGCATCTGGATTGTTAATAAACTTGTAGGGAAAAACTTCTCTACCATGCAGACTGCCTCTATGGAGTTTAAACGCGCTATCGCCAAAGTGTCTCTCTTTATCTCTTTTGAAGAAATCTAGCGCACCAACGTGCCAATCTTATAGATAGTAGCTCTAATGTCTTCAATGAGGCAATCTTTTATTGCTATGGGTAGCACAAATTGTAGAAACTTGTGCCAATCATGACTCTTGAGGCCACTAAGATCATCATCCTTTGTAAATGCACTTTTCAAGCAATGCATACAACCTGTAGGAGTCCGAAACTCTAAAATTGTCCTCTTGACTTGTTGTTCCTCCATCTTACTAAAAACCCATGGGGCTCTTGGAAGTAGCACCTTTCCATTGGGTCTAGTGCGAGCCCACAACTCTTGCATGCAACCTATCTCTTCCAAGTTGTCCCTTTGGCCTTTAGTCTCCTTTTTTCCTGTCATGGTCTTCCACAGAATGTCAGCTACATTCTTGAAAATATGCATCGGGTCAAGCAAATGGTTTATAAGGAGATCACCCCAATAGGGGAGTTGGTGAAAGATAGAGAGCCTCTTCATCCCAGGACATGCCAAGCTGCCACATTCCTCCCATTTGATCTTCCAATCGCTTGCCTTCAGTGCACTTGGAGGAGGTCTTCCTAGATTACCATCCCACAATTCATGATTTTTTGGAAGATACCTAACATGTCCTTGGTAGACATTCTTTCGTAATGCTTTTGAGTATCTTGAATCAAGTCGAGGACCACATACAGGACATGCATTGTAACCCGATATAGACAAACCTGAGCATTCTCCATAGCCAGGCCAATCATGCATTGTCCACATGAGAATACCTTGCACAGTTGCAAGTCTTTGGCCACTCTGCTGCTTTGACATGTCCTTCACTTCAATTCCGTTCCACAAGGTGCGTAACTCATCTCAATAAGTGGTGCCAAATATACATCCATGTTCTTCACCTTGTACTTTCCTGGAACTATTAATGAGAGCAACAAATGACCTTTCTTTATTGCTAACCATGGCAGAAGATTATAATTCACAAGGCAAACAGGCCATGTGCTCCATGAAAAGCTCCTTAAACCAAAAGGGTTTACACCATCCATTTTTGCTAGGCCAATACGGAGGTTACGAGGATCTTCCCTAAAAGCCGGCCATGTCTCTTCAATGTGTCTCCATGCGGGTGAATCAGCAGGCACACGCATCACTTCATCTGCTCTGTGGATCGAATTGTGGCATGCCATGTCATCAAGCTTGCTATAGATTTGCACCTGAACATGCTTTTTATTCTTGGGATGATTGGAAAGTGCCTAAGAACCTTTACCGGGACATCTTCCCCTTGAACATCTTCTCTATATCTGTTAGAGCCACAATGGGGACATTCTTGCAAATGCTCATATTCATGGCGGAAGAGGCAACAATGCTCATATTCATGGCGGAAGAGGCAACAATCATTACGACAAGCATGAATATTATTGTAATCCATGCCTATGGATTTCAATAACTTCTTGGCATCTACACGAGATGGAGGCATCTCGTTGTCGGGGGGCAATATCTGGTCTTTCAAAAGCCTGCAAGTATGGCAATATCTGATCGTTACTATTAAGATTTAGTCAAATACAAGTTGAAAATTTATCATTTCAACATTAGGTGTAATCTCCAAAAAATCCTTACTTGAAGAGTTCAGTGACACTTGTATTAGACCATCCAAAAATTGACTGTAAATTTACCATCGTAAGAGATGCACGCAATACAAATATGTTGGCACCATTGTATAGTGGAAGGCGTGCAAGTTTACGCATGGCCTCTTCCTCTCGTTCATAATTTGACCGTTGAGAATGTCGTGGTTGATGATCTTCATGTTCATGCTCCTCGAAGAGAGCTTCTTGTTGCTCGATGAAGGCATCCACCATTTCCTCCATTGGACCTTCTTCCATTTCCTGACCTTCTTCCATTTCCTGACCTTCTTCCATTTCCTGACCTTCTTCCATTCCCTCAGGGTGCTGTTAATTGAGCTCCATCTGTCACACCCTCCTTCGATATTCTCATCCTTTGTTGGGGACGAGAATTCATAGGCGCAATGTTATCAAGATGCGGCTGCACACTTGCTTGGTTGTACGATTAAAACCGTAAATTTTGCAAGCGCTCCATTGGAAATATGCCAGCATCATGAATATGCTGGTTGCAAATCCTTCGTTTTCGAAAGATTTGGTACTTACATTGCATGCATGGACATGCTATTATCTCTTCAAGATTGAGAGGCTCCATCTAGCAGGACAACATGTATATGTAGCTCATTAAATACAAATCATTATGCATTACACAAAGCATTATGTAAACCATAAAACATGGCTTCTTTTCCCCAGCCGTGAGGGAGATTTTAAAAATAACATTTAAAGCATCGAACGGGCTTCTTTTCCCCAGCCATTGAGGGAGATTTTAAAAATATTAAAAAAAGCGTCAAACGGGCTTCTTTTTCCCAGTCGTTGAGGGAGATTTTAAAAATAACTTATACATTAGCTTATCTTCTCTCCATACAAAATTAAGAAGGTAATTAGAACAAGGATGGAGAGAGGGGATATCTCTATTCATAAATAGCTATTTATAAAGGCCTTATGCAAAAATCTATATGCATAGATTATGCAAATAGAGCCTACACATTGAGCTCTATGCATAGAAGCCTACACTTGAAGCTGAACGCATAGAGCCTTATGCATAAAGCCTACACTTGAAGCTGAACGCATAGAGCCTTATGCATAAAGCCTACACTTGAAGCTGAACGCATAGAGCCTTATGCATAAATCCTATGCATAATGATCTATACATAAGTTTATGTGTAATGCTCTATACGTAAGTCTTATGCAAGCTTTATGAATAAGGTTTGTGCAATCGTATGCATAGTAAGGCTTGCAAGCCTTAAGTATAAGCTTGCATAATAAGGCTGCAAGACTTATGCATAAGCCATATGCATAAGTCTTATGCATAAGCTCTATGCTATAAGCCTTATGCACTATGCTAACCCTTAAACCCATCACCCAAGGGTGTAATAAACATGATCTTGTCTTACATGGATAAGAGATCTTACCTTGATAGCATATATAAACTCTATGAATAAAGAGAATACCTTATGCATAGAAAAACAGAGCATAAGAAATATATGTTATATGTATAAGAGAGTATAAGTTATATGTTATATGTATAAGAGAGTATAAACATTCAAAAAGCTTATGCTCTCCATCCATGCAAGGCACTCTACATCAAAAAAAGCTTTATGCATAAAAACATAATGCATGAAGCCTTATGCATAAAGCTCATCCATAAGATTTATACATAAAACATTATGTATTAAGCTTTATGCATAGATCTTAATTCATGCATTCAGCTAGATTCATATAGCTCTATGCATAAACTCTATGTATAGATCTTGCATAAGCTTACAAGCCCTATACATAGAGCTTTCATAATCTTACAACCTCTATGTATAAAGCCTATACATAGAGCTTATGCATTAAGCTTACAAGAAGGCTATGCATAGAGCTTTCAACAAGAAGGCTATGCAAAGATCTTGAAAGAAGGCTATGCAAGCTCTATGTATAATGTCCATGAAAGCTTTCAAGAAACCTATGCATAGAGATTTTATAAGCTTGCAAACTCTATGCATAAAGCCTATGCATAGAGCTTATGCATAGAGATTTTACAAGCTCGCAAGCTCTATGAATAGAGCTTATGCATAAAGCTTGCAAGAAGGCTATGCATAGAGATTGCAAGCTTATGATAGGTTTTATGCATAGATCTTGCAATAATCCTATGTATAAGCTTGCAAGAACCCTAAACTAACCCTAAACCATAAAACAGGGGTGCAATAATACGTAGAAAAAAGCATAAACAAGGAAAATCGAAAGAGGGACTACCTCTTTTTTGCGAAGCTGAAGGAGAGGATTGGTGAAAGACCTGCAAAACAAAATATTAAACAAAGTAATTAGTAAATTAAACATAAGAATAAGAACTAATACACAAGTAATACAAAACCCTAAAATCTCTATGCATGCATTAGGAGATCTATGCATACATAGAGAGCTCTCAACATGCATAGAGAGCCAAAAAAAACACAAAACCCTAAACGCCCTATATCCTAAAAAGCAAAAGCAAGAGCATATTAGTAAAAGCAAGAGGATAAGTTAAAGTGGAGAAGGAGAAGAGGAGAAAAACACACAACAACAACAAGAAAAAGAGGAAAGCTTGAAGGAGATGGACGGACGCATACCTTCTCTGGACGCCGCAAAAAACAAAGAACAATAGGTTCGCGGCTGTAAAAAACTTATGAGCGTCGGTATACGCGTTGGTATATGCCTTGGTATACGCGTCGATATACGCGACGGTATACGTGTCGGTATACACATCGGTATACGCGTCGGTATATGAAAATTTGAAAATTGCCCGCCCGACTTGTCGCCTCCAAGATTACGACGGGCATACCGACGTCCAACATTTGTATTGGTATTCTAACGTCGGTATGCCCTAAACCTCTAGTAGTGGGATCAGTTTGGTTAGTTAAGACTTCAACTCATTAGATCAATACTCCCGTTAGATGATTTTCCTAGTGGAATCGCCCGTGCCTTCCGGGCAAGGGAAGTTTTTTTGGGTTCGGTTTCAGAGGAACCGTCGGGCTAGTCTCTTGTCCGGACATCCATGGGCAAGGCCCCGACGAGTGTGGATCCCTACCTCGCGTGAGAGGCTGACGCTGCTTTCGTCCACCAGTGCCCTTGGAGGAGGCATCTCACAGGGAGCGGGGGTCTCACAAAGCACAAGGTAAGGAAATTTTTATTGTGACTTGTTAAATTTTTATTGTGACATTGAATTTTCTTGTTTATTTACAAGGTTAATATTAAGTTTGGTAGGGTATCTAAACCAAAACTGCGTTAAGAATATGCCTATGGTTATGAACTTAGTCCCTACAAACTCACTTTTGTGAAACCATGTCGAGCTATCATCTAGCCTCATAAATGAAATTGCTACGTGATGTATTTAGCAGCTTTTATTCCTTTAAAATAAAAGAAATTATAGTTTTCAATTCAAAGATAAGAAAAGTAAGAGTAGGGTTCCGCCCCATAGAGATCCAAGTAATAGCCCAGAGACCTCCGCTAAGTACCTTGATAGCGATTGGTGTTTTAGCCCTTTATTGGCATGTTTTTTCCCACAAGGTCTCATCCCATGATGAAGATCGGCTATAGTCCCAAGGCTCTATCACTAGGAGCCAAAAGTCCTACCAAGATATTACAAGACAATGATTATCTTCTTGGTCACATTTTGTTTAGGCTACCGGAAGCAACATTTTTCCTTTGCTTTCTCAGTATTTTTTATATTTTTTTATTTTCCCCCTAATATTTTAGTTTCAGTTTTGGTTTTACAAGTTACCCGAAAAGGGGTGGTGTCAGGATTTTTGGTATAGGGAGATTAAGACAAGTTAATCAACGCTATTAGCACTAACATAAAAATAGAAAAAAAGATACAAAACGTAAAAATTAATCCATTTTTAAAATCCTCTCCAAATCACTATTTTTATTCCCCCTTCCTATTTAAAGAGTCAAAATTGGGATAAGCCCCATGCCCAAAACCTAGTTTTAGGCCCACATTATTGTTTTTTGTTGGTGGAAAAATGAAAAATAAAAATCGTAAAAATTATCCAAAAATAAGAATTACTGAAATTAAAAGACACATAGTTTTAAGGGTAATAAGAAACTAAACATAGTTTTCTTACGATAACACAAAAATGCAACATAAAAACAAGAATAATGCAACAAAATAAATAGTTATTTGGAATTTATTTTCTACTCCATTCTTGAATCAAACTAAAAATATGATAGATTCAAACCATTTAGAATCTTTCTAAATGCATTGTGACTATGTGGTGGGGCTATTCCCCGGTAGCAATGCCACTTGTAGAAGACCCTAGCACAATGCAAAGGACGCAGGGAAAAAAATCAATGTCATGGGGCTTTGCCCAAGTGCACATTATTAGAGCACAAACAACTCGACCAAGAAACTAGTATGCTATGGCCTAGCTCACAAATGCGAAAATGGGGTGTGTCCCTTATCTCGTAAAAGCAGGTTGCTTGGGATTCTTGTAGGTATCATTATCATAGCGCAAAAGAACCCAAGAGCTCCACTCCACTTCGTTTCCACTGCCACTATATACCAAGGAAACTAAACCTTCCTCTCAGTAAATCTCTCTTACACACACACACACTCACATACATGCAGCAATGATCATACAAGAGCTCTAATCATAATAGGAAAGAGAGACAAGAGGCAAGAGAGTAGAGAAAATAGCACTCTTATGTATAAGAGAATGAGAGGTTTTAGTTACAAGAGTCCTTATCTAATTCCTTTTTAGGGTTTACACCCTTGGACATCAAAGCTTAAAAATCAGGTCCTTGGGCATCGCAACCCTCCTACCCTAGTGTAAACACTTAGCCATTGATAGTAACCTCAACATAAAGTCTTGTGGTATTCTTTAATAGAAAATTGGTAACACACATATAAAATAATACATTACAATGTTCAACAAGAAAAACTAGGTCTCCAAGCGTGTGTGGCCAATATGAAGTAGAAGTTGTTTTGTGTGTTCAACATCCATGCCAAGAAAGTCTTTGGCAAGGGTTAATAATGACCGCCGATGTGATGTTAGCTAGTTTATTTTTAAAGAGGATGAGATTAAGAAAGCGAAAGGGGAATTAGAAAGAGGATATAGAGAATATTACTTAAATAATTCAAAAACACTCGCATCTGACCAACCATAGAGCGATTGTAGATTGAGCAAAGTTTAAGGCAAGATTGTAACTTTAGGGCACATTTTTTCTCCATCAAAAAATGGTGTTGAACCAAGATTTTGAAGATGTTCTTCCTTGGATATCGTGTCTTGGCGATCCTTTCTATTGCAATTTTTCTACCTTCAAACATTGCTTTCGATTAGCTCTTCCATAAAATATTCTTCTATGTGTGGTTCCATATCATCAATCAATTCTTCTCATTGTAATTGTTGTTCTTCTCTATGAATTTAATGTCTTGTACATCACATAATATTTTTACATTATATGGCCTCATTGGGTTGACTTCGTATGTACTTTACACTATCCACACTCTACATAATTATCAAAAAAATCTAGAGAAAGATCATGGAGAGTGAGAGATATAGGGAGAGGGTGTAACAAAGGAAGAGTAAGAGGTATAGGGAGAGTGTGTAACAAAGGGAACAATCAACTAATCTCATCAGAATAACGTACTAATTTAAGTAAGGTCTTGTCAAACTACCTGCATCGTTTGACATGCTGTATGGTTATTTGGATTTGTCTTCTGATAGAGTACTTGTAACATGTATAAATACATCAGGGAGACTCTTCTCTAGCCATGCCATGCTCCCTTTTTCAAGTTCTTCCTCTAAATATGGTGAATTATTTACACTCCATTGAAAAAACAAAGAGAGATTAAGAAATGTTATGGGAATCAAGAAAGTTTATAATAAAGATCAAGAGAAATGTTATAAAGAAATAAAAATATGGCTCTCTTTAAGTAGCAATATGAATTATGAGTCAGTAAGGGTTACGTTTTTTGCACGAAATTCAAAACATGAAGGAAATAAAATGGGGATCAAGAAATTTTATAATAGAGATTAGGAGAAATGTTATGGAGAAATGAAAATATAGCTCCCTTTAATTAGGAGTATGAATTATGAGTCAGTAAGGGTTATGTTATTTTCCATGAAATTCAAAACATGAAATAGCTTACAACATCAGTATGAGCATCCGTATATGCATCGATCATACTACTGCTTATACCGATGCATATACTGATGCTTAGATGCTCATACTAACACTTTTTTTGACGTTGATACTAACAGTGCAAAAATAAAAACTTGAGATGCTTTCCTCTTCACTTTTTATTTCAATATCTTTCTCTCCCATCTTACTCTTTGTCTCTCTCTTACCCCTCTCACTATTGCATATCCCTCCCTTACCTATTGCACATCCCTTCTTCACCTCGCCATTGCAAATACGCCATTTTAACTCTTCAAGTAGGTAAGGGTTGACTATGTATTAGGGGTAGGGTTTTTGTTAAGATTTATAAGTTTTTTATTATTATTATGAGTTTTGGTTTTTTTTTTGTTTTGCAGGCTCATATTCCACTTTTTCTCCCTCATTCTTTCTCTCATTCTCTCCCTTGCAAGTAGGTATGCATATCCTATGTGTTAGGGTTATGTTCTTTTAAGTTTTATATTTTTTGTAGATTTTGAGTTTTGAGTTTTTTAAAGTTTTACATCAGCTAATGTTTTCTTATTTATTTTGGTTGGTTCTTTATTTCTAGGATATCTTTCTTAAAGCTTTAGAATCAAGCAAGCTATTTATGAGTATGACTTAAACACACCATATTTAAATTTTTTATTTTTTGCACTATTGGTTTTATACTTTATGTATGTAGTGAGTGCTCACTTTATGTAATTATAGAGTATAGAGCATATTTCATGCTGAGTGCTCACTTTATGTAATTATAGAGTATAGAGCATATTTCATGCATGATTTATGCATGGCGGCATAGAGCTTGCATACCCTATGTATACATAGAGTATATAGGCTCTCCTCAGGCTCTCTATACTCTATAGAGAATGCATGGATAGAGTATGCATGCTTTGTGGATTAGGCTTTATGCATGCTCTCTTCATGCATGCATAGAGTGCTTTATGCATGTTGTTATGCATGCATAGAGTATAGAGCATGCTTTATGCACATAAAGAGCACATAAAATGATTATCATCACATTCTTGGACCCATTACTTTAAAATGATTCTCATCATTTAACTACAACATGCAACTCCGTCTCATGAGATGTCAATGCAACTTGAAGAGGATGTCTATGGCTCCTTGCATGGTGAATTCTAGTGACCCAACATCTAGTAAATTGAACATTTAGTGTATTTATTTTTAGCTTGAAATCCTCATGATTTTTCTATTGTTTGTTATATGGATCAATGGATTTAAAAAATGATATTTTATCTTAGATATTGGCCACATCACTAGAAAGACAGGCATGCTTCCATGATGGCATAAAAGTCAAAATCAATAATTAGATATGTATGGCTATAAAGAGAGCTTGACAAAAACCACTCTGAAAACTTTTACATTCAAGGTATCGGTGGATACATTCTGACAAGGGATTAATGTTAACCTAGTCAACACCATTGATTAAATCAACTAAGCAATTCCATTCTCCGAGCAACCTTGTTCGAGCGAGGTGAAAATTAGAGCCAAACTTGGAAATAAACCCCAACAAAATTGGTATTTTTTACACTAAAGTTTACAACATAAATGCAATTAGAAAATGGTGTTTCACTTTTTGCCACTCCAACGAGCATAAGACATACACACTGACATAATACCTCAACATAAACTTGTCGAAAGACACCAAAATTGCATGAACCACCAATACACAAAACCGATCTATATCACAGCGTATATATAAGTGACCTTTGTTACATAACCACAACTATGTTGGAAGATCCCAAAATTGCATGAAACACCAACACACAAAACTAGTCCAAGTTAAAGGCAGAGAACATTGTAACCACACAAAACATTCTAACAACCCCATATCCTGCACACCCCAAAAAGGTATAAGCATTCCTTTGAAACATAACCACATTTAGCCGCGTTCTTTCAAGGTGCGACATTTGATCGCCTACCTCCAAGTGCTTATTCACGAGTTATTCACCAAAGCTGCTTGGTGAATAAAATCATGAGAAATCGCATCCAAACAAAGGACCTACAAGTAAACAAAGTACATGTGCTTACATGGAATGTATGTAGAGTGCTTACTCTCTCTTTTTTGAAAAGCTTCACATGTACATCTTGGAAAGTTGTTGATTATAACGGAGTAGTTCACTCCCCAACACTCTAGATCCAGTAGTGCTTACGTAGAAGATATGAGACTCATTGCATACAACTATGACCTCATGGATTACATGTCCTTCCAAGTTCCAAACCTTATCAATGTTCTCATTAAATTCTTTTGTTAACCTTGTCCTCCATTTCACAATTTTCCTATCATGAAATCATGGACGAAAGGAACTAGACACCGCACCAATTGCAACTGTATCATTCCCTGTGCTTTGCAGAATATAAATTCTTTTTTGCAAGATGACATTAGAAGACCTTCGGACATCTTCTGGGCCTTGTAAGGATTCCTTATTTTTAGGGATTAAGGCTAATTTTGTGCTTTCTTAAAGAGACAAGGTCAATCAAGAGAGCTACTTGGAGACTATAATTTGAGCTTTCTAGTCCATAACTCCCCTACAAAAATAGGGTCTAATGTTGTCATTCTCTCTCCTCTTCTCTTTCTAGCAATCTCGTAACTAAGGAGGGAGCCCAAAAAGGACAATTTTGTTTTCCATTTTGCAAGTTTTATACTTTGAAACTGACCCCAGACCCATATATATGTTAAACATTCATTTTTTAACCTTGATTTCCCCCTAAAACCCACTCTATCTCATCATTGAATGCCTCCACCTTTTTCTCCTTCATTTAATGCCTCCACTTCCCCACTAAATGAACCAAATTAGAGATCTCTTGACACTTTCCACATCCTCAATCACGCAAGTATGGGAGGGCCAAAAATAATGATTTTTATTTCTCTCATTTTTGAACATTTTTTCTTTTAAAGTTATCCTAAACCCATATATATGTCAAAAAATCAAATTTTAATCTCTTTTTCCCTCCAAAATTTAACCAACTCTCTCTCTTTCTTTACTCATCTCTCTACTGTGAGCTTAGCCCTACATAGCGTCACTCTATCTCTCTCTCTACAATTCTCTCATCTACTCTCAACTCTCCCTCTCTCCCTCTCTCCCTCTCTCTCTCTCTCTCTCTCTCTCTCTCTCTCTCTCTCCTGTGAGACTGCATCCACCCTCTCTCAAATCTCAAATCCTTGGAAGGTTATGGCATGCACTCACTCCCTCTAATCTCAACTCCTGTCCCTCTCTCTCTCTCTCTCTCTCTCTCTCTCTCTCTCTCTCTCGATATCTCTCTCTCTCTCTCTCTCTCTCTCTCTCTCTCTCTCTCTCATTGGGCCTCCCTATTCTTTTCCACTATCAATTCCTTCTAAGCATGGCATTGTGTAAAATCACTAGCACTAATGTGCCATTGAATCGACGTAAGGTGGATTTGCATGTGTAGGTGTTGGAAGTGTAGCAAGGTTCGTCTCATAGAACAGGAGAGGAATGTACATAGACAAGGGGGTCACACTAATGTGGATCTATGGGTTGATTGGGCATCTATACCCAGCTGACCCAAGACCGCATTACCCACCCACTTTCAAAGACTTGCCATCATTTATTCAGTGTGTGGGAGATGGTGAGAATGGGATGCTCGGCTACTATTGCAAGAGATTAGTAACAACTGACACTAGTAGAGTCTTCTACTTGTGATCACAGTTCTATATGCTCCAAGTTAACCTTGCTAGTGTACACCAAGTCCTACTTCAGGCTCAAGCAAAAATCAAGGAGCTTGAGGGTGTAAATCAAGAGAGAGCAGCGTGTGTGGAAAAGCTTACGCAGACAATCTCACATGAAAATCACTCCTATTGGAGCTAGGGATCATAAGAGGCCACTCAACCACATCAAAACACTTGCCATTGGGGGGGGGAGGGGGGGCTCGTAAGCATAGAATTCAAGAAGCGCAGTATGGCTCCTCTTTCTTATTCTCTAGCACTTCTAATTCAAAATGTCAATATAAATCATGTGTGCACCTATGTAATGTGAATGTAATTTTGCTAATTTTTAGAGTATTCCTTTAAGATGCCATATGTTCTAATCAAACAAGGGATTGTAATGAGATCTTGCACTCTTTCACAACAACGAGGGAGAATGTGCTTAAAATGATTAGGGATCCCCGTTGCAAGAAGATATGTATGTCTATTTCTGATGAAATCATACAAGAGGTTTCCCAAAGTATCAGTAGTGTTGATGTTGTTAATGCATGCGATAAGGTAGGCATTAACATGAAAGGCTATAAATCTCTTCATAGATTTCTAAGACACACCCTTTGCAATAAGAAAGGTATCACGCACAACCTTTTTCCACCGCCAAAGAGGGTTCATCTAGCAAAGGGAGTGAGCAATGAAGATGTAAAATGCAAGATTGGGGATAACTACCACATCAATGATACACTTTCCATTATAACATGGGGAAAGAACAAGATTGTGGATGGTAATGTTTCATTGTAATTCAATGAGTTCAACAATATTTTTATTGAAATATTAAAGCTACAAAAGGCAATGATATTGTTCTATGGGTTGCCTTTTGGATGTAAGTAGGTTTTGTAACCTTGAACACATTAGGTCTGTGCTCATTTATAGGAAACGACTTAACATTTTGTTTGATTTCGTATTTTATAGGTTCCAAGGTCTCCTTCGTGCTGAAGTTGGACGAGTGTTAGATTGTGAAGGGAAGAAGGATATAGAGAATGAGTGTTACACTCATGAACCATGCTATGGTGGTAACCTTTAAGTTTGCATCTGCTTCCAGTGTTGCAGAAGGGCTGAATGCTAAGGGAGAGAGCACAATTGATTTTCAAGAGCAAGGGAATGACAATATTTCACACACAAAACCATCGTTTAGTGTTCAATCAGCAAAAGATATATGGCAGTTTAGGAGCATTTGAGGTTCCCAAGGAGACACATGAGGTGCTATCATGGGTCTTTGAGAGGTTGCCTTGGTTTAGTGATGTGATAAAGTCACAAATAGGGGGGAGAAGCTGGATGTTGATGGTTTAGGGAGCTTTGACATTGATTGGCATCTTGGCAGGGAGAAGCTGGATGTTGATGGTTTAGGGAGCTTTGACATTGATTGGCATCTTGGCAGGGATCTAAAGATAATAAAGTGTATGCTGGGTTGCACTCAAGGTGCAAATATAGCTCACCCATGTCCTTGGTATATGCATGGATTGAAAAGAAAAACTATGAAAAAACACAGGGGGATGGCCAATGGTGAAGAGGAATGCGAGGAAACAGGAAATTGTGAGGGAGAGTGGGACGGTGGTTTCCTTTCCTCACCTATTTTGGATCCTCCAAATAGGGACTTAAGGGATAATAGCTGGAACCCTATAATTCCTTTCCCTCTTAGGAATGTTCACTTTTGTACTTTGCATGCTTTCATGAATACCACAACCTTTCTGCCCAGATCGACAATTTTATTTCTGCATGTAGCATCAGCAGAGCTCAGTTTTCCATGATGATGAGCAGGAGACCACGTAATGACCCCTCCATACCACAAGCGGACCACATAAGGGCGTTGTGGTTTGCTAGGAACATTGCAGAGCACCGGTAGTTTATGGTGCAAATTTTGTTGCGTTTTTGGGAGTCCCCCTTGGTTTCGAGGACTGTGAAGTCATGCATCATTACCAATTTTGTTATATTAATATACTTCCCTTCTTAGGTTTGATTAGTATCGAGGAAGCTTTTTAATACCTTCAAATATAGTTTTTTTGATGACTTAAATTGTATCCCAAAGATTTCTATTGCTTTGTAATACTTGAAGAAGTATCAAGATGTTGATTTTTGAAATATGGCATGCTTTGTATTCCACATATTCGTGTGTTTTGATGCTTTGTGATAAGTGTCTAGAAGGGTGTGAAAATTCACTATGCAATTTGGTCGAAAAGACTAATTTTTCTCCCTTTCAGCCCAGTAAAATATTTCATCGATTTTATCAATAGTCTCTCGTGAACGCTTATTTGAATGATGCCCCATGCATTTAGCATGCATATGATTTGTTTGCACACGCATGAGTGACCTCTTAAAATTAGGATTTTTTAGGGTTATTGCAACGACCTCTATTTTTGCCCATTGCTTACTACTAGTAAGAGCCTTTCCATCCTTACCCACAGCTCTCCTCACCACGGCGTGTATAAAGCAAACACTGAAAAAGATGACCGAAGAACATCATGCCCGATTGAAGGACATCGTAAAAAAGAATTGGGAGCGTTACAACCGCAACCTCAAGAAAAAATTGATAGAGCAAGCCAGCTCATCTCCACTAAGCAAACAAGTAAAGTTTGTGGATTACGACATGGAAGATAGTAGCACAACAGACACTGACACTAACACCGGCACCACCTGTGCACATATATCATGTCTATAGAAAGTAAGTCATGGTTTTCTATAGCTATTTATGTTCAGTTATTTGTAATTTTAAAATCTACAAATATGTCATATGCATACTTTCCTTTGTGACGTGATTTATTTTTTCTTTGAAGCTAGCTTCAAAAAGAAGTCACTCTTGAAAAGTTTTTTCAAGGGGAAAATGCTATCCTTAAAGATTTTATGGATGAGCCTAATGGCGTGGTGGTGCCCAATGATTACTTACTCTATTATTATTATGAGGAGATAAATATTGATAAGAGGAAGCAATTGGTCTCTCTTGAGAAAGGCCAAGACACAAGGGAAAAAAAAGGGTTTTGAAAAGGCAACAAAGAAGACTGACATGATCCAAATGGCTACCCAAAGGTTAATTTACAGGTTGATTTTTTTGCAAGTGGTGTTGGAAATGTTCTTAAGAAAATGCTACATTCGTTTTAACTCAGGATGCTTTCTCAATCATATGCTGCTTTTCAATATTTTCAAATATTTTGTATGTTTGAAAGAAAGGGGTCATTTGGTTGTCATGCCTATAAGAGCAAAGAAATGGTTGGCTCTAAATAATGTGGCTTTGTGTATGTACCCCCAAAGTATGCATAAGTTGTCCTAGTGGGAGCTAGAGATGTGCCCTTGGTGGATTGACCTTGAGAAAGGTCATGTTTTGGAGTGGGAGAAATATCTCCATCAGCATTTCAAGCTTGGGAATCCTCTCGTTGTGGAGAAGGTGGTTGACGAGGAGGTGGAGAAAAAGAGACCTACACTGAAAGGAGAGGTAATTTGGGTTCTTTATAAATCTAGGCATCTGCTAACTATTGGTTATTTTCTTGAGTTGCTCGTTGCTTTACTTTGCATATGTAAGACAAAGACAAAGTTGTGGAAGAGCAACCCAAGGGTGGACTTATTGGATGCAAAGATAGACAACATGAATATAGAGGATGCATGGTAACTCTTTTCCAACCTCTCTAAAATTGAGCTTGAGATTTTCTTTTTATTGTGTTGATACTACATTATGTGAGGTTATGATTTTGGCTAACTATCCTATCAACAATGGCGTGAATGAGTAAAGATGTTTGACATTAGATCTTTCTTTGGATTGTTTTCAACATGAGGGCCTTCATGGGGCAAAACAACCTTGATCATTTCTAAAAGAATGATAACATATGTCTACCAGCCTTTCTGCCCAGATCGACAATTTTATTTCTACATGTAGCATCAGCAGAGCTCAGTTTTCCATGATGATGAGACCACATAATGACCCCTCCATACCACAAGCGGACCGCATAAGGGCATTGCGGTTTGCTAGGAACATTGCAGAGCACCGGTAGTTTATGGTGCAAATTTTGTTGCGTGTTTTGGAGTCCCCCTTGGTTTCGAGGACTATGAAGTCATGCATCATTACCAATTTTGTAATATTAATATACTTCCCTTCCTAGGTTTGATTAGTATCGAGGAAGATTTTTAATACCTTCAAATATAGTTTTTTTGATGACTTAAATTGTATCCCGAAAATTTCTATTGCTTTGTAATACTTGAAGAAGTCTCAAGATGTTGATTTTTGAAATATGGCATGCTTTGTATTCCACATATTCATGTGTTTTGATGCTTTTTGATAAGTGTCTGGAAGGGTGTGAAAATTCACTGTGCAATTTGGTCGAAAAGACTAATTTTTCTCCCTTCCGAACCAATAAAATATTTCATCGATTTTATCAATAGTCTCTAGTGAACGCTTATTTGAATGATGCCCCATGCATACAGCATGCGTATGATTTGTTTGCACACGCATGAGTGACCTCTTAAAATTAGGGTTTTTTAGGGTTATTGCAACAATGACCTCTATTTTTGCCCATTGCTTACTAGCGAGAGCCTTCCCATCCTTACCCACAGCTCTCCTCACCATGGCGTGTATAAAGCAAACACTGAAAAAGATGACCGAAGAACATCATGCCCGATTGAAGGACATCGTAAACAAGAATTGGGAGCGTTACAATCGCAACCTCAAGAAAAAATTGATAGAGCAAGCAAGCTCATCTCCACTAAGCAAACAAGTAAAGTTTGTGGATTACGGCATGGAAGATAGTCGCACAACAGACACCGACACTCTGACACCGGCACCACCTATGCACATATATCATGTCTATAGAAAGTAAGTCATGGTTTTCTATAACTATTTATGTTCAGTTATTTGCAATTTTAAAATATGCAAATATGTCATATGCATACTTTCCTTTGTGATGTGATTTATTTTTTCTTTGAAGCTAGCTTCAAAAAGAAGTCACTCTTGAAAAAGTTTTTTCAAGGGGAAAATGCTATCCTTAAAGATTTTATGGATGAGCCTAATGGCGTGGTGGTGCCCAATGATTACTTACTCTATTATTATTATGAGGAGATAAATATTGATAAGAGGAAGCAATTGTTCTCTCTTGAGAAAGGCCAAGACACAAGGGAAAAAAAGGGTTTTGAAAAGGCAACAAAGAAGACTGACATGATCCAAATGGCTTCCCAAAGGTTAATTTACAGGTTGATTTTTTTGCACGTGGTGTTGGAAGTGTTCTTAAGAAAATGCTACATTCGTTTTAACTCAGGATGCTTTCTCAATCATATGCTGCTTTTCAATATTTTCAGATATTTTGTATGTTTGAAAGAAAGGGGTCATTTGGTTGTCATGCCTATAAGAGCAAAGAAATGGTTGGCTCTAAATAATGTGGCTTTGTGTATGTACCCCCAAAAGTATGCATAAGTTGTCCCAGTGGGAACTAGAGATGTGCCCTTGGTGGATTGACCTTGAGAAAGGTCATGTTTTGGAGCGGGAGAGAAATATCTCCATCAGCATTTCAAGCTTGGGGATCCTCTCATTGTGGAGAACTAGAGATGTGCCCTTGGATGTGCCCTTGGTGGATTGACCTTGAGAAAGGTCATGTTTTGGAGCGGGAGAAATATCTCCATCAGCATTTCAAGCTTGGGAATCCTCTCATTGTGGAGAAGGTGGTTGACGAGGAGGTGGAGAAAAAGAGACCTACACTGAAAGGAGAGGTAATTTGGGTTCTTTATAAATCTAGGCATCTGCTAACTATTGGTTATTTTCTTGAGTTGCTCGTTGCTTTACTTTGCATATGTAAGACAAAGACAAAGTTGTGGAAGAGAAACCCAAGGGTGGACTTATTGGATGAAAAGATAGACATGAATATGGTGCTCATGATGATGGTAACTCTTTTCCAACCTCTCTAAAATTGAGCTTGAGATTTTCTTTTTATTGTGGTGATACTACATTATGTGAGGTTATGATTTTGGCTTTCTAACTATCCTATCGATAATGGCATGAATGAGTAAATTTGTTTGACATTAGATCTCTCTTTGGATTGTTTTCAACATGAGGGCCTTCATGGGGCAAAACAACCTTGATCATTTCTAAAAGAATGATAACATATGTCTACCAGCCATATGTGCCAGTTTTAAATGTGTCATGTGGGGATGCTCCAAAGTGTTTGGCCGTTGTTGGGGATTATATTGCTCCAAAGTGTTTGGCCGTTGTTGGGGATTATATTGCTATTGACAAGGGTTTTATAAATGGCACAATAATGCATATTACACCATAGGTCATGAGAACATGCAAAACTCCTATCCCAAGGGTAGACAATGTGCAAGGAAAGGGAGATCAGTTTCTTGGGCGGTTGATTTGATATTTTTGGACCTCCCTTTTGGTGGAGTATTACATGGTGACACTAACTCTAGGCCCCTGTGCGATATAGTATCTGAGGACCATGTGCGGTATGAGGTTGGTTTGGCTGCATCAACTCTTGGTGATTTTGCCTAGTTGTTGATTATAGCATCAATGGAGGTGATATTCCATGTGTTAGAATCTTGCAAGCATTTACTTTTGTCGGATGATTTGGTTGATAAAAGTTTTGTTATGTTTTATATGAGAGATAGTGGGTTGGTTGAGCGCTATTGCTGTGTATCGGATTTGGAGATTTGGCATCGTTTTATTGTCATGCATCACTCACCCTATAGATACTATGAGACTGGTGGTTTCCAGATAGAGGTAGTGTGTTTAGTGGTGGTTCGAAGTAAATTTGTTTAATATGTATGATTTTTTGTACCTCATTTGGTTGTCATTCTATTGCAGTATACCTCTTCTATGCTCGTTGCATTTTGCATACGAGGTATGATTCCTGCGATTTACTACTTGGAGACTGCACCTCTTTTTGAGGCACTTCATATGCATCCTATGGATTGGATGGCATACCATTATGTGCTAGATGTATCTCATGCTAGGGATCTCGGGGGTGTGGAGATCCATGGTGTTTTGGAGCACAATGTTACTTTCATTTACAAGGTATTTGGAGTTGTTCTGACGTCCTAGTGCTGTTTGCGTTGAGTTGGTGGGCTGTGGCACAGCTTTTCTACTTAAGGCATGTTTGAGGTCAGGTCGTTTATGCACTTTGATGGACTCTGACGAAGGTCTTCTGTCTTCATACATACAACCATTGCTTCTAGCTAGGAGGCAAGGAGGCTAGGGGGAGGCTAGCAATTCACGTGATTGGGATGATGATATCAATGAGCGTGTGGGACATAATCCATATGATTAGTAAGCATCTAGACCTTATTCAGTGCTACATTGATAGTAGTTGTTTAGCTTTGTTTTTTGATGTGCTTGGGACTATTGTCACTCTAATATGTTATGGATTTAACAGTGTTTTACATTAGGTCAATGCTTAAGGATCCTAGTTTGCTATTCTGGTTGCCTTCATGCATATGTTTAAAAACAAGAACATTAAAGTTTAATCTACAATACATAGATATACTTAAACATGTCAATTTGCAAAAAACTAAACAATTTTATTCTTTATTTTCTATCCAAAGTGTGCTACCAAAGTATGCCAAAGCAATGGCAAGAAAAATGGCTGGAGACACATGTTTTGAGAAGCACCATGCAGATAGAGGTCACGCTCATCATGTTTTTATAGACGATGAGTGTGACTCAACTTAATTTGTTTTGGTGTATTTAGTGGACAATGCAACACATGGTTTTTGTGTTTGCTTGCAAGCCATGATTGGCGATTTTGTTTTGGTCGGTCTTGATTAATGCAGATACTGTTGGGTATTCTTCCATGCAAGTAAAAAATTGTAGTTGGAGTTGTGTTTCAATTTTTCATGGTGATTGATGTGATCTTGTAATGTGCTACTTGTGTCTTGTGCTCACTTTGAATTTTTTTCAGTTGTAAAAGTTTATCGAGTAACTTCCATTTTTTTGGGATTTTTTGCCAATTTTCACTCTAATTAGAAAAGGTTGCTCGATGTTTGATAAAACTCAATCAACTTACCTTGATGGGTATCTAAGGGATAGCCACTTGAGGTTTACAAGATTATTACTTTATTTGATTGTCACCTTGGAACATAATTTCAGAGTAGCTCTCAAGTTTCTCTATGAGGGTCAATGTTTAAAGGTAAAGTTTGATGATGTGATGTAATAGAAACATGGAACATTCTATCAAGTGCCTGATTACATGGTTTGTACAAAGCCACATGATGTGTAAATTATAGAGTGAAAAGGAATGTGTACTTTTTATTTATATAGAGCTATATATTAATGTGTACTTTAAGCTCTCCTTTTTAGAGGTTTTTGTATTTAGAGTGTGGCATGATTTTTAAGCATTACCATCTTGCTTTCCTTTATGTAATCAAGTTTTTAAGCATCTTTTTTACCTTGGGGGGTTCATCTAAAAATATGTAAGTATATCACGTGAGTTCAAATGAAGGGGTTTTTTAATTGAAAAAGTTTAAGGTATATTTATAGAAATACATTTACATAGAGGTTTTTTAATCAATTTTGAAAAAAAAAACCATAATTCCATAAAGAATAAGGGGTGGTTTTATTCATAGAAAATTCACAAGTAAGGGGTTTTTTAAATACCCCTTGAACATAGGGTTTCTTAGTAGTACCCCCCCTCCCCCCATGATTTTTTAACTCAATTTTGGATTTATTTAAGTGCTTTAATCCATCCCAATGCTTAGGAAATCAAGTTACTAGCATAAGTTTCTATGGAGGATAAACACACACCTTAGGCCTTAGAGTTATCTTTATTTCTTTTTTGTTGGTCTAGCTTGATTATGTAGGCTAATAAGGTACTAGCTTCGGGGTGTATAATCATTTTTTATTAGGATAGTGTACTTTTAGATTGAGTCAATCTATCTTTTATGTGTAGAGAAAGATAGAGGTTGAGAAGCTTTAAGCAAGCTAAGAGAGCAGAAAAAGAGAGGACAAAATATTTGGATGACGACATCATCAAGACAAGATATAATTGGTAACCAGAAGGAAGGAAAGTGATAGCAAACCACTAGCCTAGTGTCATCAACAATGTAGCAGAGGGTGAATCAAGACAGTAGTATAAAGCAACAAGTATTATGAACTCTTCAACCTACTTGAATCTCACAGCCGGGGATTTAATATTCACGTGATCAGAAGATTTTTTATGATAATAACATATGTGAACAAGTTATTCACATATTCTCATGTTACCGTTCACAAAATAACAGGTCACTGGCTATTTGGGAACCCCTTAAAAGCTTGGCTACACATGGGAATAAGCTATTCACATGTTCTCATGTTACCATCTTCACATAATAGCAGGTCAGTGGCCACCTTTTATGCCCAACAAAGATAAATTTTTTAGGCCCTTGTGAAAGCTTTGTGAATATAACATGTGATCATAAGATTTTTTGTGTTATTAACATATGTTATTAACATGTTCACATGTTCTCGTTTACGTCAGTGAAATCCCTGCTCACAGCTCTATTCTCCCCTCTCAACCGTAAAAATAGAGTTATCAATAGTTGTCTACATCACAAGACAATTCTTAGAAGGTAATCTCTCCTCAACTCTAGCACCCTCCTACCAAGGGTGGTATGGAGAACCTCTTGCTTGATCCTCCCGATTGATTATTTCACTTAAACGGGAACTTTAGACATCCACTTTACCTCTAGAATGAGTAGTAGTAAACATTTGGCGGCATCATCTCACAAATAACCGCCTTGTGTCTCTATCATAGCTCTGTGTGTGTGCACGTGTGCACACATGCGTGTGATGGTCTAAAACTTTGGTGGCATGTGTGCTTTTGTGTGTGTGTGTGTGTGCACGTGCGTGTGCGTGTGCATGTGCATGTGCATGTGTGTGATGGTCTAAAACTTTGGCGGCATCATCTTGGAAATAGCCATAGCCCCCTCTTATCTCTATCATCATTCTGTGTGTGTGTGTGTGTGTGTGTGTGTGTGTGTGTGTGTACAGATAGATATATACATATGCATACATCCTTTGTCCTCTTTGTATGGTGGGACCCACCAAACGTGGTCTAAAAACTATTCAGGGTACCTAAACATTCCCCCACCTTACACACATGCACATATTTTATGGTCGTGCTGACCCATTCTGCTTACATTAGGATTCTTTTCTAAGTTGGAGTGTGGAATTGCAAATCTCATGTTCGTGATATATAAGTAGATATATACAAAATATGGGTTCCGAATCCATAACTTGGGGGCCCATGAATTCTTGCACTAGCCACAGAGGGCCCATGACTTCTTCTCACTAACCACCACCACCACCAGGAATTGGATTCTTTTCTAAGTTGGAGTGTGGAATTGCAAATCTCATGTTCGTGATATATAAGTAGATATATACAAAATATGGGTTCCGAATCCATAACTTGGGGGCCCATGAATTCTTGCACTAGCCACAGAGGGCCCATGACTTCTTCTCACTAACCACCACCACCACCAGTCCATAAAACATAACTTGTTGGCAAGCCTCATATTCTTTTGCATTCATATTAGGGCCCTTTCACAAATGCTTGTAGAAAAGTTCTCGAATAGTTAGGGATAACTAGCTTAACCTTTTGTAGGGACCTCTCACAAATGCCCGTAGCCAAGTGCTTGGACATGTAGGGATAACTAGGTCAAACTTTTGTAGTGTCTGAGGAAATTTATTGATAATATTAATAAAGACAAACTTTGTTCGTCTATGGTGTGTAGAGTCAAGAACCTACAAGAACTTCTAGATGCTTGGATATGAGCTGGATAAGTCACCATTTCCAAATGTTTGTGAAGCCACCCTAAGTATAGGTGCATGATCGTTTTTGAACAGCAATATCAACAAGGCCTGAGAAAGTTGTCAACTTGGGGGGGTCAATCACTTGCCTCTAGTGACACAAACAACCCCTTTATCATGATCCCTCCATCATTGACTTGCGAAACAAGTAACAGGCCAAGTAGCCCTAACATAGCTTCAAACAATACAATCTTTAACATTCATACACGTGCAACACAATGCCATTCTCAACACACCGTTGTAGTAGCAACAATGACATCATAGTAGACACTAGATCTCTGATTGCTGGCAAGCAACTAAAAACAAGGTTCCCTCCCTGCATACTATAAATAGTATGTCATTAAGGGTTTAGGTTTTTTCCTCTCCTCTCATGAAATTGTAAATTGGGACCAAGAGGGATAACATCCTTGCAAGCCCTAAAACATTAGGGTTAAATTTATTACCAATGTAAAGGGTCTATAAGTCTAATTGAGGTTTAAAGGGAAAACTAAATATCAGGGGGGGATATATTAACATAATATAAATCATGCATAAACTAATGCTACCCCATAATTAGCTCTTCGCCTTGGATGTGGTGTCTAAAATGATGGTATGTGAATGTTGTAATCATGCATAAACTAATTTTACCTTATAATTGGGTAGCATGCACAAACTAATACTACCCTGTAATAATTGGTTCTTTACCTTGGATGTGGTGCCTAAAATGATTATATGTGATTGTTGCAATCATGTTGACATCTAAGGGCTTAGCCCATCAGCCCATCACCCAAAGGCCCTTCTGTTAAGGCTCACCCTAACCCTCCTTGAAACACATCCAAAAAGCCCTTGCCCGGTGAACTGCAACTGTCGTTTAGGATCTTTCCAATGGCCGAGCTCGTAACTCTCAAGGTCTGCTCTACAAATCCTTGAGAAGCAATTCCACCGTGTCTCCTGCGAGTGTTGTCACACCGTCGCATTGTACTACGCGTCCTCATCCCTCCTCTCACCTCATTTCACTCACACACTCACTAGCATGCATTTGTTAGAGAGATTAGCAAGGACAAGACTCAATTGCACAATGGGAGAGTATGTTGTATTATGAAAGAAATTCACTTATATACATGGCCATAAGTGTTCACACTCACTTAAACTATGGCCGGTCGGGCACTTTAGGCTTATAAGAGGCCTAATGCTATTACAATGTGACTACTCTCATAATATATCCATGAAGTACATAACTTAGGATTTCATCCTAACTTGCTACCACATGCTCTTGAAGCGGAAATCGCCATAAATACTCCGTCACACCATTATGGGCGCCCGTCCAAGTTGTAGCTTTGAATACTATTGCTTCATATCTTGAATGTATGACCCTTTGGTATATCTACCATGACTCTTTGATGTAAGATGATGCCAGTAGCTCTTGTTAATCCTAGAATTGGATTAACACCTTACTAGTTAATGCAATGAGTTAAGGGCAATAGGTTGATATAAACTCTCTACTTGAGTACAATACTTGGGTGGTTAAGGTGGCCAGTCACTCCGAATAAAAAAAGGGGGGATAATAGAGTGTGCTCCCCCTTTGCACACAAATATAGATATACACTAGTAACTAATATTTTATTTATTTTTAGATTATTTTTCAAGTTGCTGCATGGATTCCCCTTTGCACACAAATATAGATATATACTAGTGTTTTATTGATTATTTATTTATTTTTCAAGTTTGCTGCATGGGTTCTTGCACAGTGCACTACATGAGCACTTGCACCCTTGCATTTCACCAGCTACTTCTCGCATTACAGTTCCTTTGTACTTGTTGCTTATGCACACCATCTTTTGCTTGCACTTGTTGGCTTCTCATTTTTTGCGCATGCGAACCCCAGCTTCGACTGCCTTGCAGAAGCTATCGAGACGAACCCTCATCAAGCCTCATTGACCCTAGACCCTTCTTATTTTAAAGTTGAGAATAAGGCGGATGAGGATTGGCGCAGAGTTCTTGCAGTATGTCCGATACTCATGAATCCTTGGGATTAGTTACACTCATGAAGTCGGACTAGCAGCACAAGCACACATTCAGCTCTTTGAGAACAATATAGACTGGCAATAAGTTAATCACATGACAAACTGTGTTTAATTAGGTGACATGTGATCGTGAATCAATGCCGCTTGGATTCATCATACTAAGCAAGGGATGTATGAAAATCCATTCATAGCCAAAAAGTTAGAGAGAATAGCAAGAACAGGTGGATGAAGATGCATTATTAGTCAAAAGAAAAGATTTGGTTCACCTCCTTGTTGGCTCCATGCCATGATGATGAAAAAATTAACAACGAGAAAATATATGCACAAACAGAAAGATCATAATTCAGGATTGGCCTGCCTTCATTCGCCTTGTTTACAGTGTGGCTTGATGAATTTATGTAGCACGCATGGTGCCACATCTTTGGATCTCTCAACAAACAGGAGCTAGAGATAGCATGAAGAACCATGTTATCAATTGGTGTCCTTGAGCTGTTAAACTGAGTGATTAATAAGGCTCTGAAGTGAGGGAGCTGCAATATCAGTTCAGTAATTGTTGCTGGAACCAGAGCCACAGTCATGCGTTAGGCAACGTTACACCACGCAGGGTTCCCCATAGGTAATTGGGTACAACCTGGGATTCCTGGCACAATACATGCAGATGCATTCAAGGAATAAAAAGCACACGCGGACGGACAAGGACGAGGAGGTACTGGTGGACGTGGTGGTGGTGATGGTGGAAGCGCATGCATCATCATGAAGTTTCCAGGAGCTGTCGGATGCGCAGGCAAAGCTCGAAGCACGGTTATAGGGCCAGGGTGAGGGGATGGCAGACAGGGAACGGTACTAGGTTGCCGTAGCTGGGTGGCAACAAGAGTAGGGCCAGCTGCGACCAGCTGACTAGCGGGCTGCTGCAGGTGCTGTCGAACTGCTGGTCGACGTTGGTAGCAGCGTGGCTGCAAAGTTGCAGTCTGCTTGTTGTAGGAGGAAGACCTGCAGGCATTGATGCCATGACTACGGCCGATGTGAAGAAAGGTTTGCAAGGGCCGACGGTTGGGGAGACAACGACCACGCTTGGCGAGCCAGTCAGCTGTCTCATTGCCGGGGATGCCACAGTGGGCGCGCACCTTCTTCACGTTGACACGGCACGGCAACGATTGGGCGGCCTCCACAATACGGCGGAGGATGGCCAGGTCATGGTGGGCGGAGGTGAGTGAAGGGTCGGTGATGGGCTTGGTCTGGAACATGTCCAACATCTGCAGAGCAGAGAGAGAGTCGGTCCACACAGTCACCTCTTGGTGGCGTTCGTGCATGAAGTCTTCATCGTGGTCGAGCAAGGACTCTAGCGCACAGCAGATGCCCATGAGCTCTACAGAGGCAATGTTGATTGAGATAGACATGTCCAACAGTATTTTTACAGCCAAACCTGTGTCTTCTGACTCAAAGTAGACTCCATACCCAGCGCTCTCATCGCTCTCCTTGTACGAACCATCGGTGAAGATGTTGTAGGTTGCAGATGAAGAGATCGCAGAGAGGTCCACCCTTTCTGATGTGTCGATGGCCAGCATGATTGAGAATTAAAGGAAGCTCAATGCTTGTGTGCTCAAGAAAATGGAGAACAGGGGGGGCTTATATAAATGCTTCTTCGTACTTTTCCTCCTGCCTTTTGCTTTTCGTGGCAACCCGCGTGCTTTTTTAACCAAGGCGCTGCTTTTTAACCAAAATGCAACTTTTGTACCGCTAGCGTCACGGAAGGCGCCCACCATGATTTGCCACGTAGGCCCCATTTACGCCTCTTAATCGAGAATTGTAATTTCAAATATCAGTGTCGCCGGGCATAACGGAATCAAAAAACTTATGATTACAACATTTTACAAGTTGATCTTAAAACTTTACGCATTTCACTTTTTTTAATATATAAAAAATCTTTACACATATTTATGAAATAGATTATAATAATTAAACTACCTTCAGTTTTCTTTTTTTAAATAAATTTGGGATTTTTTTATTTTGCCACAGTTGTAATTGCTCTCCTTAAAGAAGGAATCAAGCATAATCTCACAAAATCAATTCCCTTGATATAATAGTGCCTTGAGAAGAGCCATAATAAAAGTGTAGTGCCTTGAGAAGAGCCATAATAAAAGTGCCTTGAGAAGAGCCATCTTCTTATAGAAATTCAGTATCCATGAGATGTTCACATGTCATTCTTCTCTACTCGATATGCTTGATTTGATCTTTTCCTTTTCCTTTTTGAGCTTCTTGTTAGCTTGATAATGCAGAAGAGTCCATGTTAAGCTTGGAATTGTGCTCAATTTCAGTGAACCTTCCTTGCCACCTTAGAAACTAGGGGGCTGACTCGTGCTTCGCACGCATATAATTCCAAGCTTGATATTTTTCAAATTCTACCCCTTCACGAACCTCTAAGCTGTGTCCAGAACCTCCAAATTATTGCCACGTGGTAATTTCATGAAACTCTTCCCTTATATAATATAGAGATTTATTGTAATTTAAATGCATTATTGTAAGTTATGCATTATGCTCCTTCTATGATAAATATATATATATATTTATATTTATTATATAATATATATATACTCATTTATTTGTTTTAAAATATTTATATAAACATATTTATTATATAATACATATATATATATATAAACTTATTATAAATCCATTATAAACATATTTATTATAATAAACGTATACATATTTACTATATAATACACACACACACATATATATATATAGATAGATAGATAGATATAGATAGATAGATATATATATATAGATATATAGATATATATATATATAAACTTATTATAAATCCATTATAAAATATATATATGTTATATATTATATACATATTTATTATATAAATATATTGTTTAGTACGTATTAAACACATAGTATTATATGAAATTTTATTATTATATAAATATATTTATATATTTACATAATAAACATATGTTATCATATTAAATTTCCTCTTTTTATATAATTTATATTTGCCTACATAATAAATATATAAGTTTATATTTACTATACACTTATTATATTAAATATGTTTATTTATTTTATAGTAATCAAATACTCATCATATAAACATATATTTATTTACATTATATTTATATGTATATATATGTATTAATTAATTTATTTTCATATATTTTACATGTATACATACATACCTACACACATGCGTACGCGTACACACAGGTACATACATACATACATACATACATATATATATATAGAGAGAGTGTGTGTGTGTGTGTGTGCGAGCCCACGCGTGTGTGTGTATGTGTACGTATATATATAATATAAATATATATATCTTTTTATAATAAATATTTAATTATTATAAAAAATAAGCATAATTATTTAAAAAAACACACACACACACACCCACGCATGTGCACATGCACATATATATATATATTATAAATATAAATGTATTTTAATAATAAACATAAAAGCATATATATATATATATATATATATATATATATGTATGTATGTATGTATGTATGTATGTATGTGTGTGTCTATATGTTTGTATATGTGTGTATGTGTGTGTGTGTGTGTATTTAAATATTCTCTCTCTCTCCCCGCTATAGATATATACACAGTATACTCTTTATATAATCTATATATATACATATATTTATGTATTTATATATTTACATATATTTGCACACACACACACACATATGAAATATATGTATATATATATATATATATATATATATATATGCATACATACATCTTATATATATCTATCTAGGAGAGAGAGAGAGAGAGAGAGAGAGAGAGTATTTAATTATTATAAAAAATAAACATATTTAATATAATAAAACACACACACACACATATTTACCTCATTTTGTAAGTATACACACACACACTCTCCCCTATACACACACATATACACATTAATAAACACCCACACACAAATAGTCTTAAAACTGGTATAATTTGTGCCTCATTTTCTAATTAATAATCCTGTATGTTAATTTTGGATTGTTGTGCAGAAACTCATATCATTGATGGAAGAATAATGAGGACTTTGGAACATCTCACTCTACGATCTCTTCATGCCTATATATATAGTTGGAATCCTAGCTAATTTTGCTTAACACTAGTGTTATTTTGCAAGTATACATGTGTAACCACATAACCCTCTTTTTTCGTATTTTTGACCCTTTGTTTCATTATCTACTCCTAATTTCATCTTCTTTTGGTGTAAATTTGTATGAGTATTGGATCCTTTCTTGTGCTAACAAATGTTACTTAGTGAGTTTTAATTATCCCATTTATATTGTTCTCATATTTTCTATTATTTTTATACACTTCCTAATGTACTACTTTGGAACCCATTGGTAAGTTAATATATGTGCATAGACCCTATCTATAACTATGGGACTTACCCTACCAAGTCCTATGGCTATAAGATAATCAATTAATGGTTTGAAGATAATTATCTTTTCCATTTTTATATACCCTTCTATTTTAACACATAATAGCTAGTTGGCTCCCACGCCTCTTGCATTAATATAGGCATAAGCTTTTGCTAATTATGTCCACACTATGGCAATGTGCTTATCCTCTAGTAGTCAGCGCAACGACTGTAGTTAAAATGTAATCCTAATTACAATTAATTAGCTAAATTAAACTAATCACATTATACCTCTTACACCTACAAATACACCCCCAACTTGTTCGCCTTAACCATTATCATTCGAGCGGCTGTTTTCGAGTAGTGTTATCTTACTAGATGGCTAACCCGCAGGTGTGAAAATTACATAAGCTTCTTTGTTTTCACTAGCAGTTCTATTGTGTGGCGATAGTACTTAGCCATCTATATAATTCGCCATTTGCAGAATTTCCAGCATGGTTTAAATAAGTTTCCTTAATTGATGCTTATTCTTTTTACTAACCTAACTACTTTAGCTCCCTTATTATCTTATAATATAATTTTCAAGTGCAATTATTCTTTGCTAACATTGTATAATTATCCTTTGTTATAGGGATTAATAAACCTCTACATGCTAACTTAATTCTTTAATAGTTGTTTTTACTCATAAGATATTTTAATATTCTTACTAGATGATTCATTAGTTGGGATATTTTCTCTATTAATATTAATTGTTGTATTTCGTTTTAATACTATGTATGTACAAATAATTTTTAATAAGCTAATTCTTATTTGTTAACCAATATTAATGTAGTGTTAAATTAACTTTAACACTTGTTAAAGTGCTCTTAACATTTCGATAACATTAAGAGTTTTTTCATTAAAACATATGATCGGTTGTGCTCTTTTATATATAAGGCATATTGTAATACGCATATTGTAATACACATATCACAATGTTTCCTTCTCTAACTTTCTCATGTTTTCTCTATGGTTTTTTCATTTAAATACTATTTAGAATAGTTAATCTTTTTGTATAATCTTCTCTAATTTTATCTATGTTCTTATATACTCTCACACACACACACACACACACACATACACACACACTTACATGTTGACAATCCTAAAATGGGATTGATCATGGTGGTGATAGACACAAGATTAAGCATAAAACTTAAGGTGGGTTATACCACACTAAAAACTCCACGAGAGAGAGAGGGAGAGAGAGAGCACACTCAACACTTGATCTCTTCTTCTTCTTTTGCATTCACAATGAACCATACAATGATATAGGATTTCTAGCCTTATCCCACTTTACACATCATCATCCATGTGGCACTCCCTTTTCCACCCTTTTAGTAAACACTCGCACACCATACAATATCACAGTGGCATTTTTATCTTACCACAATATCTGGTTGCTTTTCCACATACACACAACACTGCAATTACATCTCTTAACACCCCCTCTTAATCGAGGTGTTCCACAACTCATCCATCACCCATCACCAATGTAGCATTGCTAAATGCAACACGTCTCTCAACACTCCCCCTCAATGCAAAAATGGAGTGTTATCCAATGAACATGTGTGCGTGTGCCTACCATCCTAGACACCTAGTCAATTTTGAGCTGACTCACTCACAGCGGAACCACTGAGTCCGATTTGAACATAGAAGTCTGGTGGGTGGGAACCAACCACCCACGCGCATGCACCTCACACGTGCATCGCTCATGCACACGAGGACAACCATTTTGAGCTTCTCAGTGAGCTTGAGTAGTAGGGAAACCCTCATACCAACAATGATGCCATGGGTGAAATACACATACAAAAAATTTGGGCGAAAGCCAAGCAGCAAAGCCTGTGTGTGAACAACCTCTTAACAATTTGTGTGTGTAAACTTTTCCTTTCATATACATGAATAGCTTGCAAGATTCTATATGAACAGTACCTTTTTTCGTGGGTGTGAAATGAAAAGATGCATGGGAGAATAGAGCTTGTGCTCTTGCAAGCACACACTGCGCCTACCGCAAAATCACTAGCATCAGTCTCAACAATGTAAGGTCTGCTCAGTCAGCTTAGAAAACAGTCGGCCAGCACACTACTGCCCTACGACAATAAAAATAGGGGAAAAAAACATGGAAAATGGGAAAAAATGAGAGAACACTCTAGGCAGGCACACCCACAACAAAGGCCCTCTGTGAGCACTATGGTACAAACAGGAGATGACTGCTAACACCCCCTCTCAGCTCCTAGATGTGGGACCAACCCCAATAAGCTGGAGTGCTGTCGGAGCATAGCGTGAGGTAGAGACTTCGTGAAGAGGTCCACCGCATTGTCCTCTGTCGAACAATAAACAAGCAAGATGTAACCAGCCAAACTCTTCTCACGAAGAAAGTGATATTGTATCTCTATGTTTTTGGTCCGGGCATGGAAGACCGAGTTCCAAAACTAGCTATATAGCTCTAGTTATCACACTGGTGGATGACCGTGGGTTCCTTCTATGGAAACCCAATCTCGCCAAGCAACCTCCGCAGCCACACAACCTCGCAACAAGCAACACCACAAGCAGCCTGGTACTTTGCCTCTAAGGATGACAAGGCAATAGTTGGCTGCCTTTATCAAAGCATTAAGAAAGATGCAAGGTGAAATTTGGATATGGCGGGCAATAGCACAAGAAATGGACCAAGAGCAGGGATTTAATATTCACGTGATCACAATATTTTTTGTGATAATAACACATGTGAACAAGTTATTCACATGTTCTCATGTGTTCACAGAATAACAGGTCACTTGCCATTTGGGAACCCCTTAAAAGCTTGGCTACACATGAGAATAAGCTATTCACATGTTCTCATGTTACCATCTTCACATAATAGCAGGTCAGTGGCCACCTAAGAAGGTTTTTTATGCCCGACAAAGATAATTTTTTTCGGCCCTTGTGAAAGCTTTGTGAATATAACATGTGATCACAAGATTTTTGTGTTATTAACATATGTTATTAACATGTTCACATGTGATCACAAGATTTTTGTGTTATTAACATGTTCACATGTTCTCGTTTACGTCAATAAAATCCCTAACCAAGAGTAAAAAGTCGTGGGGAGAAGAAGGCTTGAAGCCTTAGCTATGGTGGTGAATAGCTGCAGAGTAGAGAAGGGCTGTAACCACTATCAGATGTTGATCTTAGAGATGGTATCTCAAACAACACCTTCAGTAGTAGCAATAGTAAGATGGTAAGTAGGCCATGGAATCTCATTGTTGTGAAGGGATTGAAGTGCAACAAGGTAGCAGCAGTGTAGGTAGATTGAGCAACAAGGTCGCCATGGAAGGTTGGCATTGCAAGTAGCTCACAAAGAAGAAGACCCTGGTGGGATCAAGGTCTGCAAAAGGAAGAAAAAGCCTGTAGACTCGGCACACAGAGAAATTACCTGATCGACGCACTGAAGGAATGCCAGGCTCCCAAGCGGTGGATAAAATTGATTCTTAAAAAAAAGTTTTTATTGAAGGTTTAACCCTTAATGTTGTAAGGGGTCTTTCATGTTGAGATGTCGAGCTCAACATAAGCTGACACTCACGAGGTGCCTGCATGACCGTTTGACATTTATATCACTCGCGGGTTTGGTAGCTAGCATTGACATATCTTTGTCATAGATTCTACAGCTAGACTACACCGACTAGTCCACATCTACCCACTTCTCTTAGCGTGTTCACATTATGGACCACTTGTATATAATCTATTATGTGTGTTAGTCACTTTATCTTCTTTGTAACCTCTTTTGTTGTGTGAAGAAGAAGAAGAATTTTCAGCCTCTCACCTTGTGTGCTCTCTTCTAGTAGGGTTTGTGTGAGTGTAAACTATGCTTTGGTATCTCGTATCATTCGGGACAAAGAGCCCACTTCCGTGAAGGAACCTCTTTCTCAAGAGACTTGGAGGTTATGTAAACTATGCTTTGGTATCTCGTATCATTCGGGACAAAGAGCCCACTTCCGTGAAGGAACCTCTTTCTCAAGAGACTTGGAGGAAAGTCATGTAAGTGGAATTGGATGCCATAGAGAAGAATTAAACTTGGGAGTTGGTTCTGAGGCCGTCAAAACGGTCAGGCATTGGTGTCAAGTGGGTCTTTAAGACCAAGTATATGTCTGATGGGTTGGTGGACAAGCACAAAGCCAGACTTGTGGCTAAGGGTTATGCTCAGTTGCATGGCATTGACTATGAGGATACCTTTGCACCGACAGTGAGGATGACCATGATTCGAAAAGTTCTTGCCCTTGCCTCTTCTCAACGGTGGCCCATATATTAAATGGATGTAAAATCCGCGTTTCTTAATGGTGACTTGCAAGAGGAGGTGTATGTTGAGCAGCCTCTAGGCTTTGAGGTTCCGGGATCAAAGGGGATGGTTTATAGGTTGCGGAAGGCCTTGTATGGTTTTAAGCAGGCTCCCACGGCTTGGAATTAGAAGATTGATTTCTTCTTTCTATGAACAGGATTTAAGAGATCAGTTGCAGATCCTAACTTGTATCTCTTTCGGGAATGCAGTTTGGTCACGTTGATTATCCTTTATGTGGATAATCTCATTCTCACTAGCGGTCATGTGGAGCACACAGCAGTGAGATGAAGGTTGCCTTGTTAAAGGAGTTTGAGATGACCGACTTAGGCTTACTCCACTTCTTCTTGGGATTGGACATTTGGTAGACCCAGAGGCGATTCTTTGTCTCTTAGAAGTGGATAATCACATAAGAAAATCCAGATAGACTCTCCATTGAAGATCAACAAGATCAACCAACAAATCCATATAAAAGAGCCATGGACTCATCCGTTGAGGACCAGCAACAAGGACAATCAACCAGATCCATGCCCGAGTTCAGAAACAACTCTAACTCCTTGTTCTATTTTCTTCCTCGACGCACGCGTGGGTATCTTCAATGACCCAAAGCTCGAGCATCGTATGGTCAGCACCCTCTAGGTTCCTTTCGCAGGTCACCTAGTGCTTCACTCACATAGACCGCTTCCTTGGTCCCTCATCCACCGTACAGGAAGCTCACCGTTTAAATCAAATCGAGGCTAGAAACCGAGGCTAGTCAAGACCTCGGTCGACCTTGCTACGCAAGACATCCTCCCTTGACTCTCCATCAACTGCTGTAACTTTATCACCTAGGTCTCCACACGACCTCATTCACAAGATGGTCAAAATGCTTCCCCAACCAGCATTCTTAACATAAAACAGTCATTTAAAAACAAGTCATAAATATAGTTTCTAACGAACTCTAATCTTTCCACATTGTTCCACATCATTTCTCGTTATTCCACATTCTTCTACATCAATTCACATTACTTATTCCACATCCAGTCATATGTATTCCCATTGCCTTCATCCAATCATATCATATTACATCTCATCACATCTATCCACATCACATCACATTCATCCACATCACATCCAATTACATCTATTCAGATTCTCATCACATCACGTCACATTCATCTTCATCACATCTCATCCATTCAAATCTACCCATATCCACATCACATCTCATCCATTCACATCGACCCATATCCACATCACATCCATTCACATCACATCTCATCTATTCACATCTACCTTGATCCACATCACATCCATTCATCTCACATCTCATCCATTCACATCTACCTAGATCCACATTCATCCACCTTACATCTCATCCATCCATTCACATTACATCACATCCATTCAGATATCATCATATCACATCACATACTCAGTCAACTCTTCATCTTATGTTAGCATTTACTCATTTTTGGGTATTTTCTTTTATTCTTTGGATTTATCTCATCCCAACACTTAGATTAATCCAATTGGCTCATTGGAACCTTAATTGGAAAATGTAGACCCGTAGGCTAAGGTCCCTTATACCAATTAGTTACTAATGCACATTGGAAAGTTCATTTTGAACTTCTATTTTAGGGAACTCCATTTTAGATACTAGGAGGAGTTTTATATCCAAAGATATCTAAATTTTAGATTATCTCTCTCTAGACATTTTCTCTCTCTAGGCCAAAAGAGGGTAAAACAAGATCTTTCTCCTATTTCAGAGAGGGGAATAATTTCATGAACACAAGGGGAGGTTCTTGCACCTTTACACCTCAAAAGCTGGAGGGGGGAATCTTACAAAGGGCACTATTTAAAGGGGGTATTCATAGGTTGAATAGAAAAAGGGTATGTTTTATTCATGAAAAATTCACAGATAAGGGATTTTTAAAATAACCCTTGAATGCATGTGATATACAGGGATTTTTAAAATAACCCTTGAATGCATGTGATATACAGGGCTTACTTATAGTGAATCCCATGAGTATTGGAACTGAAAATGTTGGAGGTCTTGGAAGGTTTGTAAGGCAACATGGTACAACGAGTAAGGTGCTCTTGTCGAAAATAATTAAAATTTAAGAATAATTCAAATACCTTATCAAGCAACGAGGATAGATTTTTGTGTCACATCTCATCTATCCATCCATTTATTCTTTTATAAAAATTAACTTTAGTGGGAATAAAACTTTATAAAAATCCCTTTATACATCTATTTATGCATAAATTTAATTTTAAGAAAAATAACACTTTTGAAATAAAAATAAAAATAAATTCCTTTATGCATCTTTCTATGCATAAATCAAAATTAATGAGAATAACTCTTTTGAAATAAAAATAAATTTCTTTACGCATCTTTCTATGCATAAATCAAAATTGATGAGAATAACTCTTTTGAAATAAAAATAAATTTCTTTAGGCATCTTTCTATGCATAAAATCAAAATTGATGAGAATAACTCTTCTAAAATAAAAATAAATTTCTTTATGCATCTTTCTATGCATAAAATCAAAATTGATGAGAATTACTCTTCTGAAATAAAAATAAATTTCTTTATGCATCTTTCTATGCATAAAATCAAAATTTGATGAAAGTAACGCTTTTATAATAAAAAAATTCTTTTATGCATCTATTTATGCATAAATGCAATTTTAATGAAAGTAACACTTTTATAATAAAAAAATCTTTTATGCATCTATTTATGCATAAAAATCAATTTTGATGAAAGTAACACTTTTATAATCAAAATATTCCCAATATGCATCTTTCTATGCATAGAAAACAATTTTAATGAAAATAACACTTTTATAATAAAAATATTTCTACTATGCATTTTTCTATGCCTAGAATGAAAATAACACTTTTAGAATACACAAACGATGGGGATTACTCTTTTTGAATAATAAAAGATAAAACTTATTTTACAAAATTTAAGAAAATTTTACCATAACCTCCTTTGTATGGCTGACGATTTTTTAAATTTTCCTATCCTTAAGTTACTTAAAAATTATCCCCAAATGGTTTAAAGCATTCTAAACTAATCAAATTTCACTTTTAAAAGAGAAATAATATGAAAAGTTTAATTCCAACAATTAGATTACTTATCTAGGATAAAGAAAGGTTGAATTTAAGAAGAAGAGGGGGGAAAGCCTTTCGAGCAAGGCATAGCATCATTTTACATTTTAAAACAAAACAAAAATTAGAAAAGCATTAAAAGGAATAAGAAAAAGTAGGTTTTTTAACTTACATGAATTTCTGAGAGCTTTCCTTTGGCTTGATGGTTTGAGGGATCTACTCTTGTTTGCAACAAGCGTGGCCACCAATTCTTTAGAAGAGGCAAAGGTCAAAAACTAATTAATTATTAAGAAATTCATAGTTTTTGGCTTTGGGAGGAGTAGAGTAATAGTGCAAAAAACACTATTAACCATTTACAAAGGGGGAGGCTTCATTTATAGGAAAAAGTGAGTCTCTAACCAAGCAAACTGATTCTAGAATTTTTCAGATCAGTTTGGTCAATTTTTAACCATTTTTAGGTCAGTTTAGCTTACTTTTTGGATCTAGTTAAAGTAGGAGAGAGGAGAGATGAAAATATCTCATTATTTGTGAGTTTAAAAATCACCCACACATGTGAAATAGGCGCCTCCTTCATGAGGGGAATTTCCCCACACCGAGGTGTCAAAAATGCATCATTTCTCTAAATATCTCTTCTTTTTTAACAAATATCCTTGTCCTTAGACAACTCTTCATCTTATGTGAGTATTTACTCATTTTTGGAAGGATTTTCTTTATTTCTTCAATTTATCTCCTCCCTACATTTGGATGAATCTTACTGGCCCTCAGAACCTTAATTTAAATTTTTTGAAAATCTGGACCCTTAGGCTAAGGCCTTTTAAACAGACTATAATTTATTTCTAATACATCTTCTGAATTTCTTTTTGAACTTCTGTTTCGGGGAATTTATTTTAATAAGAAGAGATATTTTTCCATCCAAAAAATCTTAAAATTGAATAATCTCTCTAGAACATTTTTTCTCTCTAGGCCAAAACAGGGTAAGACAGGATCTTTCTTTTATTTCAAAGAGGGGAATAATTATAAGATCATAAGGGGAGGTTCTTACACCGGCACACCTCAAAAGCCAGAGGGGGGAATCTTACACAATGCATGGAACCAGTTGGAAAAACCCTAACTCATAGATACCTCCTTAAATGTGAAAGGTATCCATGGTAGAAATACCAAGGTTCTTGGGCAATTACAAATAGAGATATACTGTGATGGCACAACAAGCGATTGGTGGGAGAATTCTTGGTTATTCTAGCTAGAACATTACCTAAACCAATAATACTTGGTCATACATGGATGAAGGCTACATGATGTATGATTAATTGGTCGATAGGGTGTGTCTCTGTGGGTGAAACCACAACAAAACAATCTACTCATATAAAACCCTTCCACCTCTTGCTATAATCGAGGGTTGCAAAGAGGAGGAAGCTTCAACATCCACAAAATCTGTGGAAACCCCCTCCACTTCAACGTCCAATATTAAAAAAACTCTTGATTCTTCTACCTGCACACAAAAAACACCTACATATAAGAACATATTAGGGAGTTTGGAAAAATCTCAATTCCCATTTTGTAAGATCAAAAATAGGGGTACGGTAAATCCTTTTAAACCCCCTCATGTGACATATCATTGGAAAGCTCTTGAAGAGTACTCTCTAAATCCATAGTCTCGGACAACTTTGGAATTGTTATGCTCAAGATACACCAAAAATTACATTAAAAAGAAAATTCCCAAAGTAATGGGATTATCCTAAACTTCTTAATATGGTCTTATATCAAAACAATGAATAGATACAATCTTAAAAGTGGCAACCCAAATCTCCTTTGTAATGGGTTCCCAAGATTTCTTAATTCATACCACCTCAACTGACCAAGAAAGGAGGACCTTAACATAAGAGCCAATAAAGGAAGTCCAAGTTATAAGCTACCCCAACATGGATCCCCAAATGCTTATTAAAAGCTCAAGGTTACTACGAGGGTAACCATTGTATTTGGATACCAAAACATGAAAGTATACCACTATTCTCACTGCCACTTACAAATTTCCAAATCTCCTCAATGATGGATAAAGGCCTCAAAAAATTTCAAATGCCAACAAAGGAAAAGATATTTAAAAATAACCTTTACCACCAATGCCTAGAAAATTCTCAATCCCAAAGAGAAACTCTATCACATGAGACATGGTGTTGATGGTGAAGCCTCTACATCATAAAAGGCTACAAAACCATTATTGGCTATCCAAGCCCCAACTCCATTGGTCTCCCTAGAGCATCCCACTATGCAAACTCCATCACTCATATGTAAGGGTGAACCCATAAGCTCCATGCAGTCTTATGACATCCATTTGTTGCCATTAAGGCTGGAAATTGACCTACCACAACAAGGAACAAAGAGAACTCCTCACCCTAGCAAACATTGATGCAGAAAAGTTGGAAGGGATGGTTACAAGAAAACCTACAATTCTTGCGTGAGGTCAAGGTATGATAGAAAGCATGAAGGGGGGACTTGTGCTAACATCATTACTTTTACCATGCACGTTTTGCTCCACGACAAAGTTCATGTCCATATTAAGAGGGAGCGTATTGGAAAAAAACTAACCCATGACAATACAACTTGAACCAATAGTGTATATCAATATAGCAACTATACACATACTAAAAATATAAATAACCATACAAATTTTAAAAAAAATAAAAGAAAAAAAGATGATGATAAGGAGCACATATCAAATAGAAGAATAAAGTACGACTCTGCTGTGACTACTACAGTCCATGAGCATGGACTTTTCGTGGACTGACATGAGTGACCCTCTCCTAGACCCGGATTGCCAGGAAGGGTACCATAAAAGAAAGCTAAATATTCCTCCTTTCTACCAGTCACGCTATTTTTATGCACCACTAGGGGAGAGATGTTATGGAGACACCTTTGTGGACCTGTTCTATCTACAGTTCCATCTCCTTGCATCATTCCTTACTTGTAGGCATCACATGTACGTAGCGTCCTACTTATGTTGGTAGTGTAGAAATTATTTTCGGCATTATGGGACACGATTATCGTAGTCCATGGACCTACAGTACCCATGCCATTTCACAGTGAGGATGCACTCGGACCATTGCCTAGTATCCTAGAGGAGACACGTATATATAGAGAACACCCAAGTGAAGAGGAAAATCAACCTAGTGTGATGATCAATTGGAGCATTCTTACGCATACGCACTATGGTTATCTAATGAGATGAGCTTGCTAGATGAGTATTGAATTACAGGTTATTGAGGTGCCATCGTGTAGACCAAATCTAGAATTACAACATGTGGTGTGGGCGTGCAACCTCGATATGTGGATAGCATTTTCCTCATTGCCCAAGTGTATTCTAACCCATCCTCGACTTTTGCTATTATTTAAATCTTTTTATAATTCTCCATTTACTATTTGTTTTGAGTGCTTCCTTGCATTGTTAGGTAACTGCTCTATCAATTTTCTAGTTATTACTTGGATAACCATTTAGGCTTTGGTCCTAGTTCAATCTTCCCTGAGATGAGGGATTTCACTGACGTAAACGAGAACATGTGAACATGTTAATAACACAAAAAATCTTATGATCACATGTTATATTCACAAAGCTTTCACAAGGTCCTTAAAAAATTATCTTTGTCGGGCATAAAAAATCTTCTTAGGTGGCCACTAACCTACTATTATGTGAAGATGGTAACATGAGAACATGTGAATAGCTTATTCCCATGTGTAGCCAAGCTTTTAAGGGGTTCCCAAATGGCAAGTGACCTGTTATTTTGTGAACAGTAACATGAGAACATGTGAATAACTTGTTCACATGTGAATAACTTGTTCACATGTGTTATTATCACAAAAAATCTTGTGATCACGTGAATATTAAATCCCTGCCGCCTGAGATCAACCTCCTTAGAGTATGCCAAGTACTCCACCTTCCTTAGTGTGCCGTCTTTAGTTAGAATAGAGCCTCCTAAGTGAATTGTGAAAGTGAAACTAGTTTATTCTTTAAAAAAAACAAAAACAAAAAACCAAAAAAAAAACACAACAAGATAACCATCACCATCATGTGTGATCTACGTAGGACTTTTGTCTCTTAGTGATGATGGAGCTTTGGTATCGTAGCCTTGATCTCCATAGGATGGGACCTTGTTGTGGCTAAAAAGCTATCAATAAAGAGCTTAAAAAAACCATCGATGTGGAGGTACTTAGCGGTTCTTAAATACTCTTGTATGAGGTCTCTAGACTATTGTTTGGGTCTCGACAGGGTGGTGCCCTTATTTCTATTTTTAGAATCAAAATGAAACCTTATAATAATCACTTGACACTTTAATTTATTAGGCTAGATAATAGCTCACGTGGTGCTTGTTGCCAATGTGACAAATGGCTCTCTGCCCCTCTCTCTCCATAATCGCCACCCCCCTCTCGAGCGCCTACCTTTGTCATAATCGTTCATCCCCCCTTTCTCTCACATAATTTCCACCCCTTCTTGAGCGCCTACCCTCACCAACCCCCCTTTAGTGCCTTGCCCTCCTATAGCGCCTACCATTGCCATAATCACCTAGTGCCTACCCCCCTCTAGCACCATAATCACCATACTCTTCCCACTCCCTCTCTCTCCTTGATCTCACCCTCTCAAACCCTCTCCTCTCCCCTCTAGCAAGATCACCATACTCTTCCCACTCTTCCCACTCCCTCTCTCTCCTTGATCTCACCCTCTCAAACCCTCTCCCCTCTAGCAAGATCACCCTCTCAAACCCTTTCTTCTCCCCTCTCAAGGGAATACTCTCCCCATGCTCTCTCTCTCTCTCTTTAATCTCACCCTCTCAAACCCTCTCCCCTACACTCTCTCTTTCCCTCACACAACCTCTACGACGACACAACAAGAAATTAGCAATATGGCTACTCGAATGCATTTACAATTTACAGGTTTCATAAAAAATCTTTACAAGATTCAACTATCTCAAGATGTGGGCATATTACAAGTTGCCACATCAAGGAACATGGGGAATATATTGAGATTGCAAGTACTAATGAAGCCTTCTCCTATAACGCATCGACAATAATCGTGTCACCAGCAGTGCCACAATTGTCAAAGAATAGGAGCCCATAAAGGAGAGTGTTAACCAAGTGGTTGATCAACACATCTCCACTATTTGGGTGAACGATCAGTTGGTTGATGATCAACGTCACCTTTATAGAGTGCCTCTATGTCATCTTCTCACAAATCCTGCAATCCACATGAATCACGATTTCATCAAAGGGTTGATTAAAAGAATGGAAGAAAGCACCTACCAAACGATAATGTCACCATTCATTTTCTTGGCGGAGAGTTTCCCAAGCCAAGAGCCCATTCCATTCAATCGTCAAACTACACGTGGTCACACGAACTATCATTGTCTAGGGAGTTTGATATGGTACTAGAGCATAACGAAGAATGGCAACACATGACCAAGATACTTTTTATTGTCTAGGATGGCAACCATCATCTCAAATCTTGGCAAGAATGGGCAAGAATCACATAAGCTAACAAAGACAAGGTTCCAAAGATGAATTTTAGGGTGGTTTAATTCTTGCAAGAGAAGGAGACATAGTTCCTAATGGTTCTACGCATGAAAAACAAGTAAGTGGACTTGTATCTTGTTATTCATGTGATTAAAATGAACAAAAATCTTATATGTGATAATTCTACTACTTTTAATTTATTATGTACGTGAAAATTGCTAGGTGACTAGCATTTATGTGCCAAACACAATGGTATGCATCAGGGGCCTAATAGATCTGAATGGTTGGAACTTCCCATGTCACTCCTCTCTAAATTGGTGTTCATGATATGTGAACTCCTCAAAAACACCCTACAATAGTCATATTTTGATTTTCATAGATGTCGTTTCTAAAATAAAAATTTATCACAGTCTAAGTTTGATGTCACATACCAAAAGAAGGTCAGTGGATTGCTTACGCAAGGGAGTAGAGAGTACAATCAGAATGCAAACATGTCTGATACGAATTAAAAAACTGATCTCGAGGAGATGCAGGCACTATTTACAAAGAGAGGACATAGATGGCACAAATTTCCAACCCCGAGAGCGGTAAAGAATTATTCAAGAAGGTGATCTCTTACTAGGGTTGGGGTGAAAAGGAACGTCGATTCACTACTCCCAAACTAGCAGAGATTTCTCTTGTGCATATTCGAAATGCAAAGTAAGCCTTCACACATTTTCTCTCAATGCGTTAAACTTTTTTAATATGTAGCAAGACATAAGTTATTACTATTGATGGAGTTTGACTTTATAGTCATAGTAAGAAAAGGATCACAACATGTACTGGTAACCACATTTTGAGAATACCTAATGGGGAAGCTGTCATGGGTGTTGAGGATGAATATGTAGCAAGACATAAGTTATTACTATTGATGGAGTTTGACTTTATAGTCATAGTAAGAAAAGGATCACAACATGTACTGGTAATAACCACATTTTGAGAATACCTAATGGGGAAGCTATCATGGGTGTTGAGGATGAATTACCAAATGCTACTCTATTCAATTAGATTTGGTGTACCAGAATGGAGTGAAGAAATCTCCGAGTATCTTGCCTATGGATTTCCACAAGACAAGCCAATAAACAAGGATGGGATGAAAGATGAGTTATTAAGTTAGACATACCTTATCAACAACTAAGCTAGTCAATTGTATAAACTAGGTAAATATCATGTGTTAAGGTGGTGTGAATTCATTACCATCCTGGAGGAGACTCATAGTGGAATTGTCGAAGGACATTTTACGAGCAAAGTAATGGAAAAGAAAACCTTGGTGGCCAACAATGTTTGGTGATTCCATGGAATTCATCAAACATTGTGACAAATGTCAATGATTTAACATTCCTCCATGGACAAGATAGAATGCTATTGGTTCTGATCATTGTGCAATGACCTTTTGAGAAATGGGGAATAGACTTTGTTGGACCCATTAGTCCAATTGCATGATGAATGCCGATCATTAGGAAAATAATGGAGTCAAAGCCCTCAAAGAAAATTTTAAAAAAGAATGAGCTAGACAATTAGAGAGTTGGGATTCTAGATCCATGTAACATGGATTGTTTTGAATTGTCTGTCCAACATATCTTATAAGATCAAGCCAGTGGAATATTATATTGTGACCAAATATTTAAAAAGTAAAGAAATGTCAGATGTTCCTTGTGGTCCTCATAATAAAATATTATAGTATCAGAGTAGTGAATGTTCCTTCTCAATCATAAATTTATTTCCCTCTTTCACTTTTGATGCTTTGATTACCCCCCCTTTTAACTTTACCTCCTTTTCTTCTCTATGGAATTTGATTTCATCATATTTTACGCTTCCTCACTTTATTTCTCATAAACATTTATTGTAACAATCCTCTCTAATATATATACCTTGTTAAGATATTGAGCTCATCTAGTGAGGTGGTGGACACTGATGACCCGCCTGGGGGATAGGCCCCACACTTACACAACTGGCATGGTTGGTGAGATCATGGGTGATATGCGGGCAGCAGGCTGGGATGACAGGCTGTGTGATAGCCATTCTAGAGACTGGCATAGTTATAGCGCCAGCTCATTTAGTTGGGTTTGGGCTGAGGCTGTTTCTATAGCAGTTTACATTATGAACAGGACTCTATATACATGATGTAACTCCAGAGGAGAGGTTTACTAGTAGAAAACCTGATTTGTCTTATCTGAAAGTCTTTGGATGCATTGCATATGTGCATGTGCCAGATGAGTTGAGAACTAAGCTAGATCCAAAAGCTGAAAAATGTGTGTTTATTGGATATTCCCTTGAGCAAAAGGGATACAGGTGTTATAACCCTGCTATACAAGTGAGTTGAGGGTAAGCAGGGATATTGTTTTTGATGAGATGAGTAGCTGGTATGCTGCTGTTGGGGATGATGTGAGTGGAAATGTGGTTGCACAAAATGCAAGTCAGCAATCACAGTCTTTGAGTGGACCAGGAGAGTCCTCATCTGGTGGTTTAGTTGATAGACCATGGAGTAGCAGGCTGCATCATAATACCAGTCCTACAAATGTGATAAGTACATCACATAAAGGCAAAGAGAAAGTGGTTGAGCCGCTTAGTATGCTTGACATTTCTGCAAATGTGATAAGTACATCACATAAAGGCAAAGAGAAAGTGGTTGAGCCGCTTAGTATGCTTGACATTTCTGCAAGGCATTCTCATGTTGATGGAGAGTCTAGTGGCTCAGATATGAGCCACTAAAATGCAAGTCAGCAATCACAATCTTTGAGCGGACCAGGAGAGTCCTGATCTAGTGGTTTAGTTGATAGACCATGGAGTGGCAGGCTGCATCATAATATCAGTCCTACAAATGTGATTAGTACATCACATAAAGGCAAAGAGAAAGTGTTTGAGCCCCTTAGTATGCTTGACATTTCTGCAAGGCTTTCTCATGTTGATGGAGAGTCTAGTGGCTCAGAGATGAGCATTGATAAGGAACTTGGGATACCAACTATGAGAACACCTAGTGTAAAGAAGGCTATGGAAGCCATGTGCAAAGCTGCGAAGATCTAGGAGAGTGAAGAATCCTGTGTTGAGGTTTACCTATGACGGTTATGTGGCACATCACTATGCATACATGGCAAAGGTTGTGTAGGTTGTAGAGCCCACATGCATTGATGAGGCTATTGGAAATATGTGTTAGGAGAAAGCTATGGATGAGGAGATGGATGCACTATATGAAAATGAGACTTGGGATTTAGTGCAATCGCCTGAAGGCAAGAAAGCCATTGGATGCAAGTGGGTGTACAAAGTAAAACATAATAGTGATGGAAGCATAAGCAGGTACAAGGCTAGATTGGTAGCCAAAGGATATGCACAGATATATGGCATTGATTATGAGGAAACTTTCAGCCCAGTTTGCCAAGATGGCAACAGTGAGAGTTGTGATAGCAGTGGCTGCGTCAATGCAATGGTCTTTACATCAGATGGATGTAAAGAATGCATTCTTGCATTCTTTACATCAGATGGATGTAAAGAATGCATTCTTGCATGGGGATTTGCAGGAAGAGGTGCATATGTTGCAGCCACCTAGTTATGAGGATGTGAGTCATCCTGAGCATGTTTTGCAGGTTTAAGAAAGCCTTGTATGGCTTAAAACAAGCACCAAGAGCATGGTCTGACAAGATTTCTGAATATCTTGTCACTATTGGCTTTCATGTACCCAATGCAAATTTCTTGCTGTATGTGAGACACACTCATAGAGGGGTTGTGCCTGTTGTCATCTATGTAGATGACCTGATCATTACGGGGGACCATGATGTAGAGATCTTTGATTTAAAGATCTTGCTTAGACAGAAGTTTGAGATGAAGGATCTGGGGGAGTTCAGATATTTCTTGGGCATTGAGGTGATTAGGTTACCATATGGTATTGGATTACTACAGAGACAGTATGGCTTGGACATGTTGTCCAAGTATGGTATGAAAAGCTATAAGCCTATCTCAGTGCCATTGGATAAGAATGGCAAGTTGAGTGTAGAATAAGGAGAGATTTTGGAGGATCCTACTATGTATAGGCGCATAGTAGGAAGCTTGATCTACATGACGATCACCAGGCCAGATTTGAGCTATGTTGTTGGGTTGATGAGTCAATTTATGTAGGTTCCTCAGAAGCCGCATTTGGATGCATTGAGATGCATACTGAGGTATGTGAGGTCTACTTTGCATTGTGGACTATTTTATGAAAATGGGATAGAGATATGTGTACATGGGTACACAGATGCTAATTGGGCTGGTAGTATCTCAAATAGAAGATCTACTAGTGGCTTCATGTTTTCTTTGGGGAGTGCTGTTGTGACTTGGAGCAGCAAGAAGCAACCTACGATTGCTCTATCCAGTACTACAGAGGCCGAGTACAGAGGTGCTGCGATGGTTGCATGTGAGGTAGCTTGGAGCAGCAAGAAGAAACCTACGGTTGCTCTATCTAGTACTACAGAGGTCGAGTACAGAGGTGCTGCGATGGTGGCATGTGAGGTAGCTTGGTTGAGAAAGCTACTTACAGATTTGGGTCTATCAGTGGATAGACAAGTTGTCATTTTTTGTGACAACATTAGCAGTCTATAGTTGGCCACCAGGAACCTAGTTTTTCATGCTCGCACAAAGCATATAGAGGTCCACTACCATTTTGTCAGAGAGAAGGTTTTGGTAGGAGACATTGACCTTGTTTATGTCACCACATAGGATCAGGTGGCTGACATCTTTAGTACTACAGAGGTCGAGTACAGAGGTGCTGCGATGGTGGCATGTGAGGTAGCTTGGTTGAGAAAGCTACTTACAGATTTGGGTCTATCAGTGGATAGACAAGTTGTCATTTTTTGTGACAACATTAGCAGTCTATAGTTGGCCACCAGGAACCTAGTTTTTCATGCTCGCACAAAGCATATAGAGGTCCACTACCATTTTGTCAGAGAGAAGGTTTTGGTAGGAGACATTGACCTTGTTTATGTCACCACATAGGATCAGGTGGCTGACATCTTTACCAAAGCATTGGGTACAGAGAGAAGCTCCGCAGATTCAGGACTTCGCTTGGTGCTTGCAAGAGCTCAAGCTCTCTTCTCCCCTGCATCTTTTCATATCTTATGGTAAACTTTTATCTCATTTGGATAATCTCTTTGAGATATTGCTAATTTCACATTGCTTTCTTGAAGGTAGTCTTTCTCTTCTCTATTCTTTTAGGGAAAAATTTATAGATAGGTTTTTGTTTAGTATGTTCATGAATCAGTTTGCTTGGTTAGAGGCTCACTTTTTCCAATATATAGAAGCCTCCCCCTTTGTTAAAGCTTAATAGTATTTTATGCACTGTTACTCTACTCCTCGTAAGAGCCAAGAACTGTGAACTTCTTAATAGTATTTTATGCACTGTTACTCTACTCCTTGTAAGAGCCAAGAACTGTGAAGTTCTTAATAGTATTTTATGCACTGTTACTCCTCGTAAGAGCCAAGAACTGTGAAGTTCTTAATAATTCACTAGTTTTTTACCATTCCCTCTTCTAAAGAATTGGTAGTCACTCTTGTTGCATACTCTTGTTGCATACAAGAGTAGATCTCTCAAACCATCAAGCCAAAGGAAAGCTCCCATAATTTCATGTAAATAAGAAATCTTACTTTTTCTAATTCTTTTAATGGTTTTCTAAATTGTTTGTTATCTTAAAATGATAAACAGATGCTATGCCTTCTTAGAAAGGCTTTCCCCCTCTCTCATTCTTAAATTCAGCCCTTCTTTATCCTAGTTAAGTAATCTAATTGTTGGAATCAAACTTTTCATATTGTTTCTCTTTTAAAAGTAAAATTTGATTAGTTTAGAGTGCTTAAAACCAATTGGGGATAATTTTTAAGTAATTTTAAGTTAAGAAAATTTAAAAAATGGTCAGCCCCATCAAAAGAGGTTATGGCAAAATTTTCTAAAAATTGGTGAAATAAGTTTTATCTTTTACTATCCAAAAAAGAGTAATCCCCACCAATTGTGTATTCTAAAAGTGTAATTTTGATTTTATGCATAGAATGATGCATAAAGGAATTTATTTTTATTCCAAAAGTGTTATTCTCATCAATTTTGATTTTATGCAAAGAAAGGTGCATAAAGAATTTATTTTTATTTCAAAAGAGTTATTTTCATCAATTTTCATTTTATGCATAGAAAGATACATAAAGAAATTTATTTTTATTCCAAAAGAGTTATCCTCATCAATTTTGATTTTATGCATAGAAAGGTGCATAAAAAATTTATTTTTATTTCAAAAGAGTTATTTTCATTAATTTTCATTTTATGCGTAGAAAGATGCATAAAGAAATTTATTTTTATTCCAAAAGAGTAATTCTCATCAATTTTGATTTTATGCATAGAAAGGTGCATAAAGAAATTTATTTTTATTTCAAAAGAGTTATTCTCATCAATTTTGATTTTATGCATAAATAGGTGCATAAAGACTTTATTTTTATTTCAAAAGAGTTATTTTCATCAATTTTCATTTTATGCATAGAAAGATGCATAAAGAAATTTATTTTTATTCCAAAATAGTTATTATCATCAATTTTGATTTTATGCATAGAAAGGTGGATAAAGAATTTTTTTTATTTCAAAAGAGTTATCCTCATCAATTTTGATTCTATGCATAAATAGGTGCATAAAGAATTTATTTTTATTTCAATAGAGTTATTTTCATCAATTTTGATTTTATGCATAGAATGGTGCATAAAGAAATTTATTTTTATTTCAAAAGAGTTATTCTCATTAAAATTGAATTTATGCATAGAAAGATGCATAAAAGATTTATTTTTATTTTGAAAGTGTTATTCTCCTTAAAATTGAATTTATGCATAAATAGATTTGTAAAGAATCTTCATATTAAAAAAATAAGGATTCTCTTGCAGTCTAAGAATGGATGTGATGAGATGGAATGTGAATCAGATAGATGAGAATGAATAGAGAATAGATGTGATGAAAATTGAAGTAACGAGAATGAGAGGTAGATAGATGTGATGATATGTGACATGAATAAAATAGATGAGAATGAATGGATGGGTAGATGTGATGAGAATGAGAGGTAAATAGATGTGATGAGATAAGATGCGAATCAGATAGATAGGAATGGATGGATGGATGGATGGATGCGAATCAGATAGATAGGAATGGATGGATGGATGGATGGATGCGAATCAGATAGATAGGAATTGATGGATGGATGGATGTGGATGTATGTGAATAATAGAAGTGGATGTGGATGGGTGTATGTGAAAGGATAGATGTGGATGTGTATGTGATAAGTATGGATGTGGATGTATGTGAAAGGATAGATGTGGATGTGTATGTGATAAGTATGGATGTGGATGTATGTGGGAGAATATATGTGGATGTGTATGTGATAAGTATGGATGTGGATGTATGTGGGAGGATATATGTGTATGTGGGAGAATATATGTGGATGTAAATGTGATGGATATGAACGAGAATTGAAGCGATGAAATGTGAAGTAAATTGGATAGATATGAATGATAAGGGATGTGAATGAATGCTATCGGATGTGAATGAATGCTATCGGATGTGAATAAGTGTGATAGCATATGAATCGGGATGTGAATGAATGATAAGGGATGTGAATGAATGACAAGGGATGTGAATGGATGTGATGTGATGTGAATCGGGATGTGAATGAATGACAAGGGATGTGAGGTGATGTGAATCAGGATGTGAATGAATGATATAGGATGTGAATGAATGATAAGGGATGTGAATGTATGTGATGTGATGTGAATCGAAATGTGAATGAACGATAAGGGACATGAATGAATGTGTTAGCATGTGAATCAGGATTGATGTGAATGGATGAGATGTGATGTGAAATGAATGTGATAAGATGCGATGTAAACTGGATAGATGTTAATGTCTGTGAAGTGATGAGATATATGGGTAGATGCAAGTGGGTGAGATCTGATGAGGAAATAAGTGATGAGATAGAAAAAGATGTGATTAGATGACAATGGGAATGCTTATGAAATGAGGTGGATTAATGTGCATGGATGTTTGAATGATGTGGATTGATGTGCATGGATGTATGGAAGATATAGATGGATGTGTGGATAATGTGGATTGATGTGGATGGATGAGGTGGATTGATGTGCATGGATGTTTGAATGATGTGGATTGACGTGTGGATTGATGTGGATTGATGTGTGGATGATGTAATTGGATGTGATTTGATGTAGAAATGATGTGATGTGATAGGGATCGATGATGAAAATAAAATTGTGGTAAGATGAAAAAAAGATGGGGTCTAATATGAAAGGATGCGGAGTAATGAGAAAGGATAGAAAGATTATTGGAACTATAATTGTTTGAGAAATCTGTTTTTAAATGACTGTTTTATGTCAAGAATGCTGGGGAAGCATTTTGACCGTCTTGTGAATGAGGTCGTGGGAGACCTATTTGTTAAAGTTGCAACTGTTGTGACGGAGAGTCATCGGAGGATGTCTTGCGTAGCAAGGTCGGTCGAGTTCTTGACCGCTCGGTTTGATTAAATAGTGAGCTTTCGGTACAGTGGATGAGGGACCAAGGAAGCGGCCTATGAGTGAAGCGCTAGGTGACCTGCGAAGGATCCTAGAGGGTGCTAACCATACGGTGCTCAGGCTCTGGGTCGCCGAAGATACCCATGAGTACGTCCGGGAAGATATTGGAACAAGGAGTAAGAGTTGTTTTCTGAATTCGGGCACGGATCTGGTTGATTGACCTTGCTAGTCCTCAACGGATGAGTCCATGGCTCTTTTATATGGATCTGTTGGTTGATCTTGCTGATCTTCAACGGAGATTCTATCTCGATATTTTTATGTGATTATATTGCCAGGTACTATGAGCTAGGAACTAGGCCCCTGAGTGAACAAGTGGTGAGCGTTCTGGTTGCTAATGATGCCATAGGTACATCGATGAAGGAAGGAATTGGAAATTAGGATTCAACTAGATAATTAGAGGATTGTGATCAGAAACACTATGGTTTCATTAAATGATTGTTTTAAAGATTGTTGAATCTGTGAAAAAGGCAAGTTCATATTGGGTGTGTAAGTGGTGTAACTAGTTTTATGTTTGCATGAATATCCAGCTAGGGGGCCTCGGAACTCTTTTCTCTAGTACCCGGGACAAAAGCTAACCAAATTCCTAATTGGATCCCATCACTACAGTGGTTGGGCAGTAACCCATGGGACTGGATTGATGGATCCGTAAATCCTGACTCAAATTCTGTATAGTACGATAGATGAGGTAAATCCTGAATAAAAATTGTTCTATGGAAAAGAATCAACGGCTGTGCCTCTCAATGAGGAAAAAAGTGTTGGTCTCTATGATCCAAGTACAATCTTTTCCATGATTTGATTATGCGACTTACGGGTTCGGTCAGATCAGTTCAGTTAGATCGGGCTTTTGACTACATTAGAGAAAAGTTATCCTGGAGGAATCGCCCGTGCTTTCCTGGCAAGGGAAGTTTTTTCGAGTTCGGTTTTGGAAGAACCGATGGATTAGTCTCTTGTCTAGATATGAGTGGGAGAGGCCTCGAGTGTGGGACCCTGCCCCGTGAAAGAAGTGGTACTTCCGCTGCTAGCACCCCCAAATTTGTTGCATAGTGGGGTCGAGGATCCTACATGCTTTGCCTAACTGCACTCGAGAGTATAAGAAATCTCAAACCACGAAGTTAATCTATCCTAACCTAGACCACACTTGCATAAGAAGCAAGATGTGTCACTTACCTCATGAATGCTTGTGCTCAGATTCTCATAGGAGATGATGTTTCCATGCCGCCACACTAAAAGCTCCACTCCAATGCCACCGCCGCACTCCAATGGAAGCTTGACCCTCGTCACTCAATCACACATAATCACTCTCTCACATACTCACTCTCTCACATACATGCAATCAAGAACACAAGAGCTCAAACAAGCAAGAGGCAAGCAAGAAAGCAATATCATAGGAGAGTAGAGAAGAAGAGCATTCTATTGAATTAGCATAAGAATGAGTGGTGAAACTACAAAATTAGCCTTATCTTGGCCCTGAGCCTTTACACCTTGAGCAAACATACCTTAGTCTCAACACAATATCTTTTGGTGAAATCATCTCTTATTTCCTGAGCTTGAGTAATACATGTGGTGCTACCACTTGTATTGCCAAGTTTGTGGCATTACATGTGTAATGCTCGTGTTGGGGCATTACACATGGCAAATGCCAGTGCCAGAATTACACATGGAAAATGTTGAAAATACAAGTGAATAGGGTGTGTGTGGGAACAAGCTCTTGGATAGAGGCTGTAAAAGAGAAGATGTAATTGTGAAAGAACCTGTGAAAAGGTGAGAAGAATCTACTGGGAGAGAATAATGGGTAGCATGAGGGAATTTAGCAGTGTGGAGATATTCTGGGAGATATTCAGGGAAAAGAGAAGAGGTGGAGAGAATCAGGCAAGAGGTGGAGATATTCAGGGAGTGAATCATGGAGAAATCAATGGGACTAGATGCTTGATGTAAACTCTATAAATTGAGGCATAGCCCTAATGAGAATTTGCTGGTTTTTGAGTATCCATGCCTACATTAATCTATTTGCTTATTATTCACTAATTACGTCTTAATCACTTACTAATCACTTACTAATCACTAATTACGTCTTAATCACTTACTAATCACTTACTAATCACTAATTACGTCTTAATCACTTACTAATCACTTTGTTAATTATATTGATTCTAGTGTTTGATCCACCATAGCTCATCATTATGCTCAAATTTCAACATGGTATCAGAGCCATGCTTAGAATCAACCAGGTTTATGACTCCATTAGTTGATTAATCAGGATTAGTAGGTAATTAGCAAAAAATCAAGCTTTTTAGTGAGTTTTCACTTCTCCCCTTCACCCCCAGCCACTGGAGGACTCCATTCTCCATGCACAGTCAACATTAGGTCTTGCCCTTTTAACACAAGCTAGCCTACACACCTAGCTACAAGCTCATCAAACGGCGTAGCAAAACGCGAAAGCGTTGAGGAGAAATCGACGTTTTTTTCAACGCAGTTTTTTTTGACAGTTTTGCAGATCTTGTGCTCATCAAGCCAAATTGCTTCAATTCCTCCTAGCCCAAGGGATAATCAAGCATTCTCTACAAGCTTGTGAAGACAGAAATCAATTTCATCAAGTCTACAGTGAGATCCAAGCTCTTCATCAAATCTGCAGGTGACTTTGGTAAAACAGAGATTAAGCTTTCAATATTTGGTCAAATCTTGTGTTTCTTGGCTTAATCCTCTACTAGACTCATTGCTATTGATGCCTTTGAAAGCATTTGAGCTCATTTGAAGTGGAAGGCACCAGATCTGAACTCCCCGCATACTCTGTTTTCTGCACACAAACCAGAGCATTAATTTGCTAATCAGTGATTAATCAGTGCTAATCACTATACTTTGGTGTAATTGAGGGTTCAAATTAACCATTAGGTATCTGATACAGATCCCTATAACTTCAGATTTCAAATCGGAGTTGGTTTGATACTCCAACCATCCCGTACAAATTGGTTACCCTCAATTTAATGTAATTTCTGGTGATTTTATGCTAATAAAATTGTTGTAATCATCTATTAAACACCAGATTGAGTTGTAAAAGGGTAGACACTGCCCTTCAATCTTGAATTTGGATCAAGAGGTAAGACCCCCTTCACATCACCATGAATTCAGCACAGGAAATAGCCAAATTTCATGGGGAAAAATCTGTGGGGATTAGTTGAAGGGAGAGATGAATGCCCAGAGAGAGGAGAAAATGAGTGGAAGAGTAGGAATGAAAAAGCATTGGGACTTATTGCACTCAGTTTAAATGATGAAATCATTCATCATATCACAGGGATACAGTGGGCAAAAGATGCATGGGATGAACTCAATAAATTATTTGGTACACAAGTAAAAAATTCCAAGATAAATTTGTTAATGCAATTCTACAAACTGGACATGAAGGAAAGTGAACCTTTAATCACACACTTGAACAAATATAAAAGCACTAAGCAACAACTGGCAGCTATTGGCAAAAAGGTAGAAGATGATGAAGCATTAGCTGTACTTTTGAAGAGTGTGGACAAAGGAGATTATGAAAACATTGTAGCAACACTAAAGAATGTACCTGAACTGAAGATACACGAGATAGAAGCAGCTCTACTAGAGCAAGAGAGCAGAGGCAAAGAGAAGAAAGGGCTCGACTCAACATCAGGAGAGGAAAAAGCATTCTTCACCCGAGGAGGATTCTCTCGAGGACGAGGACGAGGAAGAGGCAGAGTAGGAGGGAGGACCTTCACTTGCCCCAAATGTGGAAAGCCAGGACACAGGGCGAGAGACTGCTACAGCAAACCCAGTGAAGAAGGAATGACATCGGCAAACTTCATGGAGGCTCCAAGAGAAGTGGAGTCGGATCATCTTTTCTGAGAGAGAGAGAGAGAGAGACCCCACAACCCAATGTAACCTGCCCCAATAAAGTAAAACCACCTCTGAGCCACCGCCGATGATGTAGGCCAAGTGGTAGATGTATGTGTGAGCACTTTAGTCAAGGTCGCGGGCACTTATAGTAGCCTTGGACACACAGAGAGAGAGAGTGTCAAGGACTATGGAGTTTAGGGACTTGAGGCACTGGTCGCGGGCTATCAAGTAAGAGGGAAACTTGATACAGGGTCCAAGTGTGCTAGGATTATTCACTTGAGGGGAGGTGTTGAAAATACAAGTGAATAGGGTGTGTGTGGGAACAAGCTCTTGGATAGAGGCTGTAAAAGAGAAGATGTAATTGTGAAAGAACCTGTGAAAAGGTGAGAAGAATCTACTGGGAGAGAATAATGGGTAGCATGAGGGAATTTAGGAGTGTGGAGATATTCTAGGAGATATTCAGGGAAAAGAGAAGAGGTGGAGAGAATCAGGCAAGAGGTGGAGATTCTCAAGGAGTGAATCATAAAGAAATCAATGGGATTAGATGCTTGATGTAAACTCTATAAATTGAGGCATAGCCCTAATGAGAATTTGCTGGTTTTTGAGTATCCATGCCTACATTAATCTATTTGCTAATTATTCACTAATTACATCTTAATCACTTGCTAATCACTTTGTTAATTATGTTGATTCTAGTGTTTGATCCACCATAGCTCATCATTATGCTCAAATTTCAACAGAAAATGCTACGTATAAAATTAATATATGTATAGATATATTAATATATAATTTCATATATATATATATGTATATATATACTATATTGTATATAAATTTATATAATATATTATTTATAAATCCTCACAAACTTCTTGAATAAAAATAAGGATATTTTAGAATATTGATTGATGCTAAGATTTATCTAGAGACTTATACCATGGCTTCTTGGGTGCAATAATGTACGAAAACCTAGGTTTACCAACTTGTGATTTCCCCCATTGAAAAATCTCGGTTGCAATTTTATCTTGCATTTATTTTCAAGGGCTAATTTTTTATGTTAGTTAAAAATCCTAACATATATTGTTAGCTTTTAGCTATTAAGAAGATTAATTATATAGTACACTTTTTGAAAAACATTACATAAATGTAAAGGCCTGAGAAAGCTCTCTACAGCATAGAGTGTATGACATGCCTTTTTCCTAAAATAAAAGCTTTATTCTTTTTTTCTAGCCCTGCACCTCACTCCATTCCACTCTAATTTTTAACATTTGCACATTAACCCTTTGAGTAGATTTGAATCTTTACAAAAACATTTAATGTATCCTAACTTTTCCCACCTAAAGAGAACATGTAATCACATCTAGTTTCTAGCCCCCCCTATGAGGTGCAAAACCTATATAATGACCTAGTCTATGAACAGCTAGGCCATTACCACAACACTTTGACATTGCCACTTCCTAGTAGGGATAACATGTATTTGGACCATGTTTGTGTCTGTATATTAATATGTGTATATATATAGTCCAAATACACATATATATGCATGTATGTGAGTGTGTTTGTTTATGTGTGTGTGTGTGTGTGTGTGTGTGTGTGTAAAAATGTGTATTTGTGTAAATATATATTTGTGTATTATATATATATACATATATATATTAAAATTAAAAAATATTTTGAGAGAAAAAAAATTATATTAAAACTGTCAATTATTAAAATGGCCACATTATTTAAAGGTGTTAATCACCATTCATTTGGTGTGTACTTGACATTATTTTTGGTTGTTATGTACCTCATCTTACTCCTCTTTACAATGAGCTACACAATCTCATTCACATCCTCTATAAGAAGAAACTTGCTTCCACAATGGTGTTCTCGTGAGTGCAAATTTCTTACAAAAACAACTAGCCTCCGGGTCATTCTCCGGATTGCAATCAATAGTAAATATTGGGTCCCAAGAGTTTCATGTCCCACTAGAGCCTACCTCTAATTATTAAGGGGAGGAGTTCTATATACTTGAAGACTAGTAATTATTTTGCAATAGTTGACGCTTTGTTAATCTCAAGCCCACAACGAATAGCCATCTTTGATCGGCCTAGAGGACTTCCAGCTCAATCAAACATGATAGATTTATGTAGCTCCTTATTACAAGATAACAACAAAACTGGTGCATCAACCTCATCCACAACTGCAAGAGGAGAGGCTAAGAGCATCTTGGAATACATTTGCAGCAAGAAGAAGGGAAATAAATTAACAAATATTTTGTTAAGTGTTAAAGAGGAAATACCTTGCCCGCAAAATTTCCCCCCAAGATTTTAGAGAGAAAATTTTGGGGGGCAAGGGACTTCGAATTGGGAATCTCATATGAGTTTATATGTAAAAGATATTAGCATTTTATGGAATCAGTCCAAATTTGGGTCCAAATGGGACAGGGTGTATACTTTGTACCTAAGGAAATAAGGACTTTCAATTATCTACTACTTACAAATAAGGACTTTCAATTATCTACTACTTAATCAGATTATGCAACTATATTCCCAACTTTGCATGTGATGTTCCAACAAAAGAACTTGAAAGGAAATTCCTTCATTAACTACTAGGAGAGATTGGCCACTAAAGGTAAACAAATGCCTGTATTTTTACTATTTACAAGGTGTCTGAGTGGAAAAAACTGGGCACCCTGATCCTGCAACCACCCTCCTAGAGATTCCTAGGCAATATAATGGTGATACTGCATTTGAATTCCCACCAACCATGGGAACACATGCAGGAAGGGACTCCATGGAGCATAAGTATGATCCCTTGATCCCCCTTGGCGGTGGTCAAAGCCATAAACCTCCAACATTGCCTTCCCTGCAATGCGTTGGATAAGCCATTGCCTAGGTAGTTTGAAGTGTGTGAATGAGCTTTGACTGTGAACCATAGGGTCTCAAACACATCACATTTTAGTGGGAGCATGCTAAAGACACTAACTAATGGGGAGAGGAGTACAACAATGCATTTGGAAATCTCCTTTTCCATTACTACTCAATGCCTGCAATGTGCATCGCTTTATGCAATTGCTACATCTATTATGTGATACCACCTAATGAGACGATGAGCTGATCAATGATACACTTCAGTATCCATTAACATAATTATGGGCAGGCACATCCAAGAGACTAACTGATGTGATGGTGGCAATGACAACATAAGAAGGTGGTTCCTCACATTTTATTGGGGAACAAGAGTTAATCAACATTACAAGGGAGATGGGACCGTTGGTGGAAGATAGCTGGTAAATTAAATTGGTTGGATAGTTATGTTTTTGTAAATAAGTTATAAATATCTAGATAAGTAAAGTGTGAAAATTGAAAAATTTTATAACTACATTCTGGAGGTTAGTAACTACTGCAACCCGACACGAGACTTCTAAGGAGAGCTTTGTGTTGAATGCACTATTGAAGATGAAACGAGAGTGCACTTACAATTTTTTCTATGGAAAAAGGTTCCCAAGACAAGGGTCCACATGTGAGAAGTGCTTAGTTTTCAATATGTCCACCATTGGACCCACTTCTTGATTGGATTTGGTGAATTAAATGCGATGGACCGGCTCTAGGGTCCTTAGACATACATGGATATAATTCAATCACACCTGATGAATATCAGATTAGATAACCATGTCTTGTCATGTGCACAACCCAAGGTATCATATTACAAATGACATAATAAATGTGATCAAAGGATTTCAATTGTGTTACATGGTAAATGTGTCAAAGGATTTTAGAAATGTAACATTGTAAATGACTTGAGTTTTCATGTAGCATGGAGAAGTGAAAGAGGAAGATATGGAGGCCTAATGTCGCAATTGCAACATGTGAAGTGAAAGAGGAAGATATGGAGGCCTAATGTCGATTTTGGGAGTGCATCAATGAGGTGATGGAAAACCATGGTTGTGAAAGGGAATATTTCTTTGGTTTCATGATGGCAGACACATTAGGAGAAATGTGGACTCAATTTTGGGCCTTGTAAGAAGTGCCAACTCAGCTTAGAGAGAGAGAAAAAAGTTTAAAACATATCCAAATTTATAATTCAGCTCATTTTTTACTATTATAATAGTAGGTTTAAATATATTAAAATATACATATTCTTTCATTGAGGTTTCATCATGAGGCGGCATTCTTTGTGGTTGCACGTAAAACTTGTCAAAACCAAGATTTCGTAGATTTGAAATAGATTCGAGGAAAGATTTAATCATCATCTTGATCGTGGGGGTTTTCCTACTGAAACTTAAAAAAAGCGTCCTTATACTAATCGAGTTAGTTCTTGTTTTAATTCTTTAATATGTTTTATGGGAGGTGACATAAAATACTAGCTCTGCAAATAAGAACATTAATCCAAATTTGGAGATTCCAATTAATCCACCTTTAACAACACATGGAGATACTCAAATTCTCAGTAACAATAGTAGAAATGGTGCATGTAAAAAAACATATGATACTTACCATCTTCATGTGGACATACAATCTGAGTACCAGCCTTTGAAGAAATGAAATAAGAGTTTTTTTTAATGTTATGAGCAAAAAGAGCAAAGGAGGAATAATGGAGAGTGTCATTTGGACTTGTGGACCGATGGGTCAATGTATCCCAAGGATCCATTTACAAATGCACCACCTCCATTTTACAACATTACAAACCTACTACATTTCATTGGTGATGGTAGACAAGGTTTGCTAGGTTATGCCCAACACTCTGAAACAAAAGCGATGATTGCAGAACATCAAAGGGATTTTCTACAGATAGAGAACACTGAAATAAAAAAACTAAATAGGTTGTATGCACCACCTCCATTTTACAACATTACAAACCTACTACATTTCACTGGTGATGGTAGACAAGGTTTGCTGGGTTATGCCCAACACTCTAAAACAAAAGCGATGGTTGCAGAACATCAAAGGGATTTTCTACAGATAGAGAACACTGAAATAAAAAAACTAAATGGGTTGTATGCAGAGAAGCTTATGGCAAACAAAGAAACAATTCAAGACTTGGAGAAAAAGATTGATGCTTTAAGGAGAAAGGACATAGCACTAGGGCCATGTAAAAGAAGAAGGCAACTTTGCAACATAGAGAAAATGAAAGTTGGAAGTGGAGGAATGAAGAAGCAAGTACAGGCTATAAGGTAATGTTAACTCTTGTTTCATATGTACTTCTATTTTTAGATTAGGTTCTTTGTTTTAAACTATACATAAGTAATCAAATTTTATGTTTAAGGTCTTTACTTCATCCAGAGTCCAAGGTACATTCTATTTTCAGATCTTTACTTCATCCAGAGTCCAAGGTACATTCTGAAGCTGAAGTGCATTACAGTCATTTGGTATCAAAAGGAATAGTGGAAGAGATGTTGTATATATCAAAAGAAGTTTCAAAAAATCAATGAGAAGCATGTATCTTCTTTTATGAACAAGAACCAGCTCGATATGCAACTCAGGTGCAAGCAATGCTGGATGAGACTAGCATCTCTCAGAAAGCATATAGTATACTGTTTAAGGCACTAGCATAAAGTAAGAAGCATAAAGGTTCGTTACTTCCAAAACCAATGCAAGTAAAGTCTGCATGCCAACATGTGAACTCAGAGGTGTTTGAGAAGCTTGGTTCACCAGTACATATTGAAGCAACATTCGTTTGCTAAAGACAGAGAGGTACTCTTTAGCTAGCACAACAATATTTTCTTTGATCTTGAAGCTTTGCTTAGGTATGGAGTTCAGTTCTTTGAGATTAGTCAAGAAGAATGTGAAGGATTTCTAAAGAATGTGAAGGAGTTCTAAAGAATGTGAAGGAGTTCTAAAATTTGTTTTGAAACTGGATGAGTGTGAGATTCTAAAGAAACTGGATGAGTGTGAGATTCTAAAATTTGTTTTGAAACTGGATGAGTGTGAGATTCTAAAATTTGTTTTGAAACTGGATGAGTGTGAGATTCTAAAATTTGTTTTGAAACTGGATGATTGTGAGATTCTAAAGAATAGAAAATGGAGAGGGTTACTATCACTCTAATGAACAGGGCCTTAGACACATAAATTTTACAAAAGATGATGCAAGATTTCAGTGTTAAATCTTGATTTCAATCTTCTTTATCATTGAATATGACTGTGTATTGCGTTGAAATAATTTAAACACGAAACTTGTATTAAACATGAGCTTCTTCCTAATGACACAGGTAGATAAAGAAGACTTTGAAATCTCTCATTGGGTGTTTCATCAAACTACAATTCCATCACTGATTAGTGAGCAAAGAAATGGAAGGGCCCTTCATGTGCCTGGGTTCGGTGACTATAAAGTGGAATGACACATGACAGGTGATTGGAAGACTCTAAAATGCATGTATAACATAAGCAAAGGTGCAAATGCAAAGATTCCATGTCTATATTGCATGTCAAGTGCCAAGACTTTAGATCGTGTACTATGGAACAAATCTCTTGATAGGCATTTAAAAGATAAAGATTTCAAAGCATTGCTTGATATTCCTCTATCCAGAGTGCACATATGCACATTGCATGCACTATGTAGAATTTTAGAGAAGCTGGTGTATTTGTACATATGCTTTGTATGGACATTAAAGCCAAAAAAAAGAATCTCTAAAAGAAATCAAAGCAATAGAAAAAGTGCTATCAGACATTGGCTTGCATGGGGGCATGTTAAAATTGAGGAGGACGACAAGCGGTCACAAGGCGACAACAAAGTACCAAGAAAACCATCAATAGGTGGTGTGAAAGCTAAAATATTTTTGTCATACTACCTCAAAGGCTGTCGAGATAAAAACAAACAAAAGATGTTTAATTGATGGAAAGATCTACATAATGTAGTCAAGGACATTGGAAATGAAGGTTCAATCCAAAATCAGAAGGTAGATGTGTGGATTTCACTTGACAAGATCTTTGCATTCATGGAGAAAAAGAGCTGGAGAAATAGTGAGATAAAATTATTTGAAAACATATTAGGGACTTGGAGGAAGGCATTCATTATAGGATGGAGTGATCAACATGTAACTGATTACATGGTAATAACTTTAAAAACTGCTTGTAATCTCAATATTGTGAGACCAACTAATACAAACATCTGATTTTTTTGTTTTATCATTGATTGTGCACAGCATATACTATATGGTCATACACCATATTTCGCAAAGACATATGGTTCATTGTCAATGTTATGATCAACTCAAGGCATGGAGAAGTCATATTACATGGCAAGAACAAGTTACTTTAAGCACACTAGACATGGTGGAGGCAAGAATCAAGCCAATAATCTTTTAGAGTTACATCAATGGACTTACAAGAAATTGATTCACAAAGTAAAACAAAAAGACACATTCAAGTCCTCTCATCATTGACACGTGCAATACAATTGATTAATAAAGAAAAGCGATAATACGCTTGGAATCAGTCAACTGTGAGAGAGCGCCATCAACTGTGAGAGAGCGCCATCAATTGTGGCGTCGCTCAAGAGTCAGGGTTGGGAGAAGGTGGACTAGATGAGGCGGGGTTGATCTTCTTCAGTGGTCTTACTTCTTCATCTTCCTTTTCCTCTTCATCCTGCGGGGAGATCTATCTTTGGCATCTGCACCGTTGGAGGCAACAGTTTCGATCGGCTTTTTCTTGTACTTATGAGATATCTTTTTCCATATGGATGCAATGTGTCTGGGTTTGTGATTCCCGCTACAATAGCATGCGCGCTGTATATGACAGGTAGTAGGGGCATCTTAGTTGGCAACCATACCCCTCACCAAACACCCGCCGGCAGTGCAAACTGTTTCTCGACAAACACCACCTTCTCAGCATTTAAATGCACTTCGTGTCCACCACAAAACCTGGATAGTACTTTGAATGCGAATAAAGGGAATTTTGCCTTGTCTTTTGAGAACTCCTTGATGATCTACTTATTGAAATTGTAATCATCATAACTCATGCCACTGCTTGTTGTTGTCAATTTTACGCAAGTGTCATAAATTGCACGTACCTTTTGCTGATTCAAATGTCTTATATATTGAGTGAGAGCAACATCCTTTCGATGACCTGCTGACTTTGAAGTGGAAGCTGCCGGATGATCTTGAGCCTCCTGCTCTCTTCAAGAAATCATCATATACAAAAACCTCGTACCAATGTTATATGTTTAATTGACACAATCGACAAAGTCTGTGTAAATCAAATTCTTATAGTTTGAAAAATCTTTGGCCCTATTACTTGTTGATTTTCATCACCCTCAAGCATGGATCTTGTTCACAAAGGGATCGTGGACTTACTATCTTCATGCATAGTAAGTGCCAAAAATTTGCCCATATTTGCCAAACAAGGATGGTTGGCAATTGTGCAGCCTCCTCCTCAGAAGGCAATTGGGTCTCATATGTCCTAGATTCATTGAACATCTTCTTTAATATCTCCTTGCCAGGTAAGTACTCGGAGTCCTAGACTGTAGAATCAACTCTAGTAGATAATTGTCAACTCCTTCCTCTATCCAGCCCATGTGTGCTTTGGTAAAATTTTCTAAGGTAGCCAAGCAATAGTCTTCACAAATATTGAAATGTTGCATAACGTCTATTAATAATACATAATCATCTTGGGCTGCCATAGTAAAGCTGAGCAAGGAAGGTAGTGACAACTCCCACTGTTCAATCTCATCAGAAGGTGCTACATTGAAGGGGAAAAGGAATGCATTAGCCTCAAAGGTTTCCTTTTCAGCCTTTGCCCTCTCCTCTGTTGGGTATATAGCCACGTCTTCCTCAATCCCATCAACCTCGATTGGCACTTGAGTGCTTGCCAAAGTCACAGTCTCGGGCTCTGAGTCCTCAGTAAGAAGATGCAAAAAATAAAGAAAACCATAACTAAATTGTAGCAGGCGACACTTTTTTGAGTGTATTAGGCATTTCTCCTCTACTCTATTGCTGCAGCTGGGAATCTTTTCAAGCCTCCTCTTCATGACTTTGTCTGTTGCAAAATCAGATGGATGAACATATTGTTCACCATTCGGACGACATAACGATATTGGCAGAAATAATGTCTTCATACTCCTGCTCACGGTCACCAAGAACAATCCTACAAGAATTAATGACGTTCTCAAGAGAAAGTTCCTTGTTGAACATTGAAGATAACTCATGCAAACGCTCATGTGCTTCTACATTGTATAAGAACATAAACAGCGTTTCTGCCTTGTCATCCGATTCGTAGACAATGTCCAACTCTTTCGAAGACATGCCTAAAAAAACATTTCAATCAATTAGAACATGCACACTTATTATACATGCAGTTAGTACCTGGCGATAAGGAGATTTGGATATACACATGCAAGCCCCCTGTCGCTTGGTACTAGCACCAAAAAAAGAGGGGTTTGTACCAAGCGGTAGAGGGCTCTCATGCAAAATTCATGAGCCCATCACCGCTTGGTAGTGACCCCTAAATTCAAAGAGACTTAAAGGGGTTAATAAGTTTTATTATTATTATTTTTAGATGAAACCTTTATATATATTAAATAAAAAACATACAAGCGGAATATTTTGCATTTTAGTAGTATTTTGTAAGCTAAAATAGTCTATCTTCCAGGCTTGAAAATTTAAGGCCTGCCTTAAGCTTCGACTTGAAGGCCTATAAACTTACTTGGCCTTCATGTTTAAACATTTGCAACACACTACTGCTCTAGAAAATTTGATTTCAATTGAAACCTTAGTTTCCATGGTGGTAGAGAGAGGGAGGGAGGGAGAGTGTAAGATTCCTACCTCCAGCTTTTGAGGTGTGCAGGTGTAAGAACCTCCCCTTCTGATCTTATAATTATTCCCCTCTCTGAAATAAAAGAAAGATCTTGTTTTGGCCTGGAGAGAGAAAATGTCTAGAGGGAGGTAATTCAAATTTGAGATATTTTTGGATATAAAATCCTCCTAGTAGAAATTCAAAAAGAACTTTCCAATGTGCAATTGGAATTAATTAAAAATAGGTATAAAGGACCTTAGTCTAAGGGTCCATATTTTCAAAAAAATTTAGAATATGGTCCAATTATGGTTCCTATGGAGCAATTAAATTAATCCAAATGTGGGGAGGAGATAAATTAAAGAATAAAAGAAAAACCTTTGAAAAATGAGTAAATGTTCACATAAGATGAAGAGTGTGGACTAAGGACCAAAGAAAATAGTTTAAAAATTGAAGTTTGACACCTCAGTGTGGGGATCTCCCCTCATGAAGTAGGCACCTTTTCTCATCATTACCCCCAATTTTTAATCAATAAAATGAGATATTTTCATCTCTCCTCTCTCCTATTTCAAAACTAGATCCAAAAAGTAAGCTGAATTGACCCAAAAATGGTCAAAAATTGACCAAGCTAATTTGGAAAATTCTAGAATCAATTTGCTTGGTTAGAGGCTCACTTTTTCCTATAAATAGAAGCCTCCCCCTTTGTAGAAGCTTAATGATGTTTATGCACTGTTACTCTGCTCCCTGTCTTGAGCCCATCTACATTGAATTTCTTAATAATTCAATTGTTTTTGGCCTAATCCTCTCCAAAAAGTGAATTGGTGGCCACTCTTGCTTCAAACAAGAGTAGAACCCTCAATCCCTCAAGCCAAAGGAGAGCCTACAAGCTCCATTTAAGCTAATTTTCTTACTTATTTATGAATTTTAAATCTATGGTTTTCTTTATTTTTATGTTTTGCAGTTGATTGAATTAAATTCAAATGCTGTGCCTTGATGAAAAGGCCACCCCGTTCTCTTCTTTACATTCCAGCCTTTCTTAATCATAGAAAGATTAACTAAGGGATTAATTAAACTTTTTTTATTTTTTACTCTCTTGAATTTAAAAAATTGTGTAGATTAGAGTTCTATAAATCTAATTTGGGTTAATTTAAGTTAAATAAAGAATGATAAAAATGAGAAATGGTTAGCCATACAAAGGAGGTTATGGTAAAATTTTCTAAAATTTTGTGAAAAAGAAAGTTTGTTTTTATGTTATTCCAAAAGAGTAATTTCCACCATTTTTGCATCTAGAAGAAATATTCTAATTACTCCATGTACATATTCACCTATGAATATGCATGGATATCACTGATATTAACTATTAAATTTGATTTCTAAGCATAAAAAGATGCACAAAATAATTTTTTTAATTACAAAAGTGTTATTCTTATTAAATTTGATTTCTATGCATAGAAAGATGCATAATGGAGTTTTTTTTAATTACAAAAGTGTTATTCTCATTAAATTTAATTTTTATGCATAGAAAGATGTATAAAAGAAACTTTTTTATTATAAAAGTGTTATTCTTATTAAATTTGATTTCTATGCATAGAAAGATGTATAACGTAATTTTTATTATTATAAAAGTGTTATTCTTATTAAATTTGATTTTTATGCATAGAAAGATGCATAAAGAAAATTTTTTTAAACAAAAGTGTTATTCTCATTAAATTTGATTTTTATGCATAGAAAGATGCATAAAGGAATTTTTTTAATTACAAAAGTGTTATTCTTTTTAAATTTTATTTTTATGCATAGAAAAATGCATAAAGAAATTTTTTTTATTATAAAAGCATTATTCCTATTAAATTTGATTTTATGCATAAATAGATGCATAAAATGATTTTTTTATAAAAGTGTTATTCCCATTGAAGTTGATTTTTATGCATAAATAGATGCATAAAAGGATTTTTTAAAAATATAAGTGTTATTCCCACTTAAGTTGATTTTTATGCATAAATAGATGCATAAAGATTTTTTATATCAAAATTAGAATTCTCTTAAATTCTTTGTTGAAATTTTATAAGTATTTGATAAACGAATAATTAAATACTCTAAGAGAGAAATTTCTATTGTTTTATATTCACACGGATTGTAAAAAGAGAATTCACGAAATCTATCGGGATCGAGATATTCCGATAAATGATTAATCTATTCCTCATTGAAATTTGTAACTAATTTAGAAATCAATTAAGTGAATATTCAAAGAAAGAAATTTAGTAAGATAGTAACTGAATTATCAAATCTTTTCGAGAGAGATAATTCAGGAAAAATCTTATCCGACTCGAGCCTTGAATCAGACTATGACCAAGACCAAACTCTTTTGTCAGTGTCGAGGAAAGAAGGTGTGACCAATTTAGAAAAATACACTCAAAACTCCCGCCAAATTAGAAACTAAGTTTGAGACCCTTCAAATTTATCTGTGAACACTATATTCGTGAGTTTGGGAATTTCCCAACTCCCATTTTTTGAATACCAAAAAGGTGGGACCTGGATAACATACCTATAATTTTCTCAAAACCATATCATGTGACCTATTGTTGGAAAGCGCTTGGAAAATGGAATCTAGTGAGCTATAGAGCGCTCAATTTGGAGTAACGGTGTTCAAGTTATGATTAATCCAAAGATTTGACCATGTGTCCCAAACTACTGGAAAATTCCCATATTCCCCAATATGGTGTTTGTGGATCAAGGTTATAGAATTCGAGGAATTCTGGTATGAAATTTTTCGATCACAAGAAGTTAGGGATACTGATTCAAGAAATACTCCTTGTATTCAAAAGAAAATCAAACTAAACACTTGCATAGAAATGAGATGTGAATAGATGTGATGTGAATAGATGAGATGTGATGTGAATAGATGTGATGATATGTGATGTGATGAGAATAGATGTGATGAGATGCGATGTGAATAGATGAGAATGAGATGAATGGATGAGAATAGATGTGATGAGATTCGATGTGAATAGATGAGATGAGATGCGATGTGAATCAGATAGATGTGAATGAATGGATGACATGTAATGTGATGTGAATCAGATAGATGTGAATGAATGAATGGATGAGATGTAATGTGATGTGAAACGGGATGTGAGTGAATGAGATCTATACCATAGTGGAGTGAGATATTTGTTAACTTTCTTATAAGATTCCTCCCTCCAGCTTTTTAGGTGTAAAGGTGTAAGAATGTAAGATTCCTCCCTCCAGTTTTTGAGGTGTGCAGGTATAAGAACCTCCCCTTCTGATCTTATAATTATTCCCCTCTGTGAAATAAAAGAAAGATCTTGTTTTACCCTATTTTGGCCTGGAGAGAGAAAATGTCCAGAGGGAGGTAACTCAAAATTGAGATATTTTTGGATATAAAAAATCCTCCTAGTGTCTAAAATGATTTTCCCTGAAACAAAAATTCAAAAAGAACTTTCCAATATGCAATTGGAATTAATTGAAAATAGGTAAAAAGTACCTTAGCCTAAGGGTCCAGATTTTTAGAAATTTTTAGATTATGGTCCAATTAAGGTTCCTATGGACCAATAAGATTAATCCAAATGTAGAGAAGAGATAAATTGAAGAATAAAATAAAAACCCCCAAACAATGAGTAAATGATCACATAAGATGAAGAGTTGACTGAGTACAAGGTTTATTAGAGTTAAAAATCAAAAAATATTTAGAGGAAATGATGCATTTTTAACACCTCAGTGTGGGGATCTCCCCTCATGAAGGAGGTGCCTATTTTACATGTGTGGAGGAGTTTTAAACTCAAAAATAATGAGATAATTTCATCTCTCCTCTCTCCTATTTCAACTAGATCCAAAAAGTAAGCTAAACTGACTCAAAAATAATAAGATAATTTCATCTCTCCTATTTCAACTAGATCCAAAAAGTAAGGTAAACTGACCAAAAAATGGTCAAAAATTGACCAGACTGATCTGGAAAATTTTAGAATCAGTTTTCTTGGTTAGAGGCTCACTTTTTCCTATAAATAGAAGCCTCCCCATTTCTAAAATCTTAATGGTGTTTATGCACTGTTACTCTGCTCCTGGTTAGAGGCTCACTTTTTCCTATAAATAGAAGTCTCCCCATTTCTAAAATCTTCTTGGTTAGAGGCTCACTTTTTCCTATAAATAGAAGCCTCTCCATTTCTAAAATCTTAATGGTGTTTATGCACTATTACTCTGCTCCTGTCTCGTGAGCCATTGAATTTCTTGATAATTCAATTGTTTTTGGCTTAATCCTCTCCAAAGCATTTGGTGGCCTTTCTTGCTTCAAACAAGAGTAGAACCCTCAATCCCTCAAGCCAAAGGAAAGCTTACAACTCCATGTAAGCTAAATTTTCTTACTTTTTAATTTCAAATCTATGGTTTTCTTAATTTTCTTGTTTTATAGTTGATTGAAGTAAATTCTAATGCTATGCCTTGATGAAAAGGCCACCCCCTTTCTCTTCTTTACAATTCATCCCTTCTTTATCCTAGAATGATTAACAAAAAGATTAATTAAACTTTTCTTATTGTTTACTCTCTTGAAAATTAAAAATTGTGTAGATTAGAGTTCTTTACATCTAATTGGGGCTAATTTAAGTTGAAAATAGAATGATAAAAATGAGAAATGGTCAACCATACAAAGGAGGTTATGGTAAATTTTTCTAGAATTTTGTGGAAAAGAAAGTTTACTTTTATGTTATTCCAAAAGAGTAATTCCCACCGTTTGTGCATTCTAAAAGAAATATTCTAATCTACTCCATGTACATATTCACCTATGAATATGCATGGATATCACTGATATTAATTATTACAATTAATTTTTATGCATAGAAAGATGCATAATGTAAATTTTGTTATTAAAAGTGTTATTTTCATTAAATTTAATTTTATGCATAGAAAGAAGCATAAAGGATTTATTTTCATTTCAAAAGTGTTATTCTCATTAAAATTGATTTCATGCATAGAAAGATGCATAAAGGATTTATTTTTATTTCAAAAGTGTTATTTTCATTAAATTTGATTTTATGCATAGAAAGATGCATAAAGGATTTATTTTTATTTCAAAAGTGTTATTCTCATTAAAATTAATTTCTATGCATAGAAAGATGCATAATGAAAATTTTTGTTATTATAAAAGTGATATTTTCATTAAATTTTATTTTGTGCATAGAAAGATGTATAAAGGATTTATTTTTATTTTAAAAGTGTTATTCTCATTAAAATTGATTTTATGCATAGAAAGATGCATAAAGGATTTATTTTTATTTCAAAAGTGTTATTCTCATTAACACTAGTTCTCTAATTGGACACTTAAGTGTCCTGAGACACTAAAGTGTCCTGAAAAGTTCTTGAATTTTTGTGGGCAATCTATTAAGAGTTTTGAAATGCTTAACATCCACAGATGTTCCTCAAGACCCAAAAAATCCTTGAGATTTTTTAAAATTGCACTTTTCTTAGCTTTTGCAAGGTAATATTTTAATTTTCTTAGACACATGCACATGATTTTTGCTGTTTCCAAAATAGTAGTAATTTGGACATAACTTTTAGAAGGGACATAGTTTGATCATGAAACTTGGCTTGATGGAAAGCCCATGATGTAAACTAAATCCTGGAATCATCAAACGACAATTATTGGATAAATTTTTCACTCGCTAATATTGAAATGACGTTTTTTACTACTTTGTTTTGAGTTTTCCAAAACTTTAGAGTCACTTTTTGGGCCTCTTCTCATACATGGCCTTTTGCGTAACCTGTTTTTAATACATAAAATATCTAATTATGAGCCTAATTTTGATTTTCATCAAAGGGGAAAGCTGTATAAGTGCATTATTTGTTGTAACTATAGGTGTAGACTACTTGTGCAAGCATAGTTATGATTAGTTTTTGATAAAAGATGATCAAATTTTACATTTTTATTTTTTAGAGTTTTTTTAGAACTAGGCGATAAGAACATACTTAAGTGGAGGCTAAGTTAGTGTCATACACATCAAATTATGGCTTATTTATCTCATCTCAAGCATGAAAACCAATAATCAACATTCTCATTGATAGGGCTACATTATTTTTTAGTGGCGTGATTGAGTTTTGATAATACGCGTTACTTTTGCTAATTTTATGCAACTTTTTTGGAAAAAATTCTAGGAAAGGAAAATGATTTTTTTGGTGAACTTCTACCTCCTTGGACTAATTTATGCTATCAAAATATCTTGGAAAAAATGCTATTGATATCATTGGATTTTTTTTTGAGAGAATGATGCTTGCATATTTGGAAAAATCCTGAAAAATGTTCATTTTCAAGACATATGCTACTTTGTTGCTTATGTACTTCCAAATAAAAAGGTATTTTATATGTTTATCATTTTTTACATAAGCATAGGGTTATGTTCTACATGCCCAATGAAGCATTTTGGTTTTTAAAGCCTACATTAGGAGTTTGATTCTTTTTTTGCAACCCCCAAAAAAGGACACTTAAGTGTCCTGTTTTGGTACCAAACTAGTGTTAAAGTTGATTTTTATACATAAAAGGATTTTTGTAAAAGTGTTATTTCCACTAAAGTTGATTTTTATGCATAAATAGATGCGTAAAGAATCTTTATATCAAAATTAGAATTCTCTTTAATTCTATGTTTAAATTCTATGAAGTAGATGTGAATAAATGGATGGAAGGATGTGATGTAAATAGAGGTGATGAGATGTGAGGTGAATAGATGTGATGAGATATGATGTGAATTAGATAGATGTGAATGAATGGATGGATGGCGAATAGAGGTGATGAGATGTGAGGTGAATAGATGTGATGAGATGTGATGTGAATTAGATAGATGTGAATGAATGGATGGATGGATGTGGTGCGAATAGAGGTGATGAGATGTGAGGTGAATAGAGGTGATGAGATGTGAGGTGAATAGATGTGATGAGATGTGATGTGAATCAGATGGATGTGAATGAATGGATGGATGGATGTGATGTTAGTAGAGGTGATGAGATGTGAGGTGAATAGATGTGATGAGATGTGATGTGAATTAGCTAGATGTGAATGGATGGATGGATGGATGTGATGCCAATAAAGGTGATGAGATGTGAGGTGAATAGATGTGATGAGATGTGATTTGAAATAGATAGATGTGAATGGATGGATGGATGGATGTGATGCGAAGAGAGGTGATGAGATGTGAGGTGAATAGGTGTGATGAGATGTGATGTGAATCACATGGATGTGAATGAATGGATGGATGGATGTGATGTGAATAGAGGTGATGAGATGTGAGGTGAATAGATGTGATGAGATGTGATGTGAATAGAGGTGATGAGATGTGATGTGAATCAGATGGATGTGAAATGAATGGATGGATGGATGTGATGTGAATAGAGGTGATGAGATGTCAGGTGAATAGATGTGATGAGATGTGATGTGAATAGATGTGATGAGATGTGATGAGATGTGATGTGAATGGATAAATGTGATGTGATGTGATGTGAATAGAGGTGATGAGATGTGAGGTGAATAGAGGTGATGAGATGTGATGTGATGTGAATAGATGTGAGGAGATGTGAGGAGATGTGATGTGAATTAGATAGATGTGAACAAATGGATGGATGGATGTGATGCGAGTGGATGTGATGCGAGTGGATGTGATGCGAATAGAGGTGGATGAGATGTGAGGTGAATAGATGTGATGAGATGTGAGGTAAATAGATGTGATGAGATGTGATGTGAATGAATGAATGGACAGATGTGATGCGAATAGAGGTGATGAGATGTGAGGTGAATAGATGTGATAAGATGTGATCTGAAATAGATAGATGTGAATGAATGGATGGACGGATGTAATGCGAATAGAGGTGATGAGATGTGATGAATGGATGACGGATGTAATGCGAATAGAGGTGATGACATGTAATGTGAATAGAGGTGATGACATGTGATGACATGTGAGGTGAATAGGTGTGATGAGATGTGATGTGAATCAGATGAATGTGATGTGAATAGAGGTGATGAGATGTGATAGGAATAGAGGTGATGAGATGTGAGGTGAATAGAGGTGATGAGATGTGAGGTGAATAGATGTGATGAGATGTGATGAGATGAGAGGTGAATAGATGTGATGAGATGTGATGTGAATCAGATGGATGTGAAATGAATGGATGGATGGATATGATGTGAATAGAGGTGATGAGATGTGAGGTGAATAGATGTGATGAGATGTGATGTGAATTAGATAGATGTGAACAAATGGATGGATGGATGTGATGCAAATAGAGGTGGATGAGCTGTGAGGTGAATAGATGTGATGAGATGTGATTTGAATTAGATAGATGTGAATGAATGGATGGATGGATGTTATGGGAATAGAGGTGATGAGATGTGAGGTGAATAGGTGTGATGAGATGTAATGTGAATCAGATGGATGTGAATGAATGGATGGATGGATGTGATGTGAATAGAGGTGATGAGATGTGAGGTGAATAGATGTGATGAGATGTGATGTGAATTAGATAGATGTGAATGAATGGATGGATAGATGTGATGTGAATAGAGGTGATGAGATGTGATGTGAATAGATGTGATGAGATGTGATGTGAATCAGATGGATGTGATGTGAATCAGATGGATGTGATGTGAATCAGATGGATGTGAATGAATGGATGGATGGAAGTGATGTGAATAGAGGTGATGAGATGTGATGTGAATCAGATAGATGTGAATGAATGGATGAGATGTGATCTGTCATGTGAATAAGGATGTAAATGAATGATATGGGATGTGAGTAGATGTATGTAAAAGAATGGATGTGAATGTATATATGAAGAATGGATGTGAATGAGTACGTGAAAAAATGGATGTGAATGTATGTGATGAAAATGGATGTGAATGTGTATGTGAAGAATGGATGTGAATGAGTATGTGAAAGAATGGATGTGGATGTATGTGAAAGAATGGATATAGATGTGTATGTGAAAGAATGTGATCTGATGTAAAGATATGTGATGTGACATGAATATATGTGGATGTGAATTGATAGATATGAATGTATGGATAGATGTGAGAAGTCGTACATGTGAACGATTAGATGGATGTGGATGGATGAATGAGATGAGATGTGGATGAATGAGATGAGATGTGTATGAATGAGATATGATGTGGATAGAAGTGATGTGATATAATGAGGATAGAATGTATGCGATGGGATGGTTATGAGAATGTATGTGGTGGATATGAACGAATGAATGTGATGGATATGAATGAATGTGATGTGATGTAAATGGAGATAGATGTGATGTGTGAATGTGATGGATATGAATGAATGTGATGTGATGTAAATGGAGATAGATGTGATGTGTGATGTGAACGATTATGATGTGATGTGATGAGATGTGGATATGGATAGATGCGAGTGGATGAGATCTGAGGAAAGATGCGATGAGATGAAAAAGATGTGGATATGGATAGATGCGAGTGGATGAGATCTGAGGAAAGATGTGATGAGATGAAAATGATGTGATTGGATGAGAATAGAATACATATGAAATGGATTTGAATTAAATAATGTGGATTGATGTGGATTGAATGTGGAAAGACAAGAGTTTGTTTTATAGAAACTGTATTTATGACTTGTTTTTAAATGACAGTTTTATGTTAAGAATGCTGAGGAAGCATTTTGACTGTCTTGTGAATGAGGTTGTGGAGACCTAACTGATAAAGTTGCAATAGCTAACGGAGAGTCAACGGAGGACATCTCGCATTCTTTTTGCATAGGATGTCCAATCCTAGAATATGGTAGGAAGTCCTGTTTTAGTATTATGCATGAAAATAAGATATGTATTTTTTTTTGAAATTTTTACCATAGCTTTGCTGCTATTACTGATAATTCTTAATTTTTTTCCTAAAGAATAAAAGCTTGTAATGAAAATATGATAGTAGTTCCTCTTTTATGCTTAAAATCAAACTATGAATTTAAATCATAATTTTAACCATGATCATAAACTTAATTATGATTATCCCATTAGATTAAGCTCATTCCATTATTTCTCTTTTCCCAAATTGATAGGATAATCTATTTCTAATTTAGAATCAATCAAAGTAGTTTTTAACTACTTATAAATAATCTAAAAGAAATAACCATTATTTTGTTAACACAAAATCATAAAAATACCATTTTCTTAATCTCTAGATTAATAAGCCTAGAGTTTAGCATTGAATTAAGAGACTATCATTGAGAAGCATCCTTTTTTAGGGGATTTAGCCATAAAGATGGCTATTCTTTTAGAGAGAGAGATTTACTTAAAGAAAGCATTACAAATAAGCATAAGGATTAAATTTCTCTTGATTAAGCATTAAGACTTTAAGGGAAATCTTGATTTGAATCAAAATAATTATTTAGAAAGCTTCTCAAGCTTGAGAGGGGTTGAGAAGAAGAAAATCAGATAAATTGGAAAATTGATTTTACCTCCAAGTTTGGCTTGATTCTCTATTAGAAGCCCTCCACCAATCAATTGCTTCACCAAGAGGAGAATAGCAACTCCAAGAGTTGTTGTAGAGAGAGAGAGCTCCACGCTCCCAAGAGAGAGGAAAATTTAAAGGATAATAGAAAATATGATTATTTTAATATAGTACTGGCATAGTATAGCTCCAATATTTTATTACAAATGATTGAGGGTCTATTTATAGGTGAGGAAGGCTACTAACCAAGTCCAACTAGGTTCAAGAAGTTTCCAGGTTCAGTTTGACTCAATTTGGAAAGATTTGGACTAGTTTGGCTCTCTTTTTTATTTGGTTTAATCCTGGAGAGAGGAGAGATAAAAATATTACAATTTTTTTGAATTAAAAACCCTTCCACACATGTGAAAGAGGTGCCTACCTTAAGAGTCCCCCTTTCCTTACCAAGATGTCAAAAATGCATCATTATTCCAAAATATCTCATTGTTTTAGTAATATCTCATAATTTCTAAGTAATAAACCTTGTACTCAGTCAGCTCTTCATCTTATGTGAGCATTTACTCATTTTTGGGTATTTTCTTTTATTCTTTGTATTTATCTCATCCCAACACTTGGATTAATCCCAATTGGCCCATTGGAACTTTAATTGGACCATAATCCAAATTTTTTTGAAAATGTCAACCCTCAGGCTAAGGTCCCTTATACTATTTTCAATTAATTCCTAATGCACATTAGAAAGTTCATTTTGAACTTCTGTTTCAAGGGAAACCATTTTAGACACTAGAAGGATTTTTATATCCAAAGATATTTGCTGGTTTTTAATTATCCATGCCTCATTAAGCTATCAGTTAATTGCTCATCACTAATAATATCTTAAATATCATCTAATCTCTTTTCGAATGATGTTGATTCTAGCATTTGATCCACCATAGCTCATCACATTGCTGCAAATTTAACATGGTATCAGAGCCTAGCTTAGAATCCATCAAATTAATGAGCCCATTATCTTGCTAATCACCTAGCTAACCAGATTAGTAGATAATTAAGTTTTTTAACCTCTTTTTCAAAGAGCTTTTGTACCCCCAAATGATGGAGGGGCTTAATCTCCCTCTCGGCTTAACAATAGCCACTAAGCTCTTAGCCACACATAGCCGCAAGCCCCACCCTTCAGCCCATCAAGACAAACCAGCAAACTGTTGGCGCACGTTGTTCAGAAATTTGCGTTTTTTTCCAGCGCCTTTTTTCTGAAGAAAATGGAGATCTTGTATGCACTAGGTACAATGGCTCTAATTCCTCTTAGCCCTAGGGGTTTTCAAGGGTGCTCTACAAGCTGGTGAAGACAGTTTTTGATTTGATCTACAGTGAGATCCAAGCTCTACAGTTTTTGATTTGATCTACAGCTCTACAAGCTGGTGAAGACAGTTTTTGATTTGATCTACAGTGAGATCCAAGCTCTTCATCAAATCTACATGTGACTTTGGTAAAACAAAGATTAAGCATTCAATGTTTGGTCAAATCTTATGTTTCTTGGCTTAATCCTCTAGACTAATTGCTATTGATAGCCTTGAAAGGATTTGAGCTCATTTGAACTTTAAGGCCCCAGATTAGGACTCTTTGCATACTCTGTTTTCTACACACAAAACAAAGGAGGATTAATTTGATAATTAGTGATTAATCAACACTAATCATTATATTTTGGTTTAATTAAGGGTTCAAACTAACCATTGGGTATCTAGTACAGATCCCTATAACTTCACATTGCAATTCGGAGATGGTTTGATACTCCAATCATTCCGTACAGATTTGTTACCCTTGGTTTAATGTAATTTGTGGTGAATTTATGCTGAATCTATTGTTATCATCACCTAAACACCAGATTGAGTTGTAAAAGGGTAGACAATGCCCTTGAATCTGGAAATTGGATCAAGAGGTAAGACCCCCTTCACATCATCATGAGTATGGCACAAAAGATAGCCATTTTTAATGTTTTACACATGATAGACAAAAACCATGTATCTGCTCATGAGGAAAAATCTGTGGGGGGGCTAGTTGAGGGAAGAGATGAATGCCCAGAGGTGAGAGGGAAAAATGAGTGGAAGAGTAGGAATGAGAAAGCATTAGGACTTATCGCACTTAGTTTAAATGATGAAATCATTCATCACATCACAGGGATATAATGGGAAAAAGATGCATGTGATGAACTCAATAAATTATTTGGCACTCAAGCACAAAATTCAAAGATAAATCTGTTAATGCAATTCTACAAACTAGATATGAATTCAGAGAGGGGAATAATTACAAGAACAGAAGGGGAGGTTCTTACACCTTTACACCTCAAAACCTAGAGGGACGAATCTTACATCCTACCCCACTTAAAAAATGTGAGATGTCCTCATCTTGCAGGTGGAGTATAATCTCTTTCATCATCTCCCTCTTCAATCACTTCCAACATTATTGCCTTGGAAGTGGACGGCCGATTTACGAACATCTCCCTTTGATTTCCCCTATTATGAGGCGGAGGTGTTGCATTGCTTTGGATTGAAACTGAGGGTTTTGGTTAGAGGGTTTACCTCTGGCATTTCCCAGGTTTTGACGAAAAGGAACCTGATTACTCTGGAAGGAAGGAGCTGGAGTCTAGAATCTTGGTCCTTGACTTCCCTACCCTTCAAACCTTGATCCAAAAGGAGTTGGGCAATCCATACTGCGATGTCCAAATCCTTGACAATTATAGCATTTCACATCTTTGTTCAAGGGTGGAACTTCTGAAGTTCAATTCCAGGGGATTGAGTTCCGAGAAAAGGACCTTTCTTCCATTCTGGAACTTTCCATATCTTGAGATTGACCTTGTTGTCTCTTAGGCAGTGGAAAGTTGGAATCACCTTCAAAAGCTGGAAAACTTTTGAAAGATGATGGTGTTGGCTTTGGCGGGACCTTGATATCAATGGCCTTGGCGAAATCCTTCGCCCCATCCGCACTGCTTCGGCCATGGAAACTGGCTTGGCATTCTTCACTACTAGGACAATCAAAGGTTTGTTCAGTCCCCGAATGAACCTGGCCATCAGTTGTTCTTCATCCACCGGTGGTAAGTACTTAAGGAGAAGAGAGAACGCTTAGTGATACACTTCAATAGTTCTGCTCCCCTAGGTTAACTCTAAGAATTCATTCATCTTGGTTTCCAAAAAGCCGGGAGGATAGAATCTCTTCCTTAGGTAAATCTTGAGATCATTCCATGTCTCGGTGTTTCAATTCAGACGGTTTGTCTCGCAGTGGTTTCTCCATGCCACTCTAACTGTTTCTACCATCTTCAGCCTTGCAAGAGCCATTTTACTCTTCTCATTGTTCCCGGTGACATCGAAGTATTCTTCCATTGCTTTGATCCACTTCTCCACAGCCGCGCCCAAGTTTTCCCCTTGAAATATACAAGTGAATAGGGTGTGTGCAGGAACAAGCCCTTAGCAGTAAGAGGCTCTAAAAGAGAATCTGTAAATGTGAGAGAAGCTGTGAAAAGGTGAGAAGTATCAATGTGCATTAGGAATTAATTGAAAATAGTATAATGGACCTTAGCCTAAGGGTCTACATTTTCAAAAAAAATAGATTATGGTCCAATTAAAGTTCCAATGGGCCAATTGGATTATGGTCTAATTAAAGTTCCAATGGGCCAATTGGGATTAATCCAAGTGTTGGGATGAGATAAATCCAAAGAATAAAAGAAAATACCCAAAAATGAGTAAATGCTTACATAAGATGAAGAGTAGACTGAGTACAAGGTTTATTACTTGTAAGGTTCCCCCTTCCTAAAATAGGGAAAACACTTAAGATAGTCCACTAAGTCTTACACCTTGACCATACAGAGATTCAAGGATATGATTCATAGGTAAGACCTAGTTCTATTCCGCAGGGGGAGCGTGGTCTTCTAAAAATCAAATCACCCATAGGGTAATTGATCATAATTTGGGAAACTACTAGTCTTGATTCCTAGAGACAACGCTTTTTTTTCCTCATCCATGCAAGGCACAGCCGCCTTCTGGCCTAGTCTTCTAGAATAGAATTGCTCGAGAGCCTATTTATCTAACATAGGGCTTTCACTTAATATGTTGGAAAGCTACCCGACTAATCGGGTCCACCCGTCCGTAGGATGGTGCCGTCGGGGCATTCCATTCTCCCACTTTCCACCCTACTCACGCATCAATTTGTTTTCTAATTAATCCTACCACACTGTTTGACATAAATAAACATGTTCTTTAATTAAGGTCCTTTTCACAAGGTTTGTTAAAATAGTCTTTTTACACAATACAATCATGCCAAAGACAAGATATATATATATAAAGTTGATATATGAATCAATTCCATACAAGCCAAGTCGTCTTTCTTATTCTTTTCCTTTATACTGCCAAGAATTCGACCTTCCAGTCTCTACATGCTGGGCAAAACCCTACGGGACCATACACCTCATTGTCGGCCGTTGGCGAGGACTCAAGCCGGCCTGTCGCCGGCCTGTCGCCCTCTCAGGCTCCATCGCTTGATCCTCCCGCCCCTCAAAGAGATGTCTACATACTAGGGTGGGCTAATTCACCGCACTAGCCTGGGCCCTCAGAACTAGGCAGCATCACAATCACTCACCTCAATCGGCAAACCTCATTCTCCCAATGGTATGAGGGATAAGTTGGACCAACTCCGGGCCTTACTAATGTCTCCGCCGTCCGGCTATATAAGCACAAGAATGGGGCAGCGTCAAGGCAGGGAGAGTTGTACCTGTACCTTAATTTAACCAAGATAACAATCCATTTACTCACTAAACCATAGGACAAGAATCCATGTTACCTTCTTAAGAAAACAATCCTTTTTACAAAGATTGTATTCTTTTAAACAACAGCATATGCCTTAATAAGGTCTCTCCCAAGCCACGTACGTATGTGTCTCTTTTAATACAGATTTCAAGAAGGAAAGAGAGTGCACTTAGAGAAGAGTGAGACAATAAGGCTAGAAATATTAGGAAAGTGTTAGAATAAAAACAGTAGCTCCAAAAATCCTAAAAGAAATAAGAAGATAAGAATAGTTCTATTAAGAGATAAGTATCTCCAAAAATAGAAATTTGAATTTAGGTGATATGAGGTCGTATTTAGAGTACTTTTATATATATAGAGTCCATGCATACTAAAAATGTAGAAAAACAACACGTTTTTGAAGATAACGCATTTGTGGCTATTTAGAGACGTTTTTGCCTATTCCACCCGCCTAGGCTTGTAGACTAGATGCCTTCCGGTTCTTTTGACTGGCTATATGACTATATTCTGAGTTTTTGTTAGAGCGTTATGGCCGAAACAGTTTGCTGATTCTGTCAGGGTCTCTACAGAGAGAAATCTGTAAGAAGGCAGCAAGTAGCCTCAAGGTAATCCTAGAGCTTGAGATGTATATATCCCTTCATTCTTATCTAATATCTTAGAAAAGAAGCTTAGATTGCTATGGTCTTTCGTAGTAAGAGACCAAAACTCCATAGATTTTCTTTTAGAGAAAGAATAGTATGCCGAAGCCCTGTAAGAGAAGGCTATTTTGCCCATAGACCTTAGAAAGAGAGAAGAGTCACAGTACGAGTGAGAGGAGATAAAGCTTGGGGATGATTGAAAGATCTCAATCGTAAGAGAAGGTATTAGAAGACTCTATTCTCATATGTCAAGTTCTAAATCTCTTGTTAACGAGCAAAGGCAACGATAAATGACAAATTTCTATAAGGTATATACATATTTTGTTTTTCAATTATATATCATTCTTAGGGGTTGAGGTATGGCCCCGGCTTCTCTATTAATTGTTAATAGTGATCTATTTGATTGATTTACTATTTAAAGATTGTATTCTTTTAAACAATAGCATATGCCTTAATAAAGAATGTCTTATCGTAATCTCGAGTTGAAATACTAAAATCTTTGTGAAAAGGATTGTTTTCTTAAGAAGGTAACATGGATTAAAAATCAAGAAAACCATAGACTTTTCATTAAAATTTGTAAACAAAGCAAGAAAATTAGCTTACATGGAGCTTGTAAGCTCTCCTTTGGCTTGAGGGATTGAGGGTTCTACTATTGTTTGAAGTAATAGTGGCCACCAATTCACGTTGGAGAGGATTAGGCCAAAAACAATTGAATTGTTAAAAAATTCAATGTAGATGGCTCAGGACAGGAGTAGAGTAATAGTGCATAAACACCATTAAGCTTTTACAAAGGAGGAGGCTTCTATTCATAGGAAAACGTTAGCCTCAAACCAAGCAAACTAATTCTAGAATTTTCCAAATCAGTTTGGTCAATTTTTGACCATTTTTGGGTCAGTTTAGCTTACTTTTTGGATCTAGTTTTGAAACAGGAGAGAGGAGAGATGAAAATATTTCAATTTATTGATTAAAAATTGGGGGTAATGATGAGAAAAAGGCACCTACTTCATGAGGGGAGATCCCCACTTTGAGGTATCAAAATTCAAATTTTAAATTCTTTTCTTTCGTCCTTAGTCCACTCTTCATCTTATGTGAGCATTTACTCATTTTCGGGGGGTTTTTTCTTTTATTCTTCAATTTATCTCCTCCCTACATTTGGATTAATCTTATTGGTCCATAGGAACCTTAATTGGACCATAATCCAAAATTTTTAAAAAATCTTGACCCTTAGGCTAAGGTCTTTTTATGCACATTATAATTTATTTCTAATGCACCTTAGGAATTTCTTTTTAAACTTCTGTTTTGGGAAATTTTATTTTAATAAGAAGGGATATTTTTTCTATCCAAAGATATCTAAAAATTGAATTACCTCTCTCTAGGCCAAAAGAAGTAGAAACAAGATCTTTTATTATTCTGAAAATGGGATTGATTTATGGGGGAAGAAACGGGACATCTTGAGGGGCTGGGGAGGAATCTTACATGCTCTCCCACTTGAAAAACATGAGATGTCCTCATCTCGCAAACTAGGGATAATCTCGCATCAGTTCGGCTTCTTTCTCCCAGGTGGCATCTTCAAAAGGATAGAACTTCCATTTGACTAATAATTCTCTCAAAATTCTATTCTTCATGAGAACCTTCTCTCGAACACCAAGGATTTCTTAAGGTTGGAGTTCCATCTACCCTTGGGTTGAAGAAGTTAAGAGTTCATTAAGCACATGATTTGGGCTTGGTACATACATCTTAAGTAGGCTGGCATGAAATACATTATATACTTTGACATGAGGAGGCAAAAGAAGCTCATAGGCTAAGTCACCTACTTTCTTTGTAATCAGATATGGCCCACAGTATCTGGGGGCTAACTTTTTGTACTTCCCAAGAGATAGAGAACTTCTTTTGGGACGTACTCGAATGAAGACCATATCTACTTGTTCAAATTTTCTGTCTAACCTCTTCTTATCTGCATATTGCTTCTGTCTATCCTCGGCAACTTTTATATCCTTGCGGATTGACTACATCTACTGCTCCATGTCATCAAGCATATGTCTGGATATCTCGACCCTAATCAATGGGTCGGAGCAAGTTAATGGTGTTAGGCAGTCTTGTCCATACAAAGCTTTGAAAGGGCTCATCCTGATACTTCGGTGATAAGAAGCATTGTAGGCAAATTTGACTAGGTGCAGATAGCTTAGCCACTTCTTGGGCTCCCTGCCCCACAGCATGACCAAAGTATATCTTTGATCACTTGGTTCACCCTTTCTGTTTGACCATCGGTCTTGGGGTGGTAAGCTGTGCTCAGATCCAAGAAAGTTTCTGTTTGACCATCGGTCTTGGGGTGGTAAGCTGTGCTCAGATCCAAGAAAGTTTCTACTGCTTCGAAAGAATGCAGTTCAGAATCTTGACGTGCGAATTTGGGATCTTGATCATTTAGTATTCTCTTGGGGTAGGCCATGCAATCCGAAGATTTCCTTCAGGAACACTCTAGCCACATCCACTGCAGTAGTGTAGGTTTCTTTTACTGGAGTCAGATGGGCAACTTTGGCTATTCTGTCAACAACTACCACGAAGATGGAGTTGTAACCTGATTGCACTAAAGGTAGTCCAGTAATAAAATCCATACTTATACATTCCCACTTGATCTAGGAGATGTCTAATGGATGTAACTTCCCAGATATTTTTACTCTCTCGGCTTTGACTTTTTGACATATCAAGCATTGACGTTCATGATTAAGTACATCCTTTTTTAGTCCAAGCCAAAAGAAGCTTTTCTTTACAGGCATGTAGGTCTTGATGAAACCTGGATATCTTGCTATAAAGCTATCATGGGATTCATTCAGAATTTGACCCTTAGTTCCCTCATCATTGGGAATGCATAGTTTTCTATTATAATACATAATTCTTTCATCCAGGCTGTACCCTTGAGCACGGTTCAACTCCTGAGGAGTTTTGCTTTCCTGCATAAGTAGGATAGCAATAGGGCCAAAGAATCTATCCTGCATGATCTTCTCTCTTGCTTCATTAATCAATGGATTTGACAGCACTTTGATTGCCAGCAAGGAGGCTTTTCTGTTGAGGGCATTTGCTACCACATTTTCTTTGCCTGGGCGGTACTTGCTTTCAAAGATAAATTCTTGGAGGGTCTGCATCCACCTTCTTTGGCGCATGTTGAGATCCTTATGAGTGAAGATCCACTTTAAGCTCTGATGATCTGTCATCAAAGTGAATCTTTGACCCAGTAGGTACACAACTTTAGGGCATAGACTATTGAAAGTAGCTCCAAGTCATTGGGGACAGCATAATTTCTCTCATGCGTTCTAAGTTTTTGGAATTCATAGACCACTCCATGACCTTCATGCATGAGCGCACCTACCAGGGAAAAACCACTGGCATCCAATACTACCTCAAAGGGTAGAGAGAAATTTGGCAACTTCAGAACGGGATTGGTTATCAAGGCGGTCTTCAGCTTATCAAAAGTGACCATTGAAATGGGGTATTCTTCTTTAGAAGATTAGTTAGGGGGGAAGCTATGAGAGCATACTTAGGTATAAAAATTATATACCAACCAGTTAATCCCAGGAGTCCCCTAACTTCTTTCACTGTCTTTAGTTCAGGCCAATCTATGACTGCTTGGACTTTTGCAGAATCTAGAGAAATTCTGTCTTTGGATACCAAAAAGCCCAAGTATTCAACATGGTTGACAGAGAAAGTGCATTTTCTCCAGTCCCAGAATTTGCATTGTTCTGGCACAACTTCCCTAGCCCTCTAGGAGAGCAATTTTGATGCATTGGATGACAACAAACAATGTATTTTTACACATGATTAAAGGTGTTTTTATCTTGTAAACTACTATTTCTCACTCACGTCAGTGTACTCAACTTCATTATAAATGCATCAGAAATGATCCTGAGAGTGGCTGGGGGAGCAGTGCCAGGACAGTGCAAATTTTAAGCCTACACCACCGCTGTGCAAAGCCCTAATTCGCACTGTTCTGGCACACTTCCCCAGCCCTCCAAGAGCAATTTTGATGCATTGGATGACAAACAATGTATTTTTAAACATGATTAAAGGTGTTTTTATCTTGTAAACTACTGTTTCTCACAAAATCAGTGTACTTAACTTCATTATAAATGCATCACTATACTTAACTTCATTATAAATGCATCACTATACTTAACTTCATTATCAGAAATGATCATGAGTGGCTAGGGGAGAAGTGCCCGTTGTCATGAATGCATGAAGTGTGCAAAAGTGAATATTATTTAGTGGAAAATTAATGATGGGGCTCTAATTTGAATTCCTATTTGGTTCTCCTAGCATATCAGGAGACATGACACCTTCCACACCCATCTTACATTTGGTTGTTCCTCATCTTCATCATCGTCAATTGACTCAGTTGGATCTACTACATCTTCCTATTGCTTCTTCCCTTTCTTGGGACCTTTTGAGGCATCCTTCCCCAATAGAACCAACCTTCTGCATACCTTTTCCATTTGTCTTTTTCTGCCTAGAAATATCAATCTAAGCATTGTAGTATGTACAAGGCCATCTTGATGTCACGCCTTGAGCACAACCCATCATGCATTTAATTGTCTTCAAATCTCCCCCAAGATGCCAATCCACCTTGAACTTTCCTATGTTTTCTACATCTCAAATTTGACCATCATTTTGCTTTTTGATTACATCTATTATCTAGGGAGTCCTTTTAAACATCCATGTCAATACCTCATGTGTCTCCTTCGTTACCTCGAATGCACCAAGCCACCAGACCTCTTTCTCAGATTGCACACTAAAACTTGGTTTGGTAGTCTTTTCCCATGCACATATCATGGCCTCATTCATGAGCATAATTCTCATACGTTCGAGCTTCCGACCTTTCACAATTTGGCACTCATCTAGATTTAGCGCACGAATGAAAGTGTGCTCCCCAAAACTACAAATAAACGGTAATTTACAATATTCAAAATTAAATAATCGTCTTCATTTTATACTAAAAAACATGAATAGTAGCAATCGCAAGTTCTCACCTTCTGGTGAAAGACGACCATTGAACTTCACCATAGCTTGTTGAAGTCTCTCAATATGAACAAAGATGTTATTGTAAACATCATAGTGAAAATATGTACTTGTTGTCTTGCTTTTTTTTCTGCTCGACCCTGTGTCTAATGTTAGTGTGCCCTCAATGTGATAAAACTATCCTATAGCTCACTGGCACATCATCATTATTAATATGCTTGACATTATGAATCACCTTGAGTGTAGGAAATAAAGTGCTAGTGATCCCTTGTCTTAGAAATGCATCTCTTACAACCTGACGGATTACTTGGTACCCTTTCATGCTGCTGATTCCAGCCGCATCACAAGCATGTTGAATTGATGAAGAATCGATGGAGGTGGTAATCTCACTCACCACATTGCTGACAACAGCTTGGCATATTTTAGGATGATGAGGGTCAGTAATAATTGAGAGAACATCTTGGTATTCAAAAACTTTGACTAAATCCTTCCATCCCTCTTCGTTTTAGAACCACACACCTCTTATAGAAAATTCCTCGTAGAACACAAATCATGACTATTTTGTTTAAATCACTAAGTGCATAATGAAAGTTTATGTTACTTACTTTGTTATACGAATCCTTTTTTTTTCATGCGCCACCTTTAAACGTAAGAGATTCTATACCAGCCAATGTCTTTTTGTGTTCACAAATCACTAAGTGCATAATGAAAGTTTATGTTACTTACTTTGTTATACGAATCCTTTTTTTCCATGCTCCACCTTAAAACTTAAGAGATTCTATACCAGTCAATGTCTTTTTGCGTTCACACGAGCACCATCTGGTGTTGCTTTGAGTCATTTGATAAGTTCCTCTAGCCTTTGAATCTCTTTGTATCCTTCTCCACATTCTCTGCTCTGTGAGGATCTCTTTCATTTTATCCGATGATGTTTTAAGTCCTTCTTGACATTGTAAAAGGATGAATTGTGATGCTTGCAATTGAGAGTGGAGAATATGGGTTTGCCAAGCTCCACTTGTAGTCAATCTTCTGCAGTATCCTAACAAGCCAAGCTCTCCTTCACCAACAAATTGCATAAAAGATGATAGATTGCAAAAAGGAGGATTTGCACTTAATGGAGGGTCAATTAGATAGAGATGCCCATCAACCCAAAGATCTATATTTTTCTTCTTAGCTATCCTATGAGTTTCGACAGATTGTGCATCAGTATGATGGGTTTTTTTAGAGCTGCCATACTCTTTAGGAATACAAATGTGTAAATCAACCTTCCGTTTTCTAGCTTCACAAGGGGCTACACACACAGCTTGCAAAGGCTCCATAGCTAACTAGAGGAAGAAGCTAAAGCAGAGAGATCTTTAGAGGGAGAGAGAGAGAGAGAGAGAGAGAGAGAGAGAGAGAGAGAGAGAGAGAGAGAGAGAGAGGAGAGTGAGAGTGAGAGAGAGTGAGAGACTGTTAAAACTTTGTTGTTAGAGGTTTAACACATAAATCCATTTTTCTATGTGAAAATGATATTTTTGATATACAAATATACTAACATGCAGTTTTTCAATAAATTGCATTTATGAGAAAAAAAAATTAAAAATAATTTTTGGGGTCCCCACAATTTCAGGATCTCATGGATATAGTGGTTCCTGATAGTTAGTTATGTTTTACGGGGTTGTGGGGACCTGATAATTAGTTTTTATGGATGTACTAGCTCTCCTGATGCGATAGGCTTCTAATGTGACCCTTGAATTACAAGTTTTTTGGAGGGAAAAAAATATTTTCATCATTCATATTGTTTGGGTGGTGTTTTTTCCACCTCAAAATGTAAATGTTTTTTCCACATCAAAATGTTAAAAAATGGAAAATTAAAAATTTCCACTTTTTGGGGCCCACCTAAACACGAGAATGTTTTGCTGATGTGGAAGGGAGATATGGTGGGATTTAATGAGGAAACAGATTTCAAACTGACAAAAAAGATTCAATTTCTAGAAGAGTGAAGATAAAAAATTCAAAAAGTAAGAGAGAGTATGAGAAAAGTCAAAAAGTAAGAGAGAGAGAGTATAAGAATATTCCCTTTAAAAAGTGAAACTAGGGGGCTATGGCTGATGTTGGCAAGGTAAAAATAGGGGTCACAATAGATTTGTCTCCCTTAAGCCCAGCTTTTTAAGCTCTAATCCCTTAAAATTAAGAATCCTTAACGAAAAATTCCTAATGGTGTTTCCCTTGTTCACTCACTAGCTCAAAAGGACAACAAAAGCGGGTAACGATATTCTCATAGAGAAACTTAACAGTCACCATGGCATCCACTTTTCTTGAAACTCTTGCTTTAGTCCATTTAGTTACATAATCTGTGGCAACGAAGTATGCTTGGGTGCCACGTGTAGTAGGACTAATAAAAATCTAAGCTCCATTTTTCAAAAGGTTGGTTGACTATGATAGGATGTAGGGGTGTCATATCCTTCTATAGCTTTGCACAACGTTGCCGCTCATCACATGCTTTGACAAAACGTGCACAATTTTTAAAGTGTGTGGGCCACCAATACCGCGATTGGAGTAATTTCTTTCCCCTTGAACCATTTCAAGAATGGGGTCTTGATTTTGTTGGGCCGTTTAAGCCAGAATCCAGAAGAACAGGAGCAAGGTACATCCTGGTTGCAACAGATTATGCCACCAAATGGGTGGAAGCAGTGGCTTTGAAGGATGACAAGGCAGCCAGTGTGGCTAGGTTCTTGTACAAAATGATGACCAGATTTGGGTGTCCGATAGAATTTGTGTCTGATCAAGGTGTCCATTTTCTAAATTCAGTCATCATTAATGAGTTGACATAAAAGCACATGATTCTTTATAAGAAATCTACCCTGTATCATCCGCAAGCTAATGGGCAGGCGGAAAGCACAAATAAGGTGCTAGTGAGGATTTTGAAGAAGATTGTTTCTGAAAACAGGGTAGATTGGGATGAGAAATTGGATTCAGCATTGTGGTCATTCAGGACTGCATACAAAGTGGCAACAAGCATGACACCTTTTAAGCTAGTTTATGGGATTGAGGCAGTTGTCCATATGGAATATGTGATATCTAGCTTGAGGCTTGCAGTTTAGCATAGATTGAGCCCTGAAGATTCAGTGATGCATAGGCAGCAGGAATTGTTAAAGTTGGAAGAAGATAGAATTTATAGTGCTTATGTGGCGGAAGTAAGTCAAAACAGAAGGCAAGCATGGATGACAAGGCAGGTCAAATTCAAAATTTTTCAGAAAGGTGATTGGGTGATGATGTACAATTCGAAACTAGGGCCACACTCGGGAAAGTTGAAGCTTAGGTATTTTGGTCCATATCAGATTGTGCAAGAATTGGGGCAAGGAACTTTTAGATTGATAGATGTGTTTGGAACTCCTATCCCTAAGGCAGTAAATGGATTCCGACTGAAGAAGTTTTACGGCAAGATTCTTGAAATTCCAAGACGGATGATTAATAGGGCTGAAGATATTGCTGTGAGGCATGTGGGAGTTGAAATAGAAATCAGAGTAGAATTAGTGAGGAGGAAAGTAAGTTGGCAACTAGGTTTCTAGGGGAATTTGATGGCAGGCCACCAAAGCGGAATCAAAATGTTTGTCGAAAAGAAGCTATTGGATAGACAATGTGGTTGTCAGATATTTTGTCAAAGCAATAGCCAAAATGGAAGTCAAAATGAGGGGATTAAATTATTTCAAGGGATTCTTTGCACTCAAGTTAAGAAAAGAATGGTGCCACGTGTGAGACAGATTTTAGGCACACCTTTTGAGAAATTTGCATGGGGTGCGTTTTTTGAGAGAGAGCACCATGATAAACCTGCGAAGGGCTGCTGTGCCCAACTAGTCCAAATCAACAAAGTGTTGGAAGCTTGGTGTTTTTGAGGGTTTTCTGTGTCTTTTTCAAGATGTTCTCTGAGAGTTTGAGGAAGAAAGTCTTCATGCAGCCCCAGGAGCAGGGAAGTGATCTTATGCCGCAGATGCGTTCGATGAAGGTAGCTTTGGAGGAATTGAAGACGCCGCGGGTTGCTGTGCAGGTGATTGAAGATGATGATGAAGCCGACAATGTATCAGAAGCTCAGAGTGGCAACACGGAGTCAGATGAAGGTATTGATTTGCATGAAGATGAAACGAAGGTTTGGCTAAAGCGGATTGGATTATTTGAGTATGCACAATTGCCGTGGTCTGCATGGCAGCAAAATCCTTATGCAGAGTAGCAGATGCAGCATTTGAGGGAAAACAGGGGCTACATCACTGATGACAAAGAGGTGACACCGCAATTAGTGGCTGAGGTGTTTAAGTTGCCAAATCAACAGGGTGCAAAGCTGAAGAAGATTACGGAGTCTATCATGAAAGGGGAGTTTGGGCCGCCACAGGGCACCAGGTTTATTTTTAGAATCAAAATGAAACCTTATAACAATCACTTGACACTTTAATTTATTAGGCTAGATAATAGCTCACGTGGTGCTTGTTGCCAATGTGACAAATGCCCATTAAATGGCTCTCTGTCCCTCTCTCTCCATAATCGCCACCCCCCTCTCGAGCGCCTACCTTTGTCATAATCGTTCATCCCCCCTTTCTCTCACATAATTTCCACCACTTCTTGAGCGCCTACCCTCACCAACCCCCCTTTAGTGCCCTGCCCTCCTATAGCACCTACCATTGCCATAATCACCTACTCTCTAGCATCGAGCCCCTCTCTAGTGCCTACCCCCCTCTAGCACCATAATAACCATACTCTTCCCACTCCCTCTCTCTCCTTGATCTCACCCTCTCAAACCCTCTCCTCTCCCCTCTAGCAAGATCACCCTCTCAAACCCTCTCCTCTCCCCTCTAGCAAGATCACCCTCTCAAACCCTCTCCTCTCCCCTCTAGCAAGATCACCCTCTCAAACCCTTTCTTCTCCCCTCTAGGGAATACTCTCCCCATGCTCTCTCTCTCTCTCTTTAATCTTACCCTCTCAAACCCTCTCCCCTACACTCTCTCTTTCCCTCACACAACCTGTACGACGACACAACAAGAAATTAGCAATAATTTAAAACTATAATGGCAATATATATTTTTTGAAAATATATACTCGCAAAAATTTGATGTTGTATTTCAAGTTGCATTGCATGTTAGTGATTGAGTACAAGTACATTATTCTTCTACTACTAGCACTGGCACTATATCATCAGCTTCATCCATATGTGAGACATCTGATCGTACTTCCCATTCATCCTCATCTTCACTACATCTCTCTTCTGCAACTCCGTGTGAGTAGTCAAGGGCAACGGCATACAATATCATGTAGCATAAGTATCTATATTTTGAGACATATTTTACATTATATTGCAAAATATTTATACCAAGTAGGCTACACGTGATGCCTTTAATCAATTTCGTCATTTGGCAGCATGAATGAAATTGAATACTGACCAATTTCTTTCACTTCCTGATGAAGCTACTGAAAACAGACGTGTGGCTACATGTTGTAGCTCTAATGTTTCACTACCATACTCTTTCCACCACATTGGAGCACTCCATGGATCTTCATAGCTACCAATTCTATTAGCAAACTTCACACGTTAGTGGAAGGCTTCTTTTCCATCATCACCCGATAAAAGTTAACCACATACTGTTTTAAAATTACCACTCACTTCATTGTTTGGAATGAGTTTGAAAGCAAGGCTCCATGGCAAAAGCAACCCCATGGAAAGGTGTATGCATGTAAGATTCCTCCCTCTAGATTTGGAGGTGTAAAGGTGTAAGAACCTCCCCTTCTGTTCTTGTAATTATTCCCCTCTCAAAAATGAAAGAAAGATCTTGTTTTACCTTGTTTTGGCCTAGAGAGAGATAATCCAAAATTGAGATATCTTTGGATATAAAAATCCTCCTACTGTCTAAAATGGTTTCCCTTGAAACAGAAGTTCAAAATGAACTTTCTAATGTGCATTAGGAATTAATTGAAAATAGTATAAGGGACCTTAGCCTAAGGGTCTACATTTTTAGAAATTTTTGGATTATGGTTCAATTAAGGTTCCAATGGGCCAATTGGATTTATCCAAGTGTTGGGATGAGATAAATCCAAAGAATAGAAGAGAATACCCAAAAATGAGTAAATGCTCATGTGAGACCCCCGCCCCCTGCGCGATGCCCCTTCCGAAGAGCATTGGCAGCGACGGCGGGCGGAAGCAGCGTCAGCCTCTCGCATGGGGCAGGGATCCACACTCAGGGCCTCGCCCACCATGGATATCTGGACAAGAGACTAGCCCGGTGGTTCCTCCAAAATCGAGCCTAAAAAACCTTCCCTCGCCCAGAAGGCACGGACGATTCCACCAAGAAAAATCATATAACGAGAGAATTGTTAACAGTGCAGTTGAGAGACGACCATGCACTTGAGACGACCTGATGGTCTACCCATGGGCCTAAAGTCTTTCCGCATTCTCGCCATCACTAAAACCAAAGGTACCTCCGAAGAGGGTGATGATAAAACATGGGCTACTCTAGGTTACCATGGGCCCCTCATGATAAAAACTCCCATGCTCCTAATTAATTACTCTTGCAATCATGGGCATGCAATATTGAAGCATTCATGGGCATGCAATATTGAAGCATTTATGGGCATGCAATATTACTCTTGCATTCATGGGCATGCAATATTGAAGCATCTCACTTCATACAAAGAATAGAATAAAACATACTCATCGATATTTATCTTTAGACTATGCAGAAAGCTTCAAACACAAAAAAGATAAATTGTAAACTCTAAAAATCCCTTTAAATTGTAAAGCAAGCTTCGAACACAGTAAAGGATAAAACCTACTACCTATATTTTGCATTATTATCTTTTACATGTTTTTAACTTTGTAATTTCTAGGTAATAGTAAACCAAGCAAGAGATGTCCCTTTTTAATGGTCAACCCATGGAGGGCTATAATAATTTACCAATACCATTAACTAGGTGCTCCATGTTGTGGAATGCAAACCAAATGGGTGAATGCCATGAATTACTAAATCAACACATATGTATCAATGCTCCTCCTTAAATTGAGGCCATGTTTCCTCAATGTGTCTGCATGCAGATTAGCAAGAGATGCCATCTATGGATTGATTTTTAGCATGCGAAGTGATTAGCTCTCATATGGACTTGCATTTAAGCATGTGGATTCTTAGGATGATTGAAAAATGCCTTAGAATTTTATAGGGAATGGTTCCACCTTCTTGTAAATATTGTTTATACCATTGAGCACCACATTTTGGACATGTGGAGAGTTCATCCTCATGGAAGAGGATGCAATCATCCGAGCATGCATGTATACAATTGTAGTCCATACCAATGGAACTTAGAATCTTCTTTGCATCATCTTGTGATGTGAGCCATAGAGTTTCTCTCTACTAGTAATATTGTATATTTCAATAACCTTACAAATTATGTCTAGAAGGCCCTAGGTTGAACAAGATATAGGGAACCACCTATTATCATGGGGATTTTCCCAATCACTCGAGAGCACAAATAGCTCAACCAAGAAACTAGTATATTGTGGCCTAGCTCACAAATGCAAAATCGAGTTGTGTCACTCACCTCATAAAACCAAGTTGCCCTCAGATTCTCATAGGTAATGTTGTCACCACATAGAAGCACCCAAGAGCTCCACTCCACCACCCCACTACCATTGCACACCAAGGAAACTTGACCCTTATCTCACTCAAACTCTCTTTGTTTCAATTTCCTCAATGACTTTCTTCTTCTCAACCCCTCTCAAGCTTGAGAAGCTTTCAAAATGATTGTTTTTATTCAAATCAAGCTTTCCCTAAGATTCTGAATGTTTAATTAGAATTAAGTTAATCTTTATGCTTATTTGTAATTCTTTTCCTTAAGTAAATCTCTCTCTCAAAAAGAATCTAGTCATCTTTATGGCTAAATCTTTAGCAAAAGAATGTTTCTCAATGATAATCTCTTATTTCAAAAATAAATTCTAGGCTTGATGAGCTAGATATTAAGAAAATGATATTTTCATGATTTTGTGCTAGTAAAAATAATGGTTATTTATTTTTAGATTATTCATGAGTAGATAAAATTTACTTTAATTCATTCTAAATGAGAAAAGGATTATCCTAGTAAATTAGGAAAAGAGGAATGTCTAAATTAGCTTAATCTAGTGGAATAATCATAATTATAATTATGTTTATAATTATGGTTAAAATTATGATTTGAATACATAGTTTAAATTTAAGCTTAAAAGAATAACTTTTATCATATTTTCATTACAAGCTTTTATTCTTTTAGGAAATTTACGAATTATCAGTTATAGCAACAAAGCTATGGCAAATTCTTGAGAAAAAATACATATCTTATTTTTATGCATATAATACTAAAAGAGGAATTCCTACAATATTGTAGGTTTTGAAATTTTAATTAAAAAGAATGATTTTGACCATATTCATGAAAGAATACTTTTTTTTATTTATGCATAATTATTTAATTAAGAAAAAAGAAGAATTTTGATAAATTTATTTTATGCATAAGAATTTTTAAATGATAAAAGAGGAATTCCCATGACATTCGAGATTCAATCATTAAAATGCAAAAAGAGAAATTTTTGGCATATTCAAAAAATGGATATTTTAATATAATTTAAAAAGAGGAATTTTCTTGGTATTTAGGTAGAAAAAGGTCTAAATTAATTTTGATCATAGAAGAGGAATTTTCACCATTTTTTGACGTAAAAAATTAGGGTATACTAATGTTGATGATCAAATTGGTGGTGGAAAGAATATTCTTAGATTTTTTTATGTGGATAAATCAACAAATTGATATATACCCAAAATTGGATTAGTGAAAGAAGAGTATTTTTATAAAATCTCGATATTCTCCTATAGAACTTTTTTTAAAATTCTATTTTGGGGTTAGGAAGGAAAGAGACTCATAAAGCTAGAATTTTCTTACAATTAGAAGTGTTGTTAATTTATATGAAGAAAATCCTTAACACTAGTTTGGTACCAAAACAGGACACTTGAGTGTCCTTTTTTGGGGGTTGCAAAAAAAAATCAAACTCCTAATGTAGGCTTTAAAAACCAAAATGCTTCATTGGGCATGTAGAACATAACCCTATGCTTATGTAAAAAATGCTAAACATATAAAATGCCTTTTTATTTGGAAGTACATAAGCAACAAAGTAGCATATGTCTGGAAAATGAACATTTTTCAGGATTTTTCAGGATTTTTCCAAATATGCAAGCATCATTCTCTCAAAAAAAAATCCAATGATATCAATAGCATTTTTCCCAAGATATTTTGATAGCATACATCAGTCCAAGGAGGTAGAAGTTCACCAAAAAAATCATTTTCCTTTCCTAGAATTTTTTCCAAAAAAGTTGTATAAAATCAGCAAAAGTAATGCGTATTATCAAAACTCAAGTGCACCTCAAGTTTTACATTATTAGCTTGCATATGGAAGGAGAAAAATTCATGCTCCACCTATATAAAAAACATCATTTAAATATTAGCGAGTCAAAAATTTATCCAATAATTATCGTTTGATGATTCCAAGATTTAGTTTACATCATGGGCTTTCCATCAAGCCAAGTTTCATGATCAAACTATGTCCCTTCTAAAAGTTATGTACAAATTACTACTATTTTGAAAACAGCAAAAATCATGCGTTTTATCAGCATGTGTCTAAGAAAATTAAAATATTGCCTTGCAAAAGCTAAGAAAAGTGCAATTTAAAAAATCTCAATTTTTTTTGGGGTCTTGAGGAACATCTATGGATGTTAAGCATTTCAAAACTTCTAATAGATTGCCCACAAAAATTCAAGAAAAATGCTAACTTTCAGGACACTTTGGTGTCCTCAGGACACTTTAGTGTCCAATTACAGAACTAGTGTTAAGAATCAAAGTTAGAAGTAAACCGAATAATTTTTTGTTAGACCACGATCGTAAGAATGGTGGCCATTAAATTACTTGCCCATCTCTCAAATCTGAATCAAGCAAAAACCTCATGACCAATTCTGAGATATTACTAAAAAAATTAGATATTTTGGAATAATGATGTATTTTTGACATCTTGGTAAGGAAAGGGGGACTCTTGAGGTAGGCACCTCTTTCACATGTGTGGAAGGGTTTTTAACTCAAAAAAATGTGATATTTGTATCTCTCCTCTCTCCTGGATCAAACCAAATCAAAAAGGGAGCCAAACTGGTCTAAATCTTGTCCAAATTGAGTCAAACTAAACTTGGAAAATTCTAGAACCCAGTTGGACTTGGTTAGTGGCCTTCCTCACCACCTATAAATAGACCCTTAGTCATTTGTAATAAAATATTGAAGCTATACTATACCAGTACTATATTAAAATAATCATATTTTCTATTATCCTTTAAATTTTCCTCTCTCTTGGGAGCTTGGAGCTCTCTCTCTCTGTACAACAACTCTTGGAGTTGCTCTTCTTCTCTTGGTGGACCAATTGATTGGTCAAGGGCTTCACTGCTAATAGAGAATTAAGACAAAATTTGGAGGTAAAATCAAATTTCCAATTTATCTCAATGACTTTCTTCTTCTCAACCCCTCTCAAGCTTGAGAAACTTTCTAAATATTTGTTTTAATTCAAATCAAGCTTTCCCTTAAAGTCTTAATTCTTAATTAAGACTTTAAAGAAAAGTCTTAACTAAAAGAAAGTTAATCTTTATGCTTATTTGTAATGCTTTCTTTAAGTAAATCTCTCTCTCTAAAAGAATAGCCATCTTTATGGCTAGATCCCTTGAAAAAAGATGCTTCTCAATGATAGTCTCTTAATTCCAAGCTAAGCCCTAGGCTTGTTAATAATATAAGCTAGAGATTAAGAAAATGGTATTTTATGATTTTATGTTAACAAAATAATGGTTATTTCTTTTAAATTATTTATAAGTAGTTAAAAACTACTTTGATTGATTCTAAATGAGAAATAGATTATCCTATCAATTTGGGAAAAGAGAAATAATGGATTGAGCTTAATCTAGTGGGATAATCATAATTAAGTTTATGATTATGGTTAAAATTATGATTTAAATTCATAGTTTGATTTTAAGCAAATAGAGGAACTCCTATCATATTTTCATGACAAGCTTTTATTCTTTAGGAAAAAAATTGAGAATTATCAGTAATAGCAGTGAAGCTATGGCAAAATTTTTAGAAAATAATACATATCTTATTTTTATGCATAATGCTAAAAGAGGACTTCCTACCATATTCTAGGATTGGACATCCTACGCAAAAAGAATGATTTTCATCATATTCATGAGCAATAAGTTTTTTTTGTAACTATGCATAATTAATTGATTATGAGAAAAGAGTAAATTTTGGCAAATTTATTTCTAAGCAAAAAGAGGAGTTTTTGGTAAATTCAATTTTATGCAAAAAGAGAAATTTTTGGTAAATTTGTTTTTATGCAAAAAGAGGAATTCCCATGATAATTGAGATCCAAGTAATTAAATGGTAAAAGAGGGATTTTTGGCATAATTCAAATTATGAGAATTTATCAAAAGTGGAATTTAGAGCATTATTCATTTTATTGGAAAATATGGGTAGAATTGATTTTTGTAAATCCCATGAATCTTTTACTCAAAAAAGAAGAATATATTTCACTTGAGAAATTTGAGAAAGAATATGAAAATATCCATCGAGAAAAAGTACCTTTATCTAGGCCAAGCGATTGGCAGAAACTTAAAAAAGTCCTATCGGTATCGAAAGTAGAAAACGATACTAAATGTGAATGCGATGTGATAAGTTGTAAATGTGATGTGAAAAAATATTGTTTTAAAGACAATTGAATCTGTGAAACATGCAATTTCATATTGGGTGTGTAAGTGATCTGACTATCTTGAAGTTTGCTTGAAGTGCCGGCTAGGGGGCATGGGAACTCTTTGCCTCCCTGGTACCCGGGGAAAAACATAACCAAATTTCTAAATGGATCCTATCACTACAGTGGTTGGGTGGTTAGCTAACCCATGGGATTAGATGGGGTTAGGCTAGACTGATGGACCCCTAAAATGAGACTCAATTCTGTTAAGTTACAATAGTTAAAGTAAATCCCAAATAACCCTTGTTGCCTCTTGATGATGAGGAAAAAGTTGTTGGACTCTATGATCCAAGTGCAAGACTCTTCCTTGATCTGACCACCATCAGACTTACGGGTTTGGTCGGATCAATTGGTTGGTGATGACCTTGACTAAGTTAGAATAAAATATCTTGGAGGAATCACCTGTCTGCTGGGCGAGGAAAGTTTTTCCGAGTTCAGTTTTGGAAGAACCGAGGAATTAGTCTCTTGTTCGAATATTTGTCGGCGAGGCCCTGAGGTTTTTCCCTACGCAAGAAGTGCTACTTCCGTTGCTAGCACCCCAGAATTTGTTGCGCGGAGGGGGCAGGGATCTTTCATTTCTAGCTAATGGTTTTCTAGAAGTAAAAAATTTAAGGAAAGACCTAGCATGAAATTTCCTTAAAGGAGTAGAACCTTACCAAATTGATTGCTCAAACTCTTTATAGACATGGTAAGGATAACATATTAAGAGGCTGCCCAGGGAGGATGAATACTTATACATCATAGAAGAAGCACATTGGTCAAGGGGTAGCTTCTGGACACTTTGTAGGTGATGTTATGGGCAAGAAATTACTCCAATCGCGGTATTGGTGGCCCACACACTTTAAAAATTGTGCACTATTTGTCAAATGATGTGATGAGTGGCAACATTGTGCAAAGCTATCATTTTTCACGTAGAAAAATGGATTTGTGTTAAACCTCCAACAATAAAGTTTTAATAGTCTCTCACTCTCTCTCCCTCTCTCTCTCTCTCTCTCCCTCTCTCTCTATCTCTCTCTCTCTCTCTCTCTCTCCTCCCCTCTGAGGATCTCTCTGCTTTAGCTTCTTCCTCTAGTTAGCTATGGAGCCTTTGTAAGCTGTGTGTGTAGCCCCTTGTGAAGCTAGAAAACGGAAGGTTGATTTACACATTTGTATTCCTGAAGAGTATGGCAGCTCTAAAAAAACCCATCCTACTGATGCACAATCTGTCCAAACTCGTAGGATAGCTAAGAAGAAAAATATAGATTTTTGGGTTGATGGGCGTCTCTATCCAATTGACCCTCCATTAAGAGCAAATCCTCCTTTTTGCAATCTATCATCTTTTATGCAATTTGTTTATGCAATTTTTTGGTGAAGGAGAGCTTGGCTTGTTAGGATACTGCAAAAGATTGACTACAAGTGGAGCTTGGCAAACCCATATTCTCCACTCTCAATTGCAAGCATCACAATTCACCCTTTCACAATGTCAAGAAGGACTTAAAAAATCATCGGATACAATGAAAGAGATCCTCACAAAGCAGAGAATGTGGGGAAGGATACAAAGATTCAAAGGCTAGAGGAACTTATCAAATGACTCAAAGCAACACCAAATGGTGCTCGTGTAAACGCAAAAAGACATTGGCTGGTATAGAAACTCTTACATTTAAAGGTGGAGCATGGAAAAAAAGGATTCGTATAACAAAGTAACATAAACATTCATTATGCACTTAGTGATTTAAACAAAGTAACATAAACATTCATTGTGCACTTAGTGATTTAAACAAAATAGTCATGATTTGTGTTCTGCGAGGAATTTTGTACAAGAGGTGTGTGGTTCTAAAATGAAGAGGGATGGAAGGATTTGGTCAAAGCCATTTTGAATACGAACATCCAAAATTCCTTCAGTTACTTCTTCACGAACATCCTTCTGTTCCTCCCAATTTAATGGAGACTTTAGCTTTGCTTTGGAACGTGTAACTGCCAAAACTTCTAAATCCCGTACAACACACTCCGAACAGCCACATGTTATCCCACATTCCGCCATTACTCCACTTGCTCTTGCTTCCAAACAAACATCCACATTCACCATATTACTCTGAGGAGGTTTATTCACTTCCGCCTGCTGCATAAGTGGCGCAGGTAACTGAGGTAGTTGTTGAGGAGGTCTTGGTTGATTCCACCCCTGCGGATTCTAGCCTTGTTGATTCCAATTCGATGGCGGGGCTGCCAATTTTGCTGTTGTGACCATCCCTATTAATGATTGAAATTCCTTCCCCACGATGGCCAAAAATTTTGCCATCCACCAAATCTTGATCTTCCTCCTTGATTAAAATTTCCTCTAAATGGTGGTCTCCAATTCAGATAGGGTTGCTGCGGCCTCTGCCATCCTTGATTTCCAAATGATCTCTACTCATTGATTAAAATTTCCTCTAAATGGTGGTCTCCCTGATGGTCTCCAATTCAGATAGGGTTGCTGCGGCCTCTGCCATCCTTGATTTCCAAATGATCTCTACTCATCCAAAGTTTCCGAAAAAAATTCCAAGAGATTGCTTCATATTATGCTGCATCTTTTGTTGTATTCTCTCAGGAATTACCCCCCTAAAGCTGGGATTATACCAGCAATACGTTGTCTTGTGACCATCTTTGACACAAATGTCACAGTGCTCTATCTTCTTTTCTAACTCCTTTTGAAGTCCCATCTCTTTCAACTTTTTTTCCACAGCCTTCTCCACTCACATCTCCTTAGTCTTTTCCTTTGACTTCTTACTTGACTTCCTCTTTTGTTTCTTCCTCTTGTGCTCATCATCCTCTGACTCTGAATCACTACTAGAATCATCATCACTGCCTGAACTTGAATCCGTATTAGAATTCGTATCCGAATCCGACTCTGAATCCTCATCCGTACTGTCATCACTTGACTTCTTCCTCTTTTTCTCCTTCTTCTTCTTCTTCCTCTTTGAATGCCTTTTTCCAGAGCTCATACCTGATAAACCAAACCTTTTCTCCGCTCGAGTTGTAGTATTAATGAGTTCATTCATTCCTCCCGCAACATCAACACCAGCTACTGCATTCCACAACTCCTTTGTGAGGCCTTTGACATAATATGCTACCAGCATCTCATCTGTGGGCCTTTCTTGAGGAGTGAGCCTTCTCACATACCGATTGAACCTCTGTGTATAATCTTCCACAAACATCCTCTTTTGCTTTACTGATTTAAGCTTTGTGAACACATCATTGGCGGTCTTTTCCACCTGGAACTGATTCAAAAATGCAATCCTCAATGCATCATAATCTACAAAATGTCCTAGCACAAAATTACTAAACCATTGCACAGCTTTCCCCTCAAATGTTGCCTCAAACTGGCGCATTTTGACTTGCACATCATATACTCCAGCAAATCCTCTAGCCTGCCATCGAGTCTCAAATTGAGCTACGTGACAATCAGGGTCTTCTTTTAACTTTCCTGAAAAGCTTTCGAATTTGATGCGCAAATCTGCTCTAGCCGGTGCTGCCATGTTAAAAGGTCTATTTAGGGGTACCTTCCTGTTGGTTCTCCTATTCGGTAACGGATTGAATTGCAACCGCCTTCAAGGCAATAATGCCTGCTGTATTACTGCTGTTGCTAATACATGTGAAAATCCTCCTGCTAATCCTAGAGTTGTTGCCCCTGAATTAACCACCGCATTCTCTGAATCCTCATCAGAACTATCTGTTGACATTCCATTGTCATCTCCTTCATGCGACCATCGTTGATGTTGGTCATCTCCCCGATGCTGCAAACCCAAACTCCTTGCTCTTGACCTTGTAAAATAGAAATGAGATGATTCCCTTGAATCCTCCACTCAAACCCCCGCCACTATTAATGCATGAATGAAAAAAAAAATCTAACCAGTTTCTACATGAATCTCTTCATCTTCCAGCACTCACCATTAACGGAAGAATGTAAGCCCGTGCATGAAATTCATCACAAACACCGTGATCGCCAAGTGTTTATTGCTGATCACATCTTCCACAAGCTTAAAAGAACTTCAGACTTTCTGACAGACTATTTGACAAACTAAATGACAGCACTGATGACTAACAGATTGACAAATAGATTGACAAGTAGATTGACAAATTGCATCTTGCATTCAGAAATCCGCCCATAACTACATAGGAAATCCGCCTAGAAAAGACATCTTCATCTTTATCTTTTTCCCTTCCTAACCACCAAGAACTACTTCATATATAAAGACTCCCATGACTTCTAAATTCCATCCAGATCCCAAAAGACACTTTTCATTACATCCGATTATGACAAACTTAAAGACAAAAAGTAAACAAAAAGAGCATCTAATTTTTAGCCTTAAACACTTGACATAGCTTGGTGGATTGAGCCAAAGGCTGACTTCGGATCCACAATCCCTTGATCCGGATTATTTTCCGCCTTCTCCTTCTCTGTACTTGCATCTTGAACTGTCACTTCAACTTCCAACTTCTTTGTCTTCTCATCTTCTGGCTCAGCCTCTAGAATGTTGAAAGAACGGTAGAGGAGGAGGAGACACACACACAGGAGCAAACCCTAATGTATATTGCAAACCCTAACCATAGAGGGAAGCCATGTCCACTCTCACACAAAGCATAATGCACTACTCCATAATCCACACACTCACAATGAGTTGTGTCCACACTCTACTAACCCTAGCTAATGTCCACACACTATGACCAGCTGGACACGCGGTCATTTATGTCTCACACATGTTCCTACCTAATCTGCCAGCACATAGCATAGCTGGCTCACACTAACATCGAGCTTGAATATCTCAACAGCCCCTCTCAAGCTCATGATGTACTGCCGATGAAGATGTAGATGAGCTTGGGATATCAAGACTCTCAACACTCCCCCTTAAGCTCATCCCATGTACTCCCAACATAGTCCGGAAGTACTCGAACTTCTCCCTGCTAAGTGGCTTCGTGAAGATATCAGCCACCTGCTCATCAGTCTTCACATAGTGAAGATCAACTGTACCATCCAGCACCTTTTCTCTGACAAAGTGATAATGGACCTCTATGTGTTTGGTCCTCGCATGAAACACTGGATTCTTTGCCAGCTGTATACTGCTCATGTTGTCACAATGTAGGACAACTTTCCCATCAAGAGGCTCACATAAATCTGCCAAGAGACTCTTTAACCAAACAGCCTCACAAGTAGCGATGGCTGCACCCCTGTACTCAGCCTCTGTACTGGATAAAGCAACTGTAGGTTGCTTTTTACTACTCCAACTCACCACAGCACTTCCAAGTGTAAAAGCATATCCACTAGTAGACCTCCTGTCATATGCGCTACCTGCCCAATCAGCATCTGTGTAGCCATGTATGTCCAAGCTTTTACCACTCTCATAAAATAGACCATAATGTGCTGTGGTCTTCACATATCTCATGATGCGTCTCACTGCATCCAAATGTGGCTTCCTGGGGCTCTGCATAAACTGACTGACTAGCCCCACTGCATAACTCAAATCTGGGCGTGTGATAGTCATGTATATGAGACTACCAACCATCTTCCTGTACATGGAAGGATCATCCAATTCCTCGCCATAATCAGCCCTTAACTTCATATTTTGCTCCAATGGCGTACTCATAGGTTTACATCCTGTCATGCCATACTTTGCCAACATATCCAAGGCATATTGACGCTGTACTAACCAAGTACCTGCATGATCTTTCACCACTTCAATGCCAAGGAAATATCTCAACTCACCAAGATCTTTCATATCAAATTTCCCACTTAAAGCTTGCTTGACATGCATCACATCTGCACCATGATCACCTGTAATAATCAAGTCATCCACATAGATGACTAGTAACACAATCCCATGCTGTGTCTTCTTCACATACAGTGAAGAGTCTGCTGTAGAAATCTGGAAACCAAGTGAGATAAGATATCTGCTCATCTTATCACTCCAGGCACGTGGTGCTTGCTTTAGACCATATAATGCCTTTTTCAACCTGCATACGTGAGTAGGATATCTAGGGTGTACATACCCTTCTGGCTGTGCCATGTATACTTCCTCTTGTAGATCTCCATTAAGAAATGCATTCTTTACATCCATCTGATGCATTTCCCAGCCATTAGCTGCAGCCATAGCAATGACTGCTCTCACTGTGCCCATCTTAGCCACTGGGCTAAACGTCTCATCATAATCCAATCCATGAGTCTGTGCATATCCCTTTGCTACCAATCTTGCCTTATGTCTTTCAATAGAACCATCAGATTTGCACTTCACTTTGTAGACCCATTTACATCCAATAACATTCTTGTCCTTTGGTAGGGCAACCAAATCCCATGTATCATTATGGACCAATGCGTCCATCTCTATGTCCATTGCTTTCTCCCATACATGCTCTCCAATAGCCTCTGTGTAGCATGTAGGTTCCACATGCTTTACCATAGATGTCATGTATGCATAGTGCATAGCAAAATCTCTGTATGTCAACCTGTCAACAGGATATCTGACCCTCTGGGATCTCCGCAATGCATGCAGGTCACTCTGTACACCTGTGACTCTAGCATGTGGTGGCACATATCTGTCTTGCCTAGCACCAGGTGTGCGTAAAACAGGTATGCCAAGCTCCTCATCCAAACTTTCAGAACTGGATGACTCATATCCTGTGATTCCAATCCCTTCAACTTTCTTTTTGCCTTTGTCCAAAGCACTACTCCCAGTGCTTACACTCTCATGCCTCAGACGTCCTGACCATGGACGAACACTGCTACTCTCAGCTTCTGCTGCTGGCCCAGACATAGTAGTAGAACTTGAACTTGCTTGTGATGGCAAGTTCACATGTACATCAGCCTCAAGTGTCTCAATAACACCCTCATCTTTTGCCTTATACCAACTAGCAAGCTCATCAAACACCACATCACGTGAGATGATCACTTGTCTAGTTTGTGGATTATAACACTTGTAGGCCTTTCGATCCTGTGCATATCCCACAAATACACATTTCTCAGCTTTAGGATCCAACTTCCTTCTTCTTTCATCAGGCACATGAACATATGCTACACATCCAAAAACTTTCAAATGTCCAATATCTGGCCTGTAACCTGTGAGCCGCATCTCAGGCGTGCTTCCATGAATGGCTGCTGTAGGTGTTTTGTTCAATATGTATACTGCAGTAGCACAAGCTTCTGCCCAATAATAATCTGGCATGCTCTTTTCATTAAGCATTGCCCTTGCCACTTCACATATAACTCTGTTCTTTCTCTCAGCCACACCATTTTGCTGAGGTGTATACCTGCATGTCAACTGTCTTCTTATACCATGCTTCCTCAGAAAATGCTCAAAAGCCTTTGAGGTGTATTCACCACCTCCATCTGTCCTTAGACATTTAATCCAACAGCCATACTGCTTTTCTGCAAAAGCTTTGAAATCCATGAATTTTTCCAATACTTCACTCTTCTCCCTGAGAAAATATATCCATGTCATCCTGCTAAAGTCATCAATGAATGTAACATAGTATAAGCTGCCTTTGATAGTCGGGTTTTGTGCAGGACCCCATACATCACTGTGCACGATCTCAAGTGGCCTGTTACTCATATTTCCTTCTCTAGGAAATCTCAATCTTGCCTGCTTCCCAAACTGGCAGGCTTCACAAACATGCATATGTCCATCATATTTGAACCTAGGCAATCCATTCACAATGCCTCTTGTTTGCATGTTCTTTAATCTCTGTATATTTACATGGCCAATCCTCTTGTGCCACATATCAATATCCTGTACCACATTCCTGCTCTTTGAGAACATGGCTGATTTTAGCTCAGGAATTCCAGCATCCAGCTTAAACAGTCTTCCTTCTTTCTTGCCTTTAGCAATCACTCTACATCCATGTTTAAAGTCTTCAACAAAGCATCCATGCTCGTTGAATCTAACCTGTAATCCCTGTTCCACCATTTGACCAACTGAGGCCAAGCTTTTAGTGATTGAAGGCACATACAGCACATCTGACATAGACTTTGTCTAACCATTATGCATGACCAATGGTACACTTCCAACATGTGTAATGACATGCTGGGTATCATCACCTGTTTCCACATAACCTTTGACATCCATTGGCTTCATGTGCTCAAACCATTCACCATGGCATGTCATATGATTTGATGCTCCTGAGTCCATATACCATGTATCATCATTCTCAGCATTTGTTGTCATAGAACCCACGACATGCTTCATGGCAAACAAATGATTTGCAGCTCCATCATTGCTACTTGATGCATAGTTGCCACCATGTTGTGCATAGTTCCCACCATAATGACCACCACGCTGTGTTCTTCCCCCTCTCAAATCATTCTGTTTGCGAAAGCAATCTCTCGCCATATGACCATATTTGCCACAATAATGGCATTCCACATCTTGCATAGAATTTTGTTGGCCTTGCCAACGTCCTCGACCACGGGGGGTACCTCTGCCTCGCTGAGGTGCATAACCACGACCACCTCGAGCACCATAAGAAGGCTGAAAATTCTGTTGTGGAGGTCTATCCTGCCATCCACGACCATTACCACCATGTCCACGTGATGCAAATCTCCCCCTGCCTCTAAAACCTCTCTGCGAGTAAAATGCCTGATTTCTGCCATCATCATGGCTAGTAGATGCATCCAGAAATGAATCACTGAGCTTGATTTCCTCAACCAACAAGAGGGAAACCAACTCATCGAAGTCGGGTAGACCTGTACTCCTCACTGAGATAGATGTATCAAAGGATTTGTATTCCTTGCCAAGACCACGCAAGGTAATATCCACCAAATCATCATCAGGCATGGGGGCATTTATTGTGGCCAATGCATCTGCAAACTTCTTGATTTCTTGCACATAATCATGTATGCTCCTTTTATTCCTTTTCACATTGTGTATCTGCTGTCGCAATTGAGATTTGCGAGCACTCGTATCTGTATCAAACATTTTGACCAAAGTATCCCATGCATCTTTGGGATTCTCAGCATCTTGAATGTGTATGAGCATAGCATCAGATATACATATAGACAAATAATGCAGCACTTTGAATGCTCTCTCTGACCACTGCTTATGAGCAATAAGCTGCTGCTGTGTAGGTTGCCGAGGTAGTTCAGGCTCTGGCTCAGCACCTGTAATGAGATTCCAGAATCCTTTCCCTTTCAAGAAACTCTTTATCCTGTACTTCCATGCTTGGAAGTTCTTCCTATCCAGCTTCTCACCAACAATCTGAACTGGATTGTCAGACATGTTCGCTCAATGCATACACCTTCCGCACACTTCAAATCTGTAAGTGAGCCTTCCTCAGCTCAACCACACTCCAATGAATGTTTCAGATACTCCAAGATAGCCAACAAACTCCAAATTTGAGGTAGAAAATCAACCTGTAATCATCTGAGATGAACTGACTCACACAGTGCGGGATACCCTGAACTGACACGCCTTCCAAGGCTCCAAATCGCAATGTAATGGTGCAATCAAGTATAGGCAACTTGCATTGACACCTAATGAACCTCAATGTTGAGTATCAACTCCATCTGACATGTGTAATTATCAATTTTTGAAAACCCCTTTTTCTGTTTTTGAAAAAACCAGAAAAACCAGAAAAACCAGTAATGATTTGGCTCTAATTTCTTCAATATTCCACCAAATTGAGCAACCAGGCATTCATTGGCTTAGCAATAGTGTCCTTCAACTCCATGTAAGAGGAATTTGTCCAATTGTAAAACACCAAAGATTAATTGCTCGATTAAAATGCTCTGTTTCTCTGCAACCAGTGGACAGCCTGTTTTAATCAGCTCATTCCCAGCTCAATTAAGCATCATTTGTCAAACAAATCACATAGCCCTCTTCTCCAAGATGTAAAGCATCCAATTGCTAAAGCAAACTTGAAATATGTCAAGCATCCAATGAGTATTTGGCCTCCTCGTAGTCAAAATGACCAAAAAGTGCTCTGTTTCTCTGTTGCAGTCTGCGCCGCCTGCATTTAGGGAGTTTGGGAGTGTTTATAATGTCCAATGATGATAGTTAGAGATGCCCAACACACATGGGTACATGTGCAATCCACCAATGGTTGGATTTTTACAAAAAACTCACTCCAAATGCTTCAAATTTGAGCTTCTTTTTCACTGTTTTGTGAGAGCTCAAAAACCAGAGTTTTCCACTCAATTAAATGCATGTAAATTGCTCCATAATCACAGTAGGGCTTGCATAAGAGTTGTCAATACATCCCTCATTGTCAGATACATGTTTGCTTTGCCAGAATCACACATATTTCCACCATACATCAATGTTCCTCAAGCTTTAATGGAAAGCTTCAAAAACCAGAATTTTGCCTTGCTTTGATTTGCTCTAAAATGCTTTGCTTTTGCCTGTTTCACCTGCAATCCGCTCAAGGATGTTTAGAGGACCTTACCCGGTAGGCCAAGCTCTCAGATCTGATAATATTTGGTGTGCTCCAAGCTTCACAGCTCCAATGGCAGCTTCACAGCTTCTTTTCACAGCTTCTTCTTCTCCCTCTTCACTCACTCACTCATAAACCCTAATAAACAGCACAAGGCTCTGATACCATGTTGAAAGAACGGTAGAGGAGGAGGAGACACACACACAGGAGCAAACCCTAATGTATATTGCAAACCCTAACCATAGAGGGAAGCCATGTCCACTCTCACACAAAGCATAATGCACTACTCCATAATCCACACACTCACAATGAGTTGTGTCCACACTCTACTAACCCTAGCTAATGTCCACACACTATGACCAGCTAGACACGCGGTCATTTATGTCTCACACATGTTCCTACCTAATCTGCCAGCACATAGCATAGCTGGCTCACACTAACATCGAGCTTGAATATCTCAACATAGAAGAGTAATAGTATTCACCTGAAGCTCATCCTGCTTGTCTGCCTTCGCTTTAATGCCTAATTCTTCTCTCTCAAACTCCAACTACACCACATTAACATTTCGCTCCGCTTCTAACTACTGCTGCAAATCTGCCACAATCCGCTTCAACTCCTCATTTTCATTTCGGACACGCTTATCACCTGCAGCTTCAAACCACATTTTGAATTTGTCAATGGGCTCCCCCAAATGTTCTTCAAACATTCGGTTGGCATGACTCCATAATTTTTGAGTATATTGCTGCACCTCTTTCTTCAACTCCTCCAAATCTGCCTCCGCCACCAGCACACCTGTAAAACGGATTGCCCCTCCAAGGCTGCTTTCTCCATACTGAACGGAGTCAATCTGTTTATCAGAAAATTATTATCCGACATAAGCTCCACAATCCGGTCTTCAAAGGACTTGAACTGCACATCAATAGCCATTTTTAAGCCATCTGCCCAACTTCCAAATTCCATAGCTGCTTGTAACACTTCTTCCATCTTCCCTTGCATCTGCTCATTTAGTTTTGACAATTCTTGCTCAAGATGAGCCTTTTCCTTTCCTGCTACTTCCAACTGATCCTTAAGAAATTGAATCTGTCTTTCTAATACTCCCGAGCTGCTCTGAATTCACTTTCTGACTCTCCAAAGACACAAGCATTGCCTCTTGATTATTGATAAATCTGCCTAACTCCGCCAGGCTATTGATAGCCTCATTTGCAGTAAATACCCCCGGCAAATCGACACTAGCCCAACTCTGTGACATCAGAGGCTTGGACACAGATTGAAATGGCTTCTGTTCTCCCGACTTTTCTCCCAACTTTTGCGGAATGAAAGTGAAAGTCTTGGCCTTAGGCCCTACATGAGGCACATTTGGCAAAGAAGGAAACAATGTAGACTTACTTGCTCCCCCTTGGGATACCGCATCACTACACTCCGGAGTCACCCAAGTTATGCGATTTGTTGGCTTTTGCTTTAAACTCGATGGAGATCCATACTCCAGCTTCCGCTTCTTTGCCTCCTTTGACAGTGTTATCACCGGTCCCACAGATACCTGCAACACATGACTGAAAATACCCCCCAAATATGGGACAAGCTTCGTCAGGGACGGTGATCTCCTCTTATCTTTGATCTCTACAATCTGCAGTCTCTCAAAAAGAAATGAGGCCCAATCAATGTGAACCCCATGCTCTGCATTCCATAACGGTGCAAACGCCTCTTTTAACATGTATGCTATCTTTGCCAGCAAACAGATTTTATCCAAGTACCAAAACAGATGCTTGCTTCTCACTTTTTCTGCATTCCTCACCATATAATAGCGAGTTAGGGTTTTTCCAACTGGTTCCATGCATTGTGTAAGATTCCCCCCTCTGGCTTTTGAGGTGTGCAGGTGTAAGAACCTCCCCTTATGATCTTATAATTATTCCCCTCTTTGAAATAAAAGAAAGATCCTGTTTTACCCTGTTTTGGCCTAGAGAGAAAAAATGTTCTAGAGAGATTATTCAATTTTAAGATTTTTTGGATGGAAAAATATCTCTTCTTATTAAAATAAATTCCCCGAAACAGAAGTTCAAAAAGAAATTCAGAAGATGTATTAGAAATAAAACATAGTCTGTTTAAAAGGCCTTAGCCTAAGGGTCTAGATTTTCAAAAAAAATTAAATTAAGGTTCTGAGGGCCAGTAAGATTCATCCAAATGTAGGGAGGAGATAAATTGAAGAAATAAAGAAAATCCTCCCAAAAATGAGTAAATACTCACATAAGATGAAGAGTTGTCTAAGGACATGGATATTTGTTAAAAAAGAAGAGATATTTAGAGAAATGATGCATTTTTGACACCTCGGTGTGGGAAAATTCCCCTCATGAAGGAGGCGCCTATTTCACATGTGTGGGTGATTTTAAAACTCACAAATAATTAGATATTTTTATCTCTCCTCTCTCCTACTTTAACTAGATCCAAAAAGTAAGCTAAAATGACCTAAAAATGGTTAAAAATTGAACAAACTGATCTGGAAAATTCTAGAATCAGTTTGCTTGGTTAGAGACTCACTTTCTCCTATAAATGAAGCCTCCCCCTTTGTAAATGGTTAATAGTGTTTTTTGCACTATTACTCTACTCCTCCCAAAGCCAAAAACTATGAATTTCTTAATAATTAATTAGTTTTTGACCTTTGCCTCTTCTAAAGAATTGGTGGCCACGCTTGTTGCAAACAAGAGTAGATCCCTCAAACCATCAAGCCAAAGGAAAGCTCTCACAAATTCATGTAAGTTAAAAAACCTACTTTTTCTTATTCCTTTTAATGCTTTTCTAATTTTTGTTTTGTTTTAAAATGTAAAATGATGCTATGCCTTGCTGGAAAGGCTTTCCCCCCTCTTCTTCTTAAATTCAGCCTTTCTTTATCCTAGATAAGTAATCTAATTGTTGGAATTAAACTTTTCATATTATTTCTCTTTTAAAAGTGAAATTTGATTAGTTTAGAATGCTTTAAACCATTTGGGGATAATTTTTAAGTAACTTAAGGATAGGAAAAATTAAAAAATCGTCAGCCATACAAAGGAGGTTATGGTAAAATTTTCTTAAATTTTCTAAAATAAGTTTTATCTTTTATTATTCAAAAAGAGTAATTCCCATCGTTTGTGTATTCTAAAAGTGTTATTTTCATTCTAGGCATAGAAAAATGCATAGTAGAAATATTTTTATTATAAAAGTGTTATTTCCATTAAAATTAATTTCTATGCATAGAAAGATGCATATTGGGAATATTTCGATTATAAAAGTGTTACTTTCATCAAAATTGATTTTTATGCATAAATAGATGCATAAAAGATTTTTTTATTATAAAAGTGTTACTTTCATTAAAATTGCATTTATGCATAAATAGATGTATAAAAGAATTTTTTTATTATAAAAGCGTTACTTTCATCAAATTTTGATTTTATGCATAGAAAGATGCATAAAGAAATTTATTTTTATTTCAGAAGAGTTATTCTCATCAATTTTGATTTTATGCATAGAAAGATGCATAAAGAAATTTATTTTTATTTCAGAAGAGTTATTCTCATCAATTTTGATTTTATGCATAGAAAGATGCCTAAAGAAATTTATTTTTATTTCAAAAGAGTTATTCTCATCAATTTTGATTTATGCATAGAAAGATGCGTAAAGAAATTTGTTTTTATTTCAAAAGAGTTATTCTCATTAATTTTGATTTATGCATAGAAAGATGCATAAAGGAATTTATTTTTATTTTTATTTCAAAAGTGTTATTTTTCTTAAAATTAAATTTATGCATAAATAGATGTATAAAGGGATTTTTATAAAGTTTTATTCCCACTAAAGTTAATTTTTATAAAAGAATGAATGGATGGATAGATGAGATGTGACACAAAAATCTATCCTCATTGCTTGATAAGGTATTTGAATTATTCCTAAATTTTAATTATTTTCGACAAGAGCACCTTACTCGTTGTACCATGTTGCCTTACAGACCTTCCAAGACCTCCAACATTTTCAGTTCCAATACTCATGGGATTCACTATAAGTAAGCCCTGTATATCACATGCATTCAAGGGTTATTTTAAAAATCCCTTATTTGTGAATTTTTCATGAATAAAACATACCCTTTTTCTATTCAACCTATGAATACCCCCTTTAAATAGTGCCCTTTGTAAGATTCCCCCCTCCAGCTTTTGAGGTGTAAAGGTGTAAGAACCTCCCCTTGTGTTCATGAAATTATTCCCCTCTCTGAAATAGGAGAAAGATCTTGTTTTACCCTCTTTTGGCCTAGAGAGAGAAAATGTCTAGAGAGAGATAATCTAAAATTTAGATATCTTTGGATATAAAACTCCTCCTAGTATATAAAATAGATTCCCCTAAAATAGAAGTTCAAAATGAACTTTCCAATGTGCATTAGGAACTAATTGGTATAAGGGACCTTAGCCTACGGGTCTACATTTTCCAATTAAGGTTCCAATGGGCCAATTGGATTAATCTAAGTGTTGGGATGAGATAAATCCAAAGAATAAAAGAAAATACCCAAAAATGAGTAAATGCTAACATAAGATGAAGAGTTGACTGAGTATGTGATGTGATATGATGATATCTGAATGGATGTGATGTAATGTGAATGGATGGATGAGATGTAAGGTGGATGAATGTGGATCTAGGTAGATGTGAATGGATGAGATGTGAGATGAATGGATGTGATGTGGATCAGGGTAGATGTGAATAGATAAGATGTGATGTGAATGGATGTGATGTGGATATGGGTCGATGTGAATGGATGAGATGTGATGTGGATATGGGTAGATGTGAATGGATGAGATGTGATGAAGATGAATGTGACGCGATGTGATGAGAATCTGAATAGATGTAATTGGATGTGATGTGGATGAATGTGATGTGATGTGATGTGGATGAATGTGATGTGATGTGGATAGATGTGATGAGATGTAATATGATATGATTAGATGAAGACAATGGGAATACATATGACTGGATGTGGAATAAGTAATGTGAATTGATGTAGAAGAATGTGGAATAACAAGAAATGATGTGGAACAATGTGGAAAGATTAGATTTCGTTAGAAACTATATTTATGACTTGTTTTTAAATGACTGTTTTATGTTAAGAATGCTGGTTGGGGAAGCATTTTGACCATCTTGTGAATGAGGTCGTGTGGAGACCTAGGTGACAAAGTTGCAGCAGTTGATGGAGAGTCAAGGGAGGATGTCTTGCGTAGCAAGGTCGGCCGAGGTCTTGACTAGCCTCGGTTTCTAGCCTCGATTTGATTTAAACGATGAGCTTCCTGTATGGTGGATACCAAGGAAGCGGTCTATGTGAGTGAAGCACTAGGTGACCTGCGAAGGAACCTAGAGGGTGCTGACCATACGATGCTTGAGCTTTAGGTCACTAAAGATACCCACACGTGCGTCAAGGAAGAAAATAGAACAAGGAGTTAGAGTTGTTTCTGAACTCGGGCATGGATCTGGTTGATTATCCTTGTTGTTGGTCTTCAACGGATGAGTCCATGGCTCTTTTATATGGATCTGTTAGTTGATCTTGTTGATCTTCAATGGAGAGTCTATCTAGATTTTCTTATGTGATTATATTGCCGGGTACTATGAGCTATGAACTATTGAAAAGGACCCTGAGTGAACAGGTGGTGAGCGTTCTGGTTGCCATTGATGCCATAGGTACACCGATGAAGGAATGATTAGAAATTAGAATTCAAGCTTGATATTTTGGAGGATTATGATCATTGATACTATGGTTTCATAAAAAGATTATTTTAAAGACAACGAAATCTATGAAACATGCAATTTCATATTGGGTGTGTAAGTGGTGTGACTATCTTGAAGTTTGCTTGAAGCGCCGGCTAGGGGGCCTAGGAACTCTTTTCCCTGGTACTCGGGGCAAAATATAACCAAATTTCTAAATGGATCCTATCATCTACAGTGGTTGAGTGATTAACCCATGGGATTAGGCTGGATTGATGGATCCCTAAAAATGAGACTCAATTCTGTTAAGTTACGATAGTTGAAGTAAATCCCGGATAACCCTTGTTCTATGGAAAAGAATCAACAGCTGTGCCTCTTGATGAGGAAAAAAGCATTGGACTCTATGGTCCAAGTGCAAGTCTTTTCCTTGATCTGACCATGAGACTTACAGGTTCAGTCGGATCAGTTTGGTTAGTGATGACCTTGACTACGTTAGAACAAAATTATCTTGGAGGAGTCGCCTATGTCTGCTAGGCGAGGGAAGTTTTTCCGGGTTCGGTTTTGGAAGAACCAAGGGATTAGTCTCTTGTCGCGATATCCGTGGGCGAGGCCCTGAGTGAGAGGCTCTGCCCTACCCAAGAAGTGCTACTTCCGTTGCTCTAGCACCCCTGAGTTCATTGTGCGGAGGGTGCAAGGATCTTTCACCCTTAATTATGTAAATAAAAAAAAGTATTTTAAAAATACATTTGCTTGAACCCATGTACTATGCTTACGTATTTATGAGTGACCCCCCTCACTCGAGCGCTAATATGCTTCCAGCATCAGCCTCATGCATCTTCTTCGACATATTTCGAGGACACAATTTGCGCCAGGAATGAGGGTTGTTAATCCTTACCAGAGAGAGACCTCTATGTTGTCGATGCCCATGCCCATGCCGGTCCCACCACATCATTTTCACCACCTTTGGGCCAAAGGCGCGAGAGTGTGCAGAATTCACTTGAAAACCATGTTTTTAATATTTTATGTATATACTCTGTAAGAAAGCATTATGGGCCCAAGGCCATGGACAACTAGTAAGTAGGTGTGAACTCTTGGGTGGAGTATAAATACCAATGTAAATGGGATTATGGCTCATTCATGATGATGTTATATGTTCCAAGAATCAATGGTGAGCTTCTCCCGTGAGATGCTAAGTGGTGACTCCTTCATGAGCCACTCCCTTGGTGAGGGACTAACCCACCCCTGTTACTTTCTTTCATTGGTATCAGAGCATGGCTTTTGATCCATGATTTTTAATTTTTCTTTTCTTCTTCTCATTTCGTGAAATTTGTGCTTTATTTGATTCATGGGGGAAGGGGATATGGCTAAGGTAGAGTTTGTGGTTCAAATCTGAGCACATGGACCTATTTTTTTGAATGAGTGGACCAAATTGGGGAAAATTTCTAATCTTGATTAGCAGTTGTTAATCAAAAACGTTTTTTTGTTTGGGAGCTTTCTTGCAAACCCTAGCCATGGAATCTCAACATGAGCAAAGGGCATTGAGTCTCTCATGTATCTAGCAATGTTTTATGAAGTATTTCACCTATTTTCCATGAGCAATGGGGCTCCCAATGTGGTTGAAAATCACTACCAAAGCTGCCCACGTTTTTCACCAAAGTGACCCTAATCTTCATCTCCTTCAACAAATTCAAGCATTAAGGCTTCCCGGGTGACATTGGTGAGTTGCTCCATCACTTCCTTACAATTTTGAAGCATTCTTTCAAGCTATGGAGTGAATTAGGGTTTTATTACACATAAAACCCTAATTTTCAGAAATTGGACTTTAATCATGGCCATTCATGCTACTCTTTATGCATTATGAATGCTTGAATGCTACACATAGCCATTCAATGCTATGCCTTGCATATTGGCATAAGTGAGCATAGCTTTTGGCACATTTGGGGGATTGAATAAAATGTTTTGGGTTGGAAGCCCACTTTTTGGTGACACCGTTTTCCATTGCCGGTTGCACGTTTTTGGTCATAACTCTCTCATACAAACTCCATTTTTGGAGTTCTAGTACTCAAAACGACCGGCTCGTCGTCCTCTTTGAGACGAGCTATAGGTCTTGAGGTGCAAGATTCAGCAAGTACTCTCTGTTTTCACTTTTGTACTGGATTTTCTAGTCCCGAGCAGGAACTCGCGCCCAGAACACGACCCGAGATCATCGCTCCGTGATACTTGGATGTTGTTGATGTATGTGGAAATGTATTGACATTGCCATGAGTGGATGTGATGAAGGAAGCACTATGAACCATGTATTATGATATGAATGAGCATGAGTCATGCTATAAATCAATTGTAAGTCAACTCTACTCGTTCATTTGAGCTTGTAACCACATTCCACTCACGATTGTACCCCACTTTATTCCTAGAATCTAGAATGAAGTAAGGGTACCTTGGCATTTGGAGGAGAGGCCAAGGGGAGAATGTCTTGAATCTTCCTTGCCGTTAGTGCCGGGTAACGCGGTAAGGAAGAGGATTAGGTACTTGGTGGTAAAGAAATGGCCTCAACCTTCACCTTGGATGTAAACTTGGTGAAGGGGTGAGAAGTGCTTGGTCGGGAGATCGGCAAGCATCGACGCGCTTCATCGACCACTTCATTCGACTTGAGCAAACTAGCAAATCCTCTACATCGACTTCTTATGCAAAAGGACAAAATTGATGCCATAAGGTCACATGCTCAGATGGAAAAATGATTGAGGATTGATTTGCTTACAGTGGTCAAATGCATAAGGATTTTAATACTTGATTGAGATGCTTTGATTTGATTGAGATTTGGTGCAAAAAGAGGGGAGACCATGGCAAAATTTTTGCAAAATTTGCCTACTTGCAGCCAGGACAAATCCTTGAATTTCTAGGGTTTTTAAAAAACTTTTCAAATCTTTCCTGAAAGCTCTTCAATCTACCCGAAAACCTCTTTCAAACAAGCTAAAGATTACTCAAATCGGAGTAGTATTGAGCGGTCAAAGTTAAGAGTTGACTTTCAGCTAGAACAGTTGATTGGTCAAAGGTTGTTGACTTTTTCAAATCTATTTTTGGGGATCCTTACTCATCTCGTCAAGAGCTTCGCATCGATTTAAAGATCACCCAAATCGGATAAGAATTGAGCGGTTAACATCAAGAGTTGACTTTCAACCGATACAGTTGATTGGTCAAAGACTATTGACTTTTTCAGATCTGTTTTTGGGGATTCTTATTCGTCTCATCAAGAGCTTCGCATCGATATAAAGATCACCCAAATCGGATACCGTTTGAATAGAGAAAAAAAAATCAAGTAAGTGGTCTTTGCAAGGAGGGATCAATAACGCACATGGAAATGACTAGAGGAGGTCAAAACAAGGGAGCCCGGAATGAAAATGATCAAAGAAAACCGGAAGCAATGATGGCAACGAGTTCATCAACGAGGAATGAAGAAAGTTCAACCATAAAAGCACCATCTCCAGATGAATCTCAGCCAGTGGAAATGCCTCAATCTTTGGGAACTACTCCGCTAACAGTGGACATGATGTTAATGGCTATGGAGAGTATGTTTCAAAGGATTGAAAATAACCAAACAAATCGGCAACAACAATTTGGTGAACACCTCATGGAACGGTTCGACAAGCGACACCACTACCTGGATGACGTGATGCAAAGAGGGTTAAAAGACTTGGAGAAAGCCATTAGTGCATTGGCTCCTCTCAAGCTCAACCAAGAAGCCGATATGAATGCAATGGATGGTGTACATTATGATGCTAAACATGATGGAAAGCCTTCTATGCCAGAAGAGAACAAAGTAAGACAAATGATGCCACATTCTTCTTACATGGACAAGGGCAAGAGACCTATGGGTGATGCTTCTTATGAGAGATCCAATGCCAGTATTCCAAGAACTTCATCCTTTATGCAAGATGCAAGAAGAGGGTATGAACAGAAGGGATTTAAAGATGCAGGTGATTGGCAATTGGAAGATGAGCAAATGCATAGACACTTGGGTGAAGGAAGAGGATTTGATGATCCAAGAGCACGGCAGAGGGGTTCAAGAATGCATGGTGATTTTGACAATGCTGTGAAGGACAAAATCATATTTAATAAGTTCAAAGGAGAATCAAATTCTATCGAAGACTTTGAAGAGTGGGCAAACAAGATGGATCTCTACTTCGAAATCAGCCCAAGGAGCGAGATTGCCAAAGTCTACTTCGCTTCACTTCATCTTGAAGGTTTTGCTCACACTTGGTGGAGGAGGAAGCAATCTCATGGTTATGTCATCACTACTTGGGAAGAATTCAAGAATGACATGGCAGAAGAGTTTACTTCTTGCATGCAAAGGGACAATCACATTGTGGAATGGGACAAGCTAGAGCAAATCACTACCGTAAAGGAATATTCTCATAAGTTTCTAAAGCTTTTATTATACTTGGACGACTTTGATGAGCATTATCTTGTTGTCAAGTATATAAGGGGCTTGAAAGCTCCTATTGGTGGTGATGTCAAGTCTCATGAACCCGCCACTTTGAAGAAGGCAATGATGCTTGCAGAAATTCATGAAGAGAAGTACTTGACAAAGTGGGCTAGCAAAGGGAATATCAAAGGGGAAGTGATCACAAGGACTGACATGGGTTCTCATGCAAACACAAGACCTAATCTTCCAAGATTTCCTACCGTGTATGGTAGAGGGTCTAATAGACTTCCATTTAAACCACCATTTATGTCCAACAAAGCTACATACAATGAGTCCAAGCCAGCAAATGGGGGTTCAAAAAGCAAGGTTATCAAGGAGGACCGTCTAATAGACTTCCATTTAAACCACCATTTATGTCCAACAAAGCTACATACAATGAGTCCAAGCCAGAAAATGGGGGTTCAAAAAGCAAGGTTATCAAGGAGGACCGTTTGCATGAAATGAGGCTCAAAGGTCTATGTTTCAAATGTGGAGAAAAATGGAACAAGGATCACTTCAAAGTATGCAAATCCAAGGATATGTCCATAAGCTACATTATCACTGAGGACAATGCTAATCATGAGGAGGAGGAATTCCTTGAATGCAATGATGCCTTAGGATGGGGAGATCCTCATGAGGGTGGAGGTTCTCATGATGATGGTTTTGATGAAGAAAATCCTGAGTTTCCTTTTGATCCAGGTGGGAAACTAAAGTTTGCTCATGACAAAATGGATGATGGGATGCCTCTATGCGTGTGGAATGAAAACAATAGTGCACATACTACCTTGTGTACAATCTCTCATGATGCTTATGCGGGAAGTAAGGGTGCCAACACATTGAGATTGAAGATCAAGGTGAATGGGAGAACAGCATATGCACTCATTGATACTGGAAGCACACATGGTTTTGTCAATAAAAGGTCTTTGAACACTCTCAAAATGCAACCAACTTCTTTACCAAACAAGCACATGGTGCAAGTGGCCAATGGTGATTCAATGGGTTGCAATATGAAGTGTCAAAGTACAGAAGTGGAGTTGTCCAAGAGCTACTCTTGCAAAGTTGATCTTTTGGTGATTGAGTTGGGACCAATTGACATAGTACTTGGATGTGATTGGCTGTCCACTTTGAACTCTTTTACCATGAACTTACAGAAAAGTTTCATGAGTTTTGTGCATCATGGAGGGGTTATTACATTGAATAGAATGCAAGGGTCCAAGCTCTTCATGATCAATGCTACTCAAATGAAGAAAGAGTTCAAGAAAGAGGGCTATGTTTATGTACTACAGCTTTGCAAAGAAGAAGATAATAGCAAAAAGGATTGCATCGACATGGTTAAGCTACTCAAGGATTATGAAGATGTGTTTACCATGCCAAAATCAATGCCGCCAAAGAGGAGTGTTGATCACGCTATTGATTTGGAACCAAATGCCAAACCAATCAACAAGCCTCCCTATCGTTTGTCAAAGGTTGAAAAGGAAGAGGTGGCAAAGCAAGTCAAAGAACTCATTGACATGGGATGGGTTGAACCAAGTCAATCTCCTTTTGCTTCTCCGGTGCTACTTGTGAAGAAAAAGGATGGTACTTTCCGCATGTGCATTGATTACCGTGATTTGAATAAGATCACCATCAAAAATCGTTTTCCAATACCAAGGGTGAATGATCTTTTGGATGAGTTGAAGGGTGCCACATGCTTTTCAAAGATTGATTTGCATTCCGGATACCATCAAATAAGGATGAAAAGTGGTGATGAGTTCAAAACAGCATTTCGTACAGAAAGGGGTCTTTACCAATTCATGGTTATGCCGTTTGGATTATGCAATGCACCGGCAAATTTTCAAGCATTGATGAACAAAGTGCTTCAACCTTTCCTCTACAAGTTTGTATTGGTCTTTTTCGACGACATACTTATCTATAGCAAACATGAGGAAGTGCATTTGAAGCACGTGGAAGAGGTTTTGGCGGTCTTGAGGCAAAACAAGTTGTATGTTAAAGAGACAAAATGTACCTTCATGGCACATGAGGTGGAATATTTGTTAGAAAACATGGGAGCTCAAGGATGGATTGAGCACATGATTAGAGCAAGGATTAAGAACTAGGAAGCAAGACTATGCTTAAACATGGCTAGATTAGCTAAAGACAAATAATATGAGCATAATGACAATGTGAATAAGGCAAAAGCTTGGTATTTACTTCATTAGATGAGGAGCCTTTAAATAGGCTGAAGTACAAAAGGATTATGGAGGAGATTAGGATCTAATCCTAATCAAGATGCTTATCACTTGCCTAGAAGCGAGCACCCAAAGCCTAGAAGTGAGCACCCAAAGCCTAGAGTAGAGTGCAAGATGTAGAGATTCTCCACTAAGGCATATAAAAAGCTGAAAAATAGAACCATCCAAAAAGATCTACAAACCCTTAGAGAAATAATCTACTAAGGTCTACTACTAAAGCCATGTAGAGGGGCCATAAATTCCAATACCCTCCCTGGACCTCAACATGGCCAAGAAGTGTGAAGGAATACCAAAATACCCTCCCATGTTCCAAACACTAACTATGGGACTATCCAAGAAGATTTGCCCTCTCATGAGGCAAATGTCTAAAACGTTACATGAGCTACATCATGTGGTGCTCAGAGGTAACCTACAAAAGTCCCACTACTACTACTACTACTAAGAAAGTTACATGAGCTACATCATGTGGTGCTCAGAGGTAACCATACAAAAGTTCCACTACTACTACTAAGAAAGTTACATGAGCTACATCATGTGGTGCTCAGAGGTAACATACATCAAAAAAGGACTTCAAAAAGCCCAATCAGAATCAATAGAAGCAAAATTTGCTTCTTCTTCCTTTGCCAAAACTTCTTTTTCCTCAACCAAGTGTGCTTTCTCCTTCTTTTTAAAGCAAAATTTCTCTGAATGACCTTTAAGACCACAAAAGCTGCATATCATCTTCAACCTGCATGTGTCAACTTTGTGTCCTGATTTTCCACAATGGGAGCAGGATACTTTTGATTTGCTTACTACCATTGCATTGTCAGCTTGGAAGTATCCTTCTTTGCCCATTTTTCTTTCTTCTTCCAGGATAGAAGATTCTACCTTTTTTAAGGTTAGATCTGGTACATTCTTTAAAGTGGTGATCAAAGTGCTGTAAGTGGAAGGTAAACTTTTAAGCAAAACAGCAATGACTATTTCATCTTTTAGAACTTCTCCTTCACCGGCAAGCTGAGAGAGAAGGCTTTTAGCCTTATTGAGGTGAGTTGAGAAACTTTCATTAGCTTGCATCATTATCCCAAAAAATTCTATCATGAGGTTCATTAAGGTGCCTTTCCCTTTGGCTCCAAATAACTCCTCCAATGTATCCCATGCTATTTTGGAGGTGTTGCATGCACTAATATGATGAATGAAATTATCATCCATACTCAGCACTAAAAGGGCAAGTGCCTTTTCATCTTTAGTTATCCATTCTGCTTTCTCATCTTCTCTGTCTCTGCCATTTGGACATTTGTTCTTACCATTGACAATATTCCAAAGTCCCTTCTTTATGAGAAGGAATTTTGCCTTGACTGACCAAGTAAAGAAGTTAGTGCCATCAAACTTAGTAAGCCCTTTATCCTTGTGTTCTGACATGCTGAAAAAATGACTCACTCAAACAAATTACATGCATGGGAAATCAAAGTTGCCTTCCCCATATAAATGTAATACTTCAAGATAGGATGATGGAATCCGAGAAGTGGGTTTGTCTTTGGCATGAACTTTGTTGATGGATTTGACTTTGGCTTTCTTCACGGCTTTAATATATTTGACATACTTTGCATTGTTGGACTCACATGAAGAGGGCATGTTGAGCTTACAAAAAATAGTGATTAATATCCACTAATCACTTATTAGTGATTGAGTTCACTATTTTGGAAAACTAAAAAACTGGGCCACCTTGGAGTGAAAGAATGGATGCCTTTCACTAAATATTTTCAAAAAAGGCTTCAACATGCTTCAATAGCAATGTATCCACATGATAATCATCACCCTAAACACTTGATTAAGTAAAAAATCATTACTTAATCTCTGTTTTGACCAAGGTACCTTCTGTGGTTGCCACAGTGCTGGAGGAGCTATAAGCGATCGTTTTCAGCCGATTCTGATGCTACAGACGCGTTCGCCATGCCCGAAAACCCCCGGGGCTGAAGGGAATTAGACCAATTTGTAGTGGTTGACTCAATTTTTGCAAAAAATCAGATTTTCCTCTTCATGATGGCGTCGACGATTCCGCCTGGCGAGCTGCGTTTCACTTCGTGCCTTCACGTGGAGGGTCGCCTAGGAGATAGCTTGAGGCCCCTAAGAGGGATTGACCATTGGTGAAGTGGTTTGTGCACAGCAAGGCAAAGTTCAGTTGTGGGTGCAGATGAGCTATGGTGAAAAGAGGTAAAAGTGTCTTAATTAATGAGGGATGATTAGCAAATGAGATTAGGGACTACACATAGCTTGAGGGTGACTAACTTGGCTCTGATACCATGTTAGAAAACATGGGAGCTCAAGGATGGATTGAGCACATGATTAGAGCAAGGATTAAGAACTAGGAAGCAAGACTATGCTTAAACATGGCTAGATTAGCTAAAGACAAATAATATGAGCATAATGACAATGTGAATAAGGCAAAAGCTTGGTATTTACTTCATTAGATGAGGAGCCTTTAAATAGGCTGAAGTACAAAAGGATTATGGAGGAGATTAGGATCTAATCCTAATCAAGATGCTTATCACTTGCCTAGAAGCGAGCACCCAAAGCCTAGAAGTGAGCACCCAAAGCCTAGAGTAGAGTGCAAGATGTAGAGATTCTCCACTAAGGCATATAAAAAGCTGAAAAATAGAACCATCCAAAAAGAGCTACTAACCCTTAGAGAAATAATCTACTAAGGTCTACTACTAAAGCCATGTAGAGGGGCCATAAATTCCAATAATATTTGGGTCACATTGTGAGCAAGGATGGCATTTGTGTGGATCCAAAGAAAGTGGAATGTATTAGGAATTGGCCGGTTCCTTCAAACACTACTCAATTGAGGGGATTTTTGGGGTTATCTTCATTCTATAGGCGCTTTATTGCCCACTATGCAAAAATTGCAGCCCCAATGATGACGGACAAATTGAAGAAGGAAACCTTCTTTTGGGATGCCATTGCCAACAAAAGCTTTGAAGATATGAAGAAGATGCTCACATCAGCACCTATTTTGCTATGTCCAGACTTCACCAAACCTTTCACAATAAGGGCGGATACAAGTGGAAGAGGGATTGGTGCAGTACTTTACCAAGACCATGGAGTCATTGCTTATGAAAGTAGAAAGCTGAATGACAAAGAAAGAGAACTCCATGTGTATGAGCAAGAGATGATTGCTATACTCCATGCTATCAAGAAATGGCACCATTACTTATATGGGAGTCATTTTTATGTGAGAAGTGATCATAGGGTGCTGAAGTATTTCCTCACACAACCCAATTTGTCTCCTAAGCAAAGAAGGTGGGTAGCAACACTACAAAACTATGATTTTGAAATCACATACACAAAGGGCAAAGAAAATGTGGTTGCCGATTCCTTGTCTCGTATGTGGGCCTGCTCATTGTATGCTATTTCTGAGGTGGTGCATAAAGATTGGATCATGGAGATACAAGAAGAGTACTTGTTTGATGAGAAACCTCACAAATAGTGCAGAAATTACAGCAAGGTGTATGTGAAGAGTTACCCCATTATGAGCTGAAAAATGGTCTCCTCTACTACAAAGGAAAAGTGTACTTGGTTCCTACTTCATCATTTATCAAGAAGATCATGGAAGAGATGCATTGTACTCCTATGGTTGGTCATTTGGGTGTCTACAAAACCTTTGATGCAATAAGGAAAAGTTTCTTTTGGAAGGGGATGTGGAAGAGCATTCATGCTTATGTAAGTGGGTGCCGGTCATGTCAATTGAACAAGGATCCTACACATAAACCGGGAGGTTTGCTTCAGCCATTGCCCATTCCCAAAGGCAAATGGAGTCATATATCAATGGATTTCATTACTAACCTTCCGTGCACAAAAAAAGGGTGGGACAGCTTGTATGTTGTGGTGGATAGATTGACCAAAGTGGCCCATTTCATTCCTTCCAAGGTCACATATTCAGCCCAAAATGTTGCCAAGCAATTTGTTGATGGGGTTTTCAAGTTGCATGGTATGCCGTCACAAATTGTGAGTGATCGCGATGTCAAATTCATGAGCACTTTTTGGAGAACATTGTTTGAATATATGGGAACCAAGCTTACTCCAAGCACCGCCTATCATCCCGAAACCGATGGTCAAATAGAAAGAGTAAACAAATGGGTGGAAACATATCTACGCCACTATTGTCATGATACTCAAAGCACATGGGATGATTGGTTACCTTTGGCTAAGTTTGCTTACAACTCAACATATCATGTGAGCATTGGCATGTCACCTTTTGAGGCTTTATATGGTTACAAGGTCAATTTGCCTATGTTGGTGGGTACATATGAGACTTCTAACCATAATGCCAAGGAGGAAGCTTAAAGGATGCAAGCTTTGTTGCAACAATGCAAAAGTAATTTGAAGGTTGCACAAGAGAAAATGAGACAATATGCCAATGTTCATCGAAGACCATTGGAATTCAAACTGGGAGATTGGGTTCTTTTGAGAATACCAAAGTCAAGATATGCGTCTTTGAAGGGAAGCACCAACACCAAACTAGCTCATCGCTATTATGGTCCTTATCAAGTGATACAAAGAGTTGGGGAGGTTGCATATCAACTCTTACTTCCATCTACAACAAAGATTCATGATGTGTTTCATGTCTCTCACTTGAAAGGATATGTGGGTATGATCGATCAAATGGTTGATGAGTTACCTCCAATGAATGAAGAGGGAATGATTGAATACATTCCAGAAGCTATTTTGGGTACAAGGAAAAAGGTACTTCGCACTCGTACCTTGGTGGAGTATCTTGTTCAATGGAAAGGTTTACCTAAGGAAGAAGCTTCATGGCAACTTATTTCAGCATTGGAGGGATATGCAGCATTGATAGAGCAATATGGGTTGGTGTAAATTCAGCCACATGGAACATTCTTCTCCGAATTTGGGGTATTCATTTGAGGTTTCGAGGACGAAACCATTGGGGAAGGGATGGTTTGTAAGAAAGCATTATGGGCCCAAGGCCATGGACAACTAGTAAGTAGGTGTGAACTCTTGGGTGGAGTATAAATACCAATGTAAATGGGATTATGGCTCATTCATGATGATGTTATCTGTTCCAAGAATCAATGGTGAGCTTCTCCCGTGAGATGCTAAGTGGTGACTCCTTCATGAGCCACTCCCTTGGTGAGGGACTAACCCACCCCTGTTACTTTCTTTCATACTCGCTGCTTGTATATTAAAGGCACACCACAAGATTTTAGGTGGAGAGTGCTAGCTTTAGAATAGGTGTTTACACTTGCTAGAGTGGCCAAATGAGCCCGAGAGGACTAGAATTTTAACTTTGGCTGCTAAGAAGAGTGTGAAACCTAGAGGTCACCTAACAAAACCTAAAATGTAACTCTCTCTCATTCTTTTATGCTAATTCAATAGAGTGCTCTTCTTCTCTACCTACTATCTTATACTATTTCTTGCTTGCTTGTGTGAGCTCTTATCTATGATTGCATGTGAGAGAGTAAGTGTGAGAGAGTAAGCTATGAGGAGGGTTGAGCTTCCTTTGGAGTTTGACAATGGTGGCAGCGCAGAGTGGAGCTTTGGAGTGTGGATGTGCAGCAACATCATCTCCTACAAGAATCTGGAGCACAAGTATTCATGAGGTGAGTGACATACCTTGCCCATGCAATTGTGAGCTAGGTCATGGGATATTGTCTTCTTAGTTGAGTTGTTTTATGCTCCCGAGTGCGGCTAGGTAAAGCCCCATGAAATTAGTTTGTTGTAACACTCTTTCTATCATGGTGCAAGGGCTTTCCAAAGGTCATATATTTGGTACATACATATAAAAAGTATTAGGGTGTACCAATATCTGTAATACAATTTTTAAGATTTGATCGCACTATTATCCTTTAACCAAATAGTAGAATTCCAGGAAGCTATTTCTCTTCTACAACCCCAAAATATTCATCTTGCATTGCTTCATGGTGGTGATCGCTAAATCCTTTATAATTCCAAGTACTTCACAGCCAGCCTTAACCTTTGGTGAATTTATCAAACCCTCAATGATTAAAGACAGAACTACCATTCATTCACAAGGGACTCACCTTGAATGTCATTGGAAGGATCCATATGGGGGAGATTGGGTCTAAGGTGGAATTTATAACAAGGTGTAGTTTTAAAAATGATATTTAGAATAAGCTCCAAGTTTATTCTATTATGCTCCAAGTAAAGCTTGTCATTAAAGCATTATATTTCCTTCAACAATAATACCAACCTTGGGCATGCATCTTTTCCCTTGCATACCTTAAAGTTTCAATAAAAAAAGTGACAAATACATGTTTGCAACTTACAAATCTCAACATCAATTGGTCACTTATAGATAAGCTACATATTGAGGAAGCACAACCCTTATGTTTAAGCCAACTTAGTTATGCTAGCTATTGAGGAAGCACACTAGAAATTGAAGAAGAAAAACCCTTCTTTGAGCCATGGGAGGATATGATCAAGGAAACACTTCATCCCCAAGCCACCCCATCAGTTCTTCATAATGATGATTCTTTAGGCCACATGGAGCTATTGAGAGGAAAGCTTGTTTGTTGGACACACAATTAGCTCTGACTAGTGAAATGATCACCCAAGTGTACAAGGCACATACACATTCAAAGCTTTTATTGATGCACTTGATATCCTTAAATTGAAACATGAAAGAAAACATAATCATGCACCAGTATATAGAATCATGCAACATAATCCAAGAAACTAACCCCCAAGAAGAAAATTTCAAAATTACACAAGCTCATTGGTAAAGTTAATTGGTAAACTTTATAGGAGTTATGCTCAAAACTTGCCTTTGACAATCAAAGGTGGATGTACCATTATGTAAAAGGAGATAGTGAAATGCATAGAGGAAATCCACGGGGAGCTAGCATGTCTTGCTAGATAAAGTAGTTCTACTTTTTGGTGCTGTATATTTTGGTTGATGTAAATCAAAGTATGTTTCTACCATAAACCTTCATTGATAGATTCTTAAAGGTGGTAGTTCTAAAAGGGTTTACTTTGGGAAATTCCATATTCAATACAATGTTCATCCTCTATATATATACTTATTTTCAGAGGCATAAATCTATATGAGTATGTGGGCTTGTGGGATTACGAAAAGAAAACTCTTGCATTGTGACATTCAATGAGTGATAAGTCTTAATGGCTTCCAAACTTGTGGCCTTGTTTAAACAAAAACAATTGTGCCAATGTTAGGGACCTAAATGTTGTCAAAGGTAAGTTGGGCTATGCTAGTGTGCTTAAGGATATCATTGAGGTCAAGTACATGTGTTTTAAAGAATTACTCCTAGAATGGTTTCAAACCATGCATCATGAATGCAATGCTACTTGCAAAAACATTTGAAAGGGAGAAAATTAGATTCTATGCAATTGACTCAAGAAACATAAATATACACCTTTATTCTTTCATCTTTTCTATGCAAACATTAAACATAATTACATCAAAATAGTTGAAATAAAATATGGTTTTATCCACATGAGTCCATGTGCAAGGGATATATTTGAAGCAAGATAAAGTAGAGAAGATGAGACCTACACCAATAAAGCAACTTAAAGGAGGAGCAGACTCTAGGAGAAGAGAGATTGGGTCACTTGAACAAGGTGTAAAACATGTAGAGGAACAAAATTCAGATGAGGAAAACATAGGGAATTATTAAAATAACATATTTCACATTTTATCAAGTGATAAGAGATTATTTTTAAACAAAGGAAACAATTTGTACAAAGCATTGCTACTAGCATCACTTTGTGTCTAATGTAGCTAGATATGATCCTCTCTCTCTCTCTCTCTCTCTCTCTCTCTCTCTCTCTCTCTCTCTCTCTCTCTCTCTCTCTATGTACCTGCTCTGGGGCCTTGCATCATAGTATCCTAGTTGATAAGTAGGTCAAGAAGCATTTTCCCTTATTGAACCATTTTATTTCTTAAGACCTCAGATTCTATAGTTTTCATGTTATTTATTTTCCTCATAGGTCATCTTGGAGTTTTATAGATGTTAGTATACCTTTGTTTCCTTCTTTTTCACTCTCACTCTTACCATCTATCTCTCTATCTCTCTCTTTTCCAGTTCTGGTCCAAAAGTAATTGTCTCAAGTCTCAAAAATGACACTAAGTAGGTGTATCAACAGTAGGCAAATCGGCATGAAAAGCTATTAACTTTCAAAACCATCATGAGGTGTAAAATGAAACATTCTTCAATTAGTCATCAAATTAATGCTAATATATATATATGTGTATGTGTATATGTGTGTATGTTTATGTGTGTGTGTGTGTGTGTGTGTGTGTGATGTTGAGAGATGTAATCACGGTGTTGTGTGTATATGGGAAATCACCCTAGAGGTGCAAGATATTGTGGTAAGATAAGAATTCCACATGTGATATTGCGTGGTGTGTGAGTGTTGACCAAAAGAGTGGAAAAGGGAGTGCCACATGGATGATGATGTGTAAAGTGGGATAAGGCTAGAAAGCCTATATCATTTTATGGTTCATTGTTGTGAGTGCATTAGAAGAAGAAGAGATCAAGTGTTGAGTTTGCAATCTCTCTCTCTCTCTCTCTCTCTCTCTCTCTCTCTCTCATGGAGTTTCTAGTCTGGTATAACCCACCTTAAGTTTCATGCTTAATCTTGTGTCTATCACCATGATCAATCCCATTTTAGGATTGTTAAAATGGTATCATAGGTTGGGTGGGCTCTTGATCATGGGTGGTGAATATTTATGTATAGTTTTCTTGGTTATGTGTTCATTGATTAAGTATTATTTTTAGTTAAAAAATTAGCACACTAATTGTCATTAGTATTACATTTGGAGAGAGATTATGCTCATGGAGATTTGGAGGTTATGGTGTTGCTCATAGAAGCTGAAAATGGATATGAAGTATAAAGGCTATGCAGTCTTCAGTGTTATCACAAGGAGAAGCTGCCAAGGATATTTGTGAAGGTTTTTTGATGATTGTGCCTCTAATTTGGTGTTGAGCATAGAAGAATGCTCGTATTCGAGACAGGTTGCTATGTATGGGATTGTGAATCCCATGGCTCTTGCATTTTGGGCAAGGAGCGTATTAAAGGTGCATGCTTGTTTGTGTCAATGGCAAGTGGTTATGGGCTAGTTGCAATCCATATTGGAGCATGTCAGTTGAGGCATGGCTCTTGAATTTCGGGGAAGGAGCATATTGAAGGAGCATGGTTGTCTGTGTCAATGTCAAGTGGTTATGGGCTGGTTGTAGTCCATATTGGAGCATGCTCATGCAGGTGAGCATGAAGTGGTGGAAGTTATTAGGGCTTTCACATAAATGTTTGGCACCTCGGTTTCTTGTGGAAAACTATTTGGATAAGCACCCTTGAATTGTTGCATCCAAAGGAAGAGCTAGCAAATTTGAGAGCTCAATGGTAAGCTCATAGAAGCTATAGGATGGATGGCTTATGGCCTTGAACTAGGTCAAGAATGAATCTATGAATCCAATATGGAAGAGCCAATCAAGGAGCTCAAAATCGCCATGTTTATGGTGATTGATTATCTCAAGATGGAGGTATGTCTTGCCAAGGCATCTTGCAACAGAAAAGAATTGTGGAAAGAGAAGAAAGAGGAAATTTGCAGCAAACATCCAATAGTGAGAAACTATAACAGCAAATGTCCAGCAACAAGCAACGCTTAGCAATTATCAAAGCATTAAGAAAGATGCAAGGTGAAATTTGGATATGGCGGGCAATAGCACAAGAAATGGACCAAGAGCAGGGATTTAATATTCACGTGATCACAATATTTTTTGTGATAATAACACATGTGAACAAGTTATTCACATGTTCTCATGTTACCGTTCACAAAATAACAGGTCACTTGCCATTTGGGAACCCCTTAAAAGCTTGGCTACACATGAGAATAAGCTATTCACATGTTCTCATGTTACCATCTTCACATAATAGCAGGTCAGTGGCCACCTAAGAAGGTTTTTTATGCCCGACAAATATAATTTTTTTCGGCCCTTGTGAAAGCTTTGTGAATATAACATGTGATCACAAGATTTTTGTGTTATTAACATATGTTATTAACATGTTCACATGTTCTCGTTTACGTCAATGAAATCCCTAACCAAGAGTAAAAAGTCATGGGGAGAAGAAGGCTTGAAGCCTTAGCTATGGTGGTGAATAATTGTAGAGTAGAGAAGGGCTGTAGCCACTATCAGATGTTGATCTTAGAGATGATATCTCAAACAACACCTTCAGTAGTAGCAATAGTAAGATGGTAAGTAGGCCATGGAATCTCATTGTGAAGGGATTGAAGTGTAACAAGGTAGAAGCAGTGTATGTAGATTGAGCAACAAGGTCGCCATGGAAGGTTGGCATTGCAAATAGCTCACAAAGAAGAAGACCCTGGTGGGATCAAGGTCTGCAAAAGGAAGAAAAAGCCTGTAGACTCGGCACACAGAGAAATTACCTGATCGATGCATTGAAGGAATGCCAGGCTCCCAAGCGGTGGATAAAATTGATTCTTAAAAAAAAGGTTTTATTGAAGGTTTAACCCTTGATGTTGTAAGGGGTCTTTCATGTTGAGATGTCAAGCTCAACATAAGCTGACACTCACGAGGTGCTTGCATGACCGTTCGACATTTATATCACTGGCGGTTTTGGTAGCTAGCATTGACATATCTTTGTCAATGATTCTACAGCTAGACTACACTAACTAGTCCACATCTACCCACTTCTCTTAGCGTGTGCACATTATGGACCACTTGTATATAATCTATTATGTGTGTTAGTCACTTTATCTTCTTTGTAACCTCTTTTGTTGTGTGAAGAAGAAGAAGAATTTTCAGCCTCTCACCTTGTGTGCTCTCTTCTAGTAGGGTTTGTGTGAGTGTAAACTATGCTTTGATATCTCGTATCATTCGGGACAAAGAGCCCACTTCCGTGAGAAGGAACCTCTTTCTCAAGAGACTTGGAGGAAAGTCATGTAAGTGGAATTGGATGCCATAGAGAAGAATAAAACTTGGGAGTTGGTTCTGAGGCCATCAAAACGGTCAGGCATTGGTGTCAAGTGGGTCTTTAAGACCAAGTATATGTCTGATGGGTTGGTGGACAAGCACAAAGCCAGACTTGTGGCTAAGGGTTATGCTCAGCTGCGTGGCATTGACTATGAGGATACCTTTGCACCGACAGTGAGGATGACTATGATTCGAAAAGTTCTTGCCCTTGCCTCTTCTCAACGGTGGCCCATATATTAAATGGATGTAAAATCCGCGTTTCTTAATGGTGACTTGCAAGAGGAGGTGTATGTTGAGCAGCCTCTAGGCTTTGAGGTTCCGGGATCAAAGGGGATGGTTTATAGGTTGCGGAAGGCCTTGTATGGTTTTAAGCAGGCTCCCAGGGCTTGGAATTAGAAGATTGATTTCTTCTTTCTACGAACAGGATTTTAGAGATCAGTTGCAGATCCTAACTTGTATCTCTTTCGGGAATGCAGTTTGGTCATGTTGATTATCCTTTATGTGGATAATCTCATTCTCACTAGCGGTCATGTGGAGCACACAGCAGTGAGACGAAGGTTGCCTTGTTAAAGGAGTTTGAGATGACCGACTTAGGCTTACTCCACTTCTTCTTGGGATTGGACATTTGGTAGACCCAGAGGCGATTCTTTGTCTCTTAGCAGTGGTATGCTCATGAGTTTCTTGCAGCCTTTGGGATGGAGAATTGTAAGCCTATTACTTCATTGATGGACCCAAACACCAAGCTTACAGTGAACGATCCTTGTGAGCATGTTGATGCCTCTCTGTATCAGAAGCTCGTTGGTTCATTGATTTGGTTGCTAAACACTAGATTGGACTTGAGCTTTCTCATGGGGTTGTTGAGCTCATTCATGCTTTCCCATAGGGCTGTTGAGCTCATTCATGCAGATGCCTTTGAAGACTCATTGGGACGCAAGATTGCGGATCTTGCGGTATCTGTTGGGTACGAAAGATCTTGGACTCTTCTATGACATTAGAGGGGGAGCAACAGATGGAGTCACACTCCAAGGTTAGAGCAACTCAGATTGGGGAGGAGATCTAGACACGAGGAGATCTACATTAGGCTATGGATTTACCTTTGGCTCAAGAGCTATTTCATGGAGTTGCAAAAGGCAGCCAACTATTGCCTTGTCATCCTTAGAGGCAAAGTACCAAGCTGCTTGTGGTGCTGCTTGTTGCGAGGTTGTGTGGCTGCAGAGGTTGCTTGGCGAGATTGGGTTTCCATAGAAGGAACCCACGGTCATCCAGTGTGATAACCAGAGCTGTATAGCTAGTTTTTGGAACTCGGTCTTCCATGCCCGGACCAAGAACATAGAGATACAATATCACTTTCTTCGTGAGAAGAGTTTGGCTAGTTACATCTTGCTTGTTTATTGTTCGACAGAGGACAATGCGGCGGACGTCTTCACGAAGTCTCTACCTCACGCTATGCTTCGACAGCACTCCAGCTTATTGGGGTTGGTCCCACATCTAGGAGCTGAGAGGGGGTGTTAGCAGTCATCTCCTGTTTGTACCATAGTGCTCACAGAGGGCCTTTGTTGTGGGTGTGCCTGCCTAGAGTGTTCTCTCATTTTTCCCCATTTTCCATGTTTTTTTCTCCTATTTTTATTGTCGTGGGGCAGTAGTGTGCTGGCCGACTGTTTTCTAAGCCGAATGAGCAGACCTTACATTGTTGAGACTGATGCTAGTGATTTTGCGATAGGCGCAGTGTGTGCTTGCAAGAGCACAAGCTCTATTCTCCCATGCATCTTTTCATTTCACACCCACGAAAAAAGGTACTGTTCATATAGAATCTTGCAAGCTATTCATGTATATGAAAGGAAAAGTTTACACACACAAATTGTTAAGAGGTTGTTCACACACAGGCTTTACTGCTTGGCTTTCGCCCAAATTTTTTGTATGTGTATTTCACCCATGGCATCATTGTTGGTATGAGGGTTTCCCTACTACTCAAGCTCACTGAGAAGCTCAAAATGGTTGTCCTCATGTGTGCATGAGCAATGCACGTGTGAGGTGCATGCGTGTGGGTTGGTTCCCACCCAGACTTATCGGACTCAGTGGTTCTGCTGTGAGTGAGTCAGCTCAAAATTGACTAGGTGTCTAAGATGGTAGGCACACGCACACATGTTCATTGGATAACACTCCAATTTTGCATTGAGGAGGAGTGTTGAGAGACGTGTTGCATTTAGCAATGCTACATTGGTGATGGGTGATGGATGAGTTGTGGAACACCTCGATTAAGAGGGGCTGTTAAGAGATGTAATTGCAGTGTTGTGTGTATGTGGAAAAGCAACCAGATATTGTGGTAAGATAAGAATGCCACCGTGATATTGTATGGTGTGCGAGTGTTTACTAAAAGGGTGGAAAAGGGAGTGCCACATGGATGATGATGTGTAAAGTGGGATAAGGCTAGAAATCCTATATCATTGTATGGTTCATTGTGAATGCAAAAGAAGAAGAAGAGATCAAGTGTTGAGTGTGCTCTCTCTCCCTCTCTCTCTCGTGGAGTTTTTAGTGTGGTATAACCCACCTTAAGTTTTATGCTTAATCTTGTGTCTATCACCACCATGATCAATCCCATTTTAGGATTGTCAACATGTAAGTGTGTGTGTATGTGTGTGTGTGTGTGTGTGTGAATATATGTATGTGTGTGTGTGTGAATATATGTATGTGTGAGTGAGTGTGTGTGAGTTTGTGGGTATGTGTGTGTGTGAATGTCTCTCTGTGTGTGTTTGTGGGTATGTGTGTGTGTGAGTATATGAGAACATAGATAAAATTAGAGAAGATTATACAAAAAGATTAACTATTCTAAATAGTATTTAAATGAAAAAACCATAGAGAAAACGTGAGAAAGTTAGAGAAGGAAACATTGTGATATGTGTATTACAATATGCGTATTACAATATGCCTTATATATAAAAGAGCACAACCGATCATATGTTTTAATGAAAAAACTCTGAATGTTATCGAAATGTTAAGAGCACTTTAACAAGTGTTAAAGTTAATTTAACACTACATTAATATTGGTTAACAAATAAGAATTAGCTTATTAAAAATTATTTGTACATACATAGTATTAAAACGAAATACAACAATTAATATTAATAGAGAAAATATCCCAACTAATGAATCATCTAGTAAGAATATTAAAATATCTTATGAGTAAAAACAACTATTAAAGAATTAACTTAGCATGTACAGGTTTATTAATCCCTATAACAAAGGATAATTATACAATGTTAGCAAAGAATAATTGCACTTGAAAATTATATTATAAGATAATAAGGGAGCTAAAGTAGTTAGGTTAGTAAAAAGAATAAGCATCAATTAAGGAAACTTATTTAAACCATGCTGGAAATTCTGCAAATGGTGAATTATATAGATGGCTAAGTACTATCGCCACACAATAGAACTACTAGTGAAAACAAAGAAGCTTATGTAATTTTCACACCTGCGGGTTAGCCATCTAGTAAGATAACACTACTCGAAAACAGCCGCTCGAATGATAATGGTTAAGGCGAACAAGTTGGGGGTGTATTTGTAGGTGTAAGAGGTATGATGTGATTAGTTTAATTTAGCTAATTAATTGTAATTAGGATGACATTTTAACTACAGTCATTGCGCTAACTACTAGAGGATAAGCACATTGCCATAGTGTGGACATAATTAGCAAAAGCTTATGCCTATATTAATGCAAGAGGCGTGGGAGCCAACTAGCTATTATGTGTTAAAATAGAAGGGTATATAAAAATGGAAAAGATAATTATCTTCAAACCATTAATTGATTATCTTATAGCCATAGGACTTGGTAGGGTAAGTCCCATAGTTATAGATAGGGTCTATACACATATATTAACTTACTAATGGGTTCCAAAGTAGTACATTAGGAAGTGTATAAAAATAATAGAAAATATGAGAACAATATAAATGGGATAATTAAAATTCACTAAGTAACATTTGTTAGCACAAGAAAGGATCCAATACTCATACAAATTTACACCAAAAGAAGATGAAATTAGGAGTAGATAATGAAACAAAGGGTCAAAAATACGAAAAAAGATGGTTATGTGGTTACACATGTATACTTGCAAAATAACACTAGTGTTAAGCAAAATTAGCTAGGATTCCAACTATATATATAGGCATGAAGAGATTGTAGAGTGAGATGTTCCAAAGTCCTCATTATTCTTCCATCAATGATATGAGTTTCTGCACAACAATCCAAAATTAACATACAGGATTATTAATTAGAAAATGAGGCACAAATTATACCAGTTTTAAGACTATTTGTGTGTGGGTGTTTATTAATGTGTATATGTGTGTGTATAGGGGAGAGTGTGTGTGTGTATACTTACAAAATGAGGTAAATATGTGTGTGTGTGTGTTTTATTATATTAAATATGTTTATTTTTTATAATAATTAAATACTCTCTCTCTCTCTCTCTCTCTCTCTCTCTCTCTCTCTCCTAGATAGATATATATAAGATGTATGTATGCATATATATATATATATATATTTCATATGTGTGTGTGTGTGTGCAAATATATGTAAATATATAAATACATAAATATATGTATATATATAGATTATATAAAGAGTATACTGTGTATAAATCTATAGCGGGGAGAGAGAGAGAATATTTAAATACACACACACACACACACACACATACACACATATACAAACATATAGACACACACATACATACATACATACATACATATATATATATATATATATATATATATATATATGCTTTTATGTTTATTATTAAAATACATTTATATTTATAATATATATGTGTGTGTGCATGTGCACATGCGTGGGTGTGTGTGTGTGTTTTTTTTAAATAATTATGCTTATTTTTTATAATAATTAAATATTTATTATAGAAAGATATATATATTTATATTATATATATACGTACACATACACACACACGCGTGGGCTCGCACACACACACACACACACTATATATATATATATATGTATGTATGTATGTATGTATGTATGTACCTGTGTGTACGCGTACGCATGTGTGTAGGTATGTATGTATACATGTAAAATATATGAAAATAAATTAATTAATACATATATATACATATAAATATAATGTAAATAAATATATGTTTATATGATGAGTATTTGATTACTATAAAGTAAATAAACATATTTAATATAATAAGTGTATAGTAAATATAAACTTATATATTTATTATGTAGGCAAATATAAATTATATAAAAAGAGGAAATTTAATATGATAACATATGTTTATTATGTAAATATATAAATATATTTATATAATAATAAAAATTTCATATAATACTATGTGTTTAATACGTACTAAACAATATATTTATATAATAAATATGTATATAATATATAACATATATATATTTTATAATGGATTTATAATAAGTATATATATATATATACATCTATATATCTATATATATCTATCTATCTATCTATATCTATCTATCTATCTATATATATATATATGTGTGTGTGTATTATATAGTAAATATGTATACGTTTATTATAATAAATATGTTTATAATGGATTTATAATAAGTTTATATATATATATATATATGTATTATATAATAAATATGTTTATATAAATATTTTAAAACAAATAAATGAGTATATATATATTATACAATAAATATATATATATATATATATTTATCATAGAAGGAGCATAATGCATAACTTACAATAATGCATTTAAATTACAATAAATCTCTATATTATATAAGGAGCATAATGCATTTAAATTACAATAAATCTCTATATTATATAAGGGAAGAGTTTCATGAAATTACCACGTGGCAATAATTTGGAGGTTCTGGACACAGCTTAGAGGTTCATGAAGGGGTAGAATTTGAAAAATATCAAGCTTGGAATTATATGCGTGCGAAGCACGAGTCAGCCCCCTAGTTTCTAAGGTGGCAAGGAAGGTTCACTGAAATTGAGCACAATTCCAAGCTTAACATGGACTCTTCTGCATTATCAAGCTAACAAGAAGCTCAAAAAGGAAAAGGAAAAGATCAAATCAAGCATATCCAATAGAGAAGAATGACATGTGAACATCTCATGGATACTGAATTTCTATAAGAAGATGGCTCTTCTCAAGGCACTTTTATTATGGCTCTTCTCAAGGCACTACACTTTTATTATGGCTCTTCTCAAGGCACTATTATATCAAGGGAATTGATTTTGTGAGATTATGCTTGATTCCTTCTTTAAGGAGAGCAATTACAACTGTGGCAAAATAAAAAAATCCCAAATTTATTTAAAAAAAAAGAAAACTGAAGGTAGTTTAATTATTATAAACTATTTCATAAATATGTGTAAAGATTTTTTATATATAAAAAAAAGTGAAATGCGTAAAGTTTTAAGATCAACTTGTAAAATGTTGTAATCATAAGTTTTTTGATTCCGTTATGCCCGGCGACACTGATATTTGAAATTACAATTCTCGATTAAGAGGCGTAAATGGGGCCTACGTGGCAAATCATGGTGGGCGCCTTCCGTGACGCTAGCGGTACAAAAGTTGCATTTTGGTTAAAAAGCAGCGCCTTGGTTAAAAAAGCACGCGGGTTGCCACGAAAAGCAAAAGGCAGGAGGAAAAGTACGAAGAAGCATTTATATAAGCCCCCCCTGTTCTCCATTTTCTTGAGCACACAAGCATTGAGCTTCCTTTAATTCTCAATCATGCTGGCCATCGACACATCAGAAAGGGTGGACCTCTCTGCGATCTCTTCATCTGCAACCTACAACATCTTCACCGATGGTTCGTACAAGGAGAGCGATGAGAGCGCTGGGTATGGAGTCTACTTTGAGTCAGAAGACACAGGTTTGGCTGTAAAAATACTGTTGGACATGTCTATCTCAATCAACATTGCCTCTGTAGAGCTCATGGGCATCTGCTGTGCGCTAGAGTCCTTGCTCGACCACGATGAAGACTTCATGCACGAACGCCACCAAGAGGTGACTGTGTGGACCGACTCTCTCTCTGCTCTGCAGATGTTGGACATGTTCCAGACCAAGCCCATCACCGACCCTTCACTCACCTCCGCCCACCATGACCTGGCCATCCTCCGCCGTATTGTGGAGGCCGCCCAATCGTTGCCGTGCCGTGTCAACGTGAAGAAGGTGCGCGCCCACTGTGGCATCCCCGGCAATGAGACAGCTGACTGGCTCGCCAAGCGTGGTCGTTGTCTCCCCAACCGTCGGCCCTTGCAAACCTTTCTTCACATCGGCCGTAGTCATGGCATCAATGCCTGCAGGTCTTCCTCCTACAACAAGCAGACTGCAACTTTGCAGCCACGCTGCTACCAACGTCGACCAGCAGTTCGACAGCACCTGCAGCAGCCCGCTAGTCAGCTGGTCGCAGCTGGCCCTACTCTTGTTGCCACCCAGCTACGGCAACCTAGTACCGTTCCCTGTCTGCCATCCCCTCACCCTGGCCCTATAACCGTGCTTCGAGCTTTGCCTGCGCATCCGACAGCTCCTGGAAACTTCATGATGATGCATGCGCTTACACCATCACCACCACCACGTCCACCAGTACCTCCTCGTCCTTGTCCGTCCGCGTGTGCTTTTTATTCCTTGAATGCATCTGCATGTATTGTGCCAGGAATCCCAGGTTGTACCCAATTACCTATGGGGAACCCTGCGTGGTGTAACGTTGCCTAACGCATGACTGTTGCTCTGGTTCCAGCAACAATTACTGAACTGATATTGCAGCTCCCTCACTTCAGAGCCTTATTAATCACTCAGTTTAACAGCTCAAGGACACCAATTGATAACATGGTTCTTCATGCTATCTCTAGCTCCTGTTTCTTGAGAGATCCAAAGATGTGGCACCATGCGTGCTACATAAATTCATCAAGCCACACTGTAAACAAGGCGAATGAAGGCAGGCCAATCCTGAATTATGATCTTTCTGTTTGTGCATATATTTTCTCGTTGTTAATTTTTTCATCATCATGGCATGGAGCCAACAAGGAGGTGAACCAAATCTTTTCTTTTGACTAATAATGCATCTTCATCCACCTGTTCTTGCTATTCTCTCTAACTTTTTGGCTATGAATGGATTTTCATACATCCCTTGCTTAGTATGATGAATCCAAGCGGCATTGATTCACGATCACATGTCACCTAATTAAACACAGTTTGTCATGTGATTAACTTATTGCCAGTCTATATTGTTCTCAAAGAGCTGAATGTGTGCTTGTGCTGCTAGTCCGACTTCATGAGTGTAACTAATCCCAAGGATTCATGAGTATCGGACATACTGCAAGAACTCTGCGCCAATCCTCATCCGCCTTATTCTCAACTTTAAAATAAGAAGGGTCTAGGGTCAATGAGGCTTGATGAGGGTTCGTCTCGATAGCTTCTGCAAGGCAGTCGAAGCTGGGGTTCGCATGCGCAAAAAATGAGAAGCCAACAAGTGCAAGCAAAAGATGGTGTGCATAAGCAACAAGTACAAAGGAACTGTAATGCGAGAAGTAGCTGGTGAAATGCAAGGGTGCAAGTGCTCATGTAGTGCACTGTGCAAGAACCCATGCAGCAAACTTGAAAAATAAATAAATAATGAATAAAACACTAGTATATATCTATATTTGTGTGCAAAGGGGAATCCATGCAGCAACTTGAAAAATAATCTAAAAATAAATAAAATATTAGTTACTAGTGTATATCTATATTTGTGTGCAAAGGGGGAGCACACTCTATTATCCCCCCTTTTTTTTTCGGAGTGACCGGCCACCTTAACCACCCAAGTATTGTACTCAAGTAGAGAGTTTATATCAACCTATTGCCCTTAACTCTTTGCATTAACTAGTAAGATATTAATCCAATTCTAGGATTAACAAGAGCTACTGGCATCATCTTACATCAAAGAGTCATGGTAGATATACCAAAGGGTCATACATTCAAGATATGAAGCAATAGTATTCAAAGCTACAACTTGGATGGGCGCCCATAATGGTGTGACGGAGTATTTATGGCGATTTTCGCTTCAAGAGCGTGTGGTAGCAAGTTAGGATGAAATCCTAAGTTATGTACTTTATGGATATATTATGAGAGTAGTCACATTGTAATAACATTAGGCCTCTTATAAGCCTAAAGTGCCCGACCGGCCATAGTTTAAGTGAGTGTGAACACTTATGGCCATGTATATAAGTGAATTTCTCTCATAATACAACATACTCTCCCATTGTGCAATTGAGTCTTGTCCTTGCTAATTCTCTTGCTAATCTCTCTAACAAATGCATGCTAGTGAGTGTGTGAGTGAAATGAGGTAAGAGGAGGGATGAGGACGCGTAGTACAATGCGGCGGTGTGACAACACTCGCAGGAGACACGGTGGAATTGCTTCTCAAGGATTTGTAGAGCTTGGAGACCTTGAGAGTTACGAGCTCGGCCATTGGAAAGATCCTCAACGACAGTTGCGGTTCACCGGGTAAGGGCTTTTTGGATGTGTTTCAAGGAGGGTTAGGGTGAGCCTTAACAGAAGGGCCTTTGGGTGATGGGCTGATGGGCTAAGCCCTTAGATGTCAACATGATTGCAACAATCACATATAATCATTTTAGGCACCACATCCAAGGTAAAGAACCAATTACAGGGTAGTATTAGTTTGTGCATGCTACCCAATTATAAGGTAAAATTAGTTTATGCATGATTACAACATTCACATACCATCATTTTAGACACCACATCCAAGTCGAAGAGCTAATTATGCGGTAGCATTAGTTTATGAATGATTTATATTATGTTAATATATCCCCTGATATTTAGTTTTCCCTTTAAACCTCAATTAGACTTATAGACCCTTTACATTGGTAATAAATTTAACCCTAATGTTTTAGGGCTTGCAAGGATGTTATCCCTCTTGGTCCTATTTACAATTTCATGAGAGGAGAGGAAAAAACCTAAACCCTTAATGACATACTATTTGTAGTATGCTGGGAGGGAACCTTGTTTTTAGTTGCTTGCCAGCAATCAAAGATCTAGTGTCTACTATGATGTCATTGTTGCTACTACAACTGTGTGTTGAGAATGGCATTGTGTTGCACGTGTATGAATGTTAAAGATTGTATTGTTTGAAGCTATGTTAGGGCTACTTGGCCTGTTACTTGTTTTGCAAGTCAATGATGGAGGGATCATGATAAAGGGGTTGTTTGTGTCACGCAAGTGATGGACCCCCCCAAGTTGACAACTTTCTCAGGCCTTGTTGATATTGCTGTTCAAAAACGATCATGCACCTATACTTAGGGTGGCTTCACAAACATTTGGAAATGGTGACTTATCCAGCTCATATCCAAGCATCTAGAAGTTCTTGTAGGTTCTTGACTCTACACACCATAGATGAACAAAGTTTGTCTTTATTAATATTATCAATAAATTTCCTCAGACACTACAAAAGTTTGACCTAGTTATCCCTACATGTCCAAGCACTTGGCTACGGGCATTTGTGAGAGGTCCCTACAAAAGGTTAAGCTAGTTATCCCTAACTATTCGAGAACTTTTCTACAAGCATTTGTGAAAGGGCCCTAATATGAATGCAAAAGAATATGAGGCTTGCCAACAAGTTATGTTTTATGGACTGGTGGTGGTGGTGGTTAGTGAGAAGAAGTCATGGGCCCCCAATTTGTGGCTAGTGCAAGAATTCATGGGCCCCCAAGTTATGGATTCGGAACCCATATTTTGTATATATCTACTTATATATCACGAACATGAGATTTGCAATTCCACACTCCAACTTAGAAAAGAATCTAATTCCTCATGTAAGCAAAATGGGTCAGCAGGACCATAAAATATGTGCATGTGTGTAAGGTGGGGGAATGTTTAGGTACCCTGAATAGTTTTTAGACCACTTTTGGTGGGTCCCACCATACAAAGAGGACAAAGGATGTATGCATATGTATATATCTATCTGTACACACACACACACACACACACACACAGAATGATGATAGAGATAAGAGGGGGCTATGGCTATTTCCAAGATGATGCTGCCAAAGTTTTAGACCATCACACACATGCACATGCACATGCACACGCACGTGCACACACACACACACAAAAGCAGACATGCCACCAAAGTTATAGACCATCACACGCATGTGCGCACACGTGCATGCACACACACAAACACACACAGAGCTATGATAGAGACACAAGGCGGTTATTTGTGAGATGATGCCGCCAAATGTTTACTACTACTCATTCTAGAGGTAAAGTGGATGTCTAAAGTTCCCATTTAAGTGAAATAATCAATCGGGAGGATCAAGCAAGAGGTTCTCCATACCACCCTTGGTAGGATGGTGCTAGAGTTGAGGAGAGATTACCTTCTAAGAATTGTCTTGTGATGTAGACAACTATTGATAACTCTATTTTTACGGTTGAGAGGGTAGAATAGAGCTGTGAGCAGGGATTTCACTGACGTAAACGAGAACATGTGAACATGTTAATAACATATGTTAATAACACAAAAAATCTTGTGATCACATGTTATATTCACAAAGCTTTCACAAGGGCCTAAAAATTTTATCTTTGTTGGGCATAAAAGGTGGCCACTGACCTGCTATTATGTGAAGATGGTAACATGAGAACATGTGAATAGCTTATTCCCATGTGTAGCCAAGCTTTTAAGGGGTTCCCAAATAGCAAGTGACCTGTTATTTTGTGAACGGTAACATGAGAATATGTGAATAACTTGTTCACATATGTTATTATCATAAAAAATCTTCTGATCACGTGAATATTAAATCCCCGGCTGTGAGATTCAAGTAGGTTGAAGAGTTCATAATACTTGTTGCTTTATACTACTGTCTAGATTCACCCTCTGTTGATGACACTAGGCTAGTGGTTTGCTATCACTTTCCTTCCTTCTGGTTACCAATTATATCTTGTCTTGATGATGTCGTCATCCAAATATTTTGTCCTCTCTTTTTCTGCTCTCTTAGCTTGCTTAAAGCTTCGCAGCCTCTATCTTTCTCTACACATAAAAGATAGATTGACTCAATCTAAAAGTACACTATCCTAATAAAAAATGATTATACACCCCTAAGCTAGTACCTTATTAGCCTACATAATCAAGCTAGACCAACAAAAAAGAAATAAAGATAACTCTAAGGCCTAAGGTGTGTGTTTATCCTCCATAGAAACTTATGCTAGTAACTTGATTTCCTAAGCATTGGGATGGATTAAAGCACTTAAATAAATCCAAAATTGAGTTAAAAAATCATGGGGGGAGGGGGGTACTACTAAGAAACCCTATGTTCAAGGGGTATTTAAAAAACCCCTTACTTGTGAATTTTCTATGAATAAAACCACCCCTTATTCTTTATGGAATTATGGTTTTTTTTTTCAAAATTGATTAAAAAACCTCTTCTGTAAATGTATTTCTATAAATATACCTTAAAATTTTTCAATTAAAAAACCCCTTCATTTGAACTCACGTGATATACTTATATATTTTTAGATGAACCCCCCTAGGTAAAAAAGACGCTTAAAAACTTGATTACATAAAGGAAAGCAAGATGGTAATGCTTAAAAATCATGCCACACTCTAAATACAAAAACCTCTAAAAAGGAGAGCTTAAAGTACACATTAATATATAGCTCTATATAAATAAAAAGTACACATTCCTTTTCACTCTATAATTTACACATCATGTGGCTTTGTACAAACCATGTAATCAGGCACTTGATAGAATGTTCCATGTTTCTATTACATCACATCATCAAACTTTACCTTTAAACATTGATCCTCATAGAGAAAAACCTTTTCTCAATGAGCAGTATACTCTCAACGAAACTAATACAAGTACACATTCCTTTTCACTCCATAATATTACACATAGCATGGCTTCTTGCACAAACCAGGTGATCAAACACTTGAAATATGTGACTAGAATGTTCCATGTTTATAGTACACTGCATCATCAAACTTTACCTTTGAACATTGAACCTCATAGAAAATAACCTTTTCTCAATGAGCCACCATACACCTTGAATGAAACCAATACAACTTAAGATGTCATTTCAACAACTTATCACTAACAACTCCCTAGAACCACTAGAATCTCATCCTAGACTTCATTACATTCAATGTAAGGATTATATATATCATTCCCACACATAGCAGAGACTTCCATCTAAAGCCATACACAACTCTCCCTAACCAAATCTAGTAACACAAAGGTCATTAAAGCACTTGAGTACTCATGCACTCCATACTTCTTATTAAAAATCACAAGATTAAGTAACAAGAGTCAGCAAAACAAGAGGAAGAGAGAGAGAGGAGCTCGTAAAGGATGCAAAATTCTACTAGAATGTAGAGAAATTCACTTGTCTATTAATGAAAGGATAAGGGAACTCCACACAAGTTTATAGTCACTCATACCTTGGTTTGTTTGTAGTTATTGTATTTGGGAACAGTATTGTGTAAAAAGTATTAGCCTTAAGCATATCATATGACAACTTGAGAGCTACTCTGAAATTATGTTCCAAGGTGACAATCAAATAAAGTAATAATCTTGTAAACCTCAAGTAGATGCTTGTTGGCTATCCCTTAGATACCCATCAAGGTAAGTTGATTGAGTTTTATCAAACATCGAGCAACCTTTTCTCATTAGAGCGAAACTTGGCAAAAAATCCCAAAAAAATGGAAGTTACTCGATAAACTTTTACAACTGAAAAAAATTCAAAGTGAGCACAAGACACAAGTAGCACATTACAAGATCACATCAATCACCATGAAAAATTGAAACACAACTCCAACTACAATTTTTTACTTGCATGGAAGAATACCCAACAGTATCTGCATTAATCAAGACCGACCAAAACAAAATCGCCAATCATGGCTTGCAAGCAAACACAAAAACCATGTGTTGCATTGTCCACTAAATACACCAAAGAAAATTAAGTTGAGTCACACTCATCGTCTATAAAAACATGATGAGCGTGACCTCTATCTGCATGGTGCTTCTCAAAACATGTGTCTCCAGCCATTTTTCTTGCCATTGCTTTGGCATACTTTGGTAGCACACTTTGGATAGAAAATAAAGAATAAAATTGTTTAGTTTTTTGCAAATTGACATGTTTAAGTATATCTATGTATTGTAGATTAAACTTTAATGTTCTTGTTTTTAAACATATGCATGAAGGCAACCAGAATAGCAAACTAGGATCCTTAAGCATTGACCTAATGTAAAACACTGTTAAATCCATAACATATTAGAGTGACAATAGTCCCAAGCACATCAAAAAACAAAGCCAAACAACTACTATCAATGTAGCACTGAATAAGGTCGATGCTTACTAATCATATGGATTATGTCCCACACGCTCATTGATATCATCATCCCAATCACGTGAATTGCTAGCCTCCCCCTAGCCTCCTTGCCTCCTAGCTAGAAGCAATGGTTGTACGTATGAAGACAGAAGACCTTCGTCAGAGTCCATCAAAGTGCATAAACGACGTGACCTCAAACATGCCTTAAGTAGAGAAGCTGTGCCACAGCCCACCAACTCAACGCAAACAGCACTAGGACGTCAGAACAACTCCAAATACCTTGTAAATGAAAGTAACATTGTGCTCCAAAACACCATGGATCTCCACACCCCCGAGATCCCTAGCATGAGATACATCTAGCACATAATGGTATGCCATCAAATCCATAGGATGCATATGAAGCACCTCAAAAAGAGGTGCACTCTCCAAGTAGTAAATCGCAGGAATCATACCTCGTATGCAAAATGCAAAGAGCATAGAAGAGGTATACTGCAATAGAATGACAACCAAATAAGGTACAAAAAATCATACATATTAAACAAATTTACTTCGAACCACCACTAAACACACTATCTCTATCTGGAAACCACCAATCTCATAGTATCTATAGGGTGAGTGATGCATGACAATAAAACGATGCCAAATCTCCAAATCCGATACACAGCAATAGCGCTCAACCCAACCCACTATCTCTCATATAAAACATAACAAAACTTTTATCAACCAAATCATCTGACAAAAGTAAATGCTTGCAAGATTCTAACACATGGAATATCACCTCCATGGATGCTATAATCAACAACTAGGCAAAATCACCAAGAGTTGATGCAGCCAAACCAACTCCATACCGCACATGGTCCTTAGATACTATATCCCATGGGGGCCTAGAGTTAGTGGCACCATGTAATACTCCACCAAAAGGGAGGTCCAAAAATATCAAATCAACCGCCCAAGAAACTGATCTCCCTTTCCTTGCACATTGTCTACCCTTGGGATAGGAGTTTTTCATGTTCTCATGACCTATGGTGTAAGATGCATTATTGTGCCATTTATAAAACCCTTGTCAATAGCAATATAATCCCCAACAACGGCCAAACACTTTGGAGCATCCCCACATGACACATTTAAAACTGGCACATATGGCTGGTAGACATATGTTATCATTCTTTTAGAAATGATCAAGGTTGTTTTGCCCCATGAAGGCCCTCATGTTGAAAACAATCCAAAGAGAGATCTAATGTCAAACAAATTTACTCATTCATGCCATTATTGATAGGATAGTTAGAAAGCCAAAATCCTAACCTCACATAATGTAGTAGCACCACAATAAAAAGAAAATCTCAAGCTCAATTTTAGAGAGGTTGGAAAAGAGTTACCATCATCATGAGCATCCTCTATATTCATGTCTATCTTTTCATCCAATAAGTCCACCCTTGGGTTTCTCTTCCACAACTTTGTCTTTGTCTTACATATGCAAAGTAAAGCAACAAGCAACTCAAGAAAATAACCAATAGTTAGCAGATGCCTAGATTTATAAAGAACCCAAATTACCTCTCCTTTGTGTAGGTCTCTTTTTCTCCACCTCCTCGTCAACCACCTTCTCCACAACGACGAGAGGATTCCCAAGCTTGAAATGCTGATGGAGATATTTCTCCCGCTCCAAAACATGACCTTTCTCAAGGTCAATCCACCAAGGGCACAGCTCTAGTTCCCACTGGGACAACTTATGCATACTTGGGGGTACATACACAAAGCCACATTATTTAGAGCCAACCATTTCTTTGCTCTTATAGGCATGACAACCAAATGACCCCTTTCTTTCAAACATACAAAATATCTGAAAATATTGAAAAGCAGCATATGATTGAGAAAGCATCCTGAGTTAAAACGAATGTAGCATTTTCTTAAGAACATTTCCAACACCACGTGCAAAAAAATCAACCTGTAAATTAACCTTTGGGAAGCCATTTGGATCATGTCAGTCTTCTTTGTTGCCTTTTCAAAACCCTTTTTTTCCCTTGTGTCTTGGCCTTTCTCAAGAGAGAACAATTGCTTCCTCTTATCAATATTTATCTCCTCATAATAATAATAGAGTAAGTAATCATTGGGCACCACCACGCCATTAGGCTCATCCATAAAATCTTTAAGGATAGCATTTTCCCCTTGAAAAAACTTTTTCAAGAGTGACTTCTTTTTGAAGCTAGCTTCAAAGAAAAAATAAATCACATCACAAAGGAAAGTATGCATATGACATATTTGCATATTTTAAAATTGCAAATAACTGAACATAAATAGTTATAGAAAACCATGACTTACTTTCTATAGACATGATATATGTGCATAGGTGGTGCCGGTGTCAGTGTGTCGATGTCTGTTGTGCGACTATCTTCCATGCCGTAATCCACAAACTTTACTTGTTTGCTTAGTGGAGATGAGCTCGCTTGCTCTATCAATTTTTTCTTGAGGTTGCGATTGTAACGCTCCCAATTCTTGTTTACGATGTCCTTCAATCGGGCATGATGTTCTTCGGTCATCTTTTTCAGTGTTTGCTTTATACACGCCATGGTGAGGAGAGCTGTGGGTAAGGATGGGAAGGCTCTCGCTAGTAAGCGATGGGCAAAAATAGAGGTCATTGTTGCAATAACCCTAAAAAACCCTAATTTTAACAGGTCACTCATGTGTGTGCAAACAAATCATACGCATGCTGTATGCATGGGGCATCATTCAAATAAGCGTTCACTAGAGACTATTGATAAAATCGATGAAATATTTTATTGGTTCGAAAGGGAGAAAAATTAGTCTTTTCGACCAAATTGCACAGTGAATTTTCACACCCTTCCAGACACTTATCAAAAAGCATCAAAACACACGAATATGTGGAATACAAAGCATGCCATATTTCAAAAATCAACATCTTGAGACTTCTTCAAGTATTACAAAGCAATAGAAATCTTCGGGATACAATTTAAGTCATCAAAAAAACTATATTTGAAGGTATTAAAAATCTTCCTCGATACTAATCAAACCTAGGAAGGGAAGTATATTAATATTACAAAATTGGTAATGATGCATGACTTCATAGTCCTCGAAACCAAGGGGGACTCCAAAACACCCAACAAAATTTGCACCATAAACTACCGGTGCTCTGCAATGTTCCTAGCAAACCGCAATGCCCTTATGCGGTCCGCTTGTGGTATGGAGGGGTCATTATGTGGTCTCATCATCATGGAAAACTGAGCTCTGCTGATGCTACATGTAGAAATAAAATTGTCGATCTGGGCAGAAAGGCTGGCAGACATATGTTATCATTCTTTTAGAAATGATCAAGGTTGTTTTGCCCCATGAAGGCCCTCATGTTGAAAACAATCCAAAGAAAGATCTAATGTCAAACATCTTTACTCATTCACGCCATTGTTGATAGGATAGTTAGAAAGCCAAAATCATAACCTCACATAATGTAGTATCAACACAATAAAAAGAAAACCTCAAGCTCAATTTTAGAGAGGTTGGAAAAGAGTTACCATCATCATGAGCATCCTCTATATTCATGTTGTCTATCTTTGCATCCAATAAGTCCACCCTTGGGTTGCTCTTCCACAACTTTGTCTTTGTCTTACATATGCAAAGTAAAGCAACGAGCAACTCAAGAAAATAACCAATAGTTAGCAGATGCCTAGATTTATAAAGAACCCAAATTACCTCTCCTTTGTGTAGGTCTCTTTTTCTCCACCTCCTCGTCAACCACCTTCTCCACAACGAGAGGATTCCCAAGCTTGAAATGCTGATGGAGATATTTCTCCCGCTCCAAAACATGACCTTTCTCAAGGTCAATCCACCAAGGGCACATCTCTAGTTCCCACTAGGACAACTTATGCATACTTTGGGGGTACATACACAAAGCCACATTATTTAGAGCCAACCATTTCTTTGCTCTTATAGGCATGACAACCAAATGACCCCTTTCTTTCAAACATACAAAATATCTGAAAATATTGAAAAGCAGCATATGATTGAGAAAGCATCCTGAGTTAAAACGAATGTAGCATTTTCTTAAGAACATTTCCAACACCACTTACAAAAAAATCAACCTATAAATTAACCTTTGGGCAGCCATTTGGATCATGTCAGTCTTCTTTGTTGCCTTTTCAAAACCCTTTTTTTTCCCTTGTGTCTTGGCCTTTCTCAAGAGAGACCAATTGCTTCCTCTTATCAATATTTATCTCCTCATAATAATAATAGAGTAAGTAATCATTGGGCACCACCACGCCATTAGGCTCATCCATAAAATCTTTAAGGATAGCATTTTCCCCTTGAAAAAACTTTTCAAGAGTGACTTCTTTTTGAAGCCAGCTTCAAAAAGAAGCCAGCTTCAAAAGAAAAAATAAATCACATCACAAAGGAAAGTATGCATATGACATATTTGTAGATTTTAAAATTACAAATAACTGAACATAAATAGCTATAGAAAACCATGACTTACTTTCTATAGACATGATATATGTGCACAGGTGGTGCCGGTGTTAGTGTTAGTGTCTGTTGTGCTACTATCTTCCATGTCGTAATCCACAAACTTTACTTGTTTGCTTAGTGGAGATGAGCTGGCTTGCTCTATCAATTTTTTCTTGAGGTTGTGGTTGTAACGCTCCCAATTCTTTTTTACGATGTCCTTCAATCGGGCATGATGTTCTTCGGTCATCTTTTTCAGTGTTTGCTTTATACAGGCCGTGGTGAGGAGAGCTGTGGGTAAGGATGGAAAGGCTCTTACTAGTAGTAAGCAATGGGCAAAAATAGAGGTCGTTGCAATAACCCTAAAAAATCCTAATTTTAAGAGGTCACTCATGTGTGTGCAAACAAATCATATGCATGCTAAATGCATGGGGCATCATTCAAATAAGCGTTCACGAGAGACTATTGATAAAATCGATGAAATATTTTATTGGGTCGAAAGGGAGAAAAATTAGTCTTTTCGACCAAATTGCATAGTGAATTTTCACACCCTTCTAGACACTTATCACAAAGCATCAAAACACACGAATATGTGGAATACAAAGCATGCCATATTTCAAAAATCAACATCTTGAGACTTCTTCAAGTATTACAAAGCAATAGAAATCTTTGGGATACAATTTAAGTCATCAAAAAAACTATATTTGAAGGTATTAAAAAGCTTCCTCGATACTAATCAAACCTAAGAAGGGAAGTATATTAATATAACAAAATTGGTAATGATGCATGACTTCACAGTCCTCGAAACCAAGGGGGACTCCCAAAAACGCAACAAAATTTGCACCATAAACTACCGGTGCTCTGCAATGTTCCTAGCAAACCGCAACGCCCTTATGTGGTCCGCTTGTGGTATGGAGGGGTCATTACGTGGTCTCCTGCTCATCATCATGGAAAACTGAGCTCTGCTGATGCTACATGCAGAAATAAAATTGTCGATCTGGGCAAAAAGGTTGTGGTATTCATGAAAGCATGCAAAGTACAAAAGTGAACATTCCTAAGAGGGAAAGAAATTATGGGGTTCCAGCTATTATCCCTTAAGTCCCTATTTGGAGGATCTAACATAGGTGAGGAAAGGAAACCACCGTCCCACTCTCCCTCACAATTTCCTGTTTCCTCGCATTCCTCTTCACCATTGGCCATCCCCCTGTGTTTTTTCTTAGTTTTTCTTTTCAATCCATGCATATACCAAGGACATGGGTGAGCTATATTTGCACCTTGAGTGCAACCCAGCATACACTTTATTATCTTTAGATCCCTGCCAAGATGCCAATCAATGTCAAAGCTCCCTAAACCATCAACATCCAGCTTCTCACCCCCTATTTGTGACTTTATCACATCACTAAACCAAGGCAACCTCTCAAAGACCCATGATAGCACCTCGTGTGTCTCCTTGGGAACCTCAAATGCTCCTAAACTGCCATATGTCTTTCATTGATTGAACACTAAATGATGGTTTTGTGTGTGAAATATTGTCATTCCCTTGCTCTTGAAAATCAATTGTGCTCTCTCCCTTAGCATCCGGCCCTTCTACAACACTGGAAGCAGATGCAAACTTAAAGGTTGCCACCATAGCATGGTTCATGAGTGTAACACTCATTCTCTATATCCTTCTTCCCTTCACAATCTAACACTCGTCCAACTTCAGCACGAAGGAGACCTTGGAACCTATAAAATACGAAAATCAAACAAAATGTTAAGTCGTTTCCTATAAATGAGCACAGACCTAATGTGTACAAGGTTACAAAACCTACTTACATCCAAAAGGCAACCCATAGAACAATATCATTGCCTTTTGTAGCTTTAATATTTCAATAAAAATGTTGTTGAAGTCATTGAATTACAATGAAACATTACCATCCACAATCTTCTTCTTTCCCCATGTTATAATGGAAAGTGTATCATTGATGTGGTAGTTATCCCCAATCTTGCATTTTACATCTTCATTGCTCACTCCCTTTGCTAGATGAACCCTCTTTGGTGGTGGAAAAAGGTTGTGCGTGATACCTTTCTTATTACAAAGGGTGTCTCTTAGAAATCTATGAAGAGCTTTATAGCCTTTCATGTTAATGCCTACCTTATCGCATGCATTAACAACATCAACACTACTGATACTTTGGGAAACCTCTTGTATGATTTCATCTGAAATAGACATACATATCTTCTTGCAACGGGGATCCCTAATCATTTTAAGCACATTCTCCCTCATTGTTGTGAAAGAGCGCAAGATCTCATTACAATCCCTTGTTTGATCAGAACATATGGCATCTTAAAGGAATACTCTAAAAATTAGCAAAATTACATTCACATTACATAGGTGCACACATGATTTATATTGGCATTTTGAATTGGAAGTGCTAGAGAATAAGAAAGAGGAGCCATACTGCGCTTCTTGAATTCTATGCTTACGAGCCCCCCCTCCCCCCCCACACCAATGGCAAGTGTTTTGATGTGGTTGAGTGGCCTCTTATGATCCCTAGCTCCAATAGGAGTGATTTTCATGTGAGATTGTCTGCGTAAGCTTTTCCACACACGCTGCTCTCTCTTGATTTACACCCTCAAGCTCCTTGATTTTTGCTTGAGCCTGAAGTAGGCCTTGGTGTACACTAGCAAGGTTAACTTGGAGCATATAGAACTGTGATCACAAGTAGAAGACTCTACTAGTGTCAGTTGTTACTAATCTCTTGCAATAGTAGCCGAGCATCCCATTCTCACCATCTCCCACACACTGAATAAATGATGGCAAGTCTTTGAAAGTGGGTGGGTAATGCGGTCTTGGGTCAGCTGGGTATAGATGCCCAATCAACCCATAGATCCACATTAGTGTGACCCCCTTGTCTATGTACATTCCTCTCCTGTTCTATGAGATGAACCTTGCTACACTTCCAACACCTACACATGCAAATCCACCTTATGTCGATTCAATGGCACATTAGTCTCCTGTTCTATGAGATGAACCTTGCTACACTTCCAACACCTACACATGCAAATCCACCTTATGTCGATTCAATGGCACATTAGTGCTAGTGATTTTACACAATGCCATGCTTAGAAGGAATTGATAGTGGAAAAGAATAGGGAGGCCCAATGAGAGAGAGAGAGAGAGAGAGAGAGAGAGAGAGAGAGAGAGAGAGAGAGAGAGAGAGAGAGAGAGAGAGAGGGACAGGAGTTGAGATTAGAGGGAGTGAGTGCATGCCATAACCTTTCAAGGATTTGAGATTTGAGAGAGGGTGGATGAAGTCTCACAGGAGAGAGAGAGAGAGAGAGAGAGAGAGAGAGAGAGAGAGAGAGAGAGAGAGAGAGAGAGAGAGAGAGAGGGAGAGTTGAGAGTAGATGAGAGAATTGTAGAGAGAGAGATAGAGTGACGCTATGTAGGGCTAAGCTCACAGTAGAGAGATGAGTAAAGAAAGAGAGAGAGTTGGTTAAATTTTGGAGGGAAAAAGAGATTAAAATTTGATTTTTTGACATATATATGGGTTTAGGATAACTTTAAAAGAAAAAATGTTCAAAAATGAGAGAAATAAAAATCATTATTTTTGGCCCTATGTGGAAAGTGTCAAGAGATCTCTAATTTGGTTCATTTGGTGGGGAAGTGGAGGCATTAAATGAAGGAGAAAAAGGTGGAGGCATTCAATGATGAGATAGAGTGGGTTTTAGGGGGAAATCAAGGTTAAAAAATGAATGTTTTACATATATATGGGTCTGGGGTCAGTTTCAAAGTATAAAACTTGCAAAATGGAAAACAAAATTGTCCATTTTGGGCTCCCTCCTTAGTTACGAGATTGCTAGAAAGAGAAGAGGAGAGAGAATGACAACATTAGACCCTATTTTTGTAGGGGAGTTATGGACTAGAAAGTTCAAATTATAGTCTCTAAGTAGCTCTCTTGATTGACCTTGTCTCTTTAAGAAAGCACAAAATTAGCCTTAATCCCTAAAAATAAGGAATCCTTACAAGGCCCAGAAGATGTCCGAAGGTCTCCTAATGTCATCTTGCAAAAAAGAATTGATATTCTGCAAAGCACAAGGAATGATACAGTTGCAATTGGTGCGGTGTCTAGTTCCTTTCGTCCATGATTTCATGATAGGAAAATTGTGAAATGGAGGACAAGGTTAACAAAAGAATTTAATGAGAACATTGATAAGGTTTGGAACTTGGAAGGACATGTAATCCATGAGTTCATAGTTGTATGCAATGAGTCTCATATCTTCTACGTAAGCACTACTGGATCTAGAGTGTTGGGGAGTGAACTACTCCGTTATAATCAACAACTTTCCAAGATGCACATGTGAAGCTTTTCAAAAAAAGAGAGAGTAAGCACTCTACATACATTCCATGTAAGCACATGTACTTTGTTTACTTGTAGGTCCTTTGTTTGGATGCGATTTCTCATGATTTTATTCACCAAGCAGCTTTGGTGAATAAGCACTTGGAGGTAGGCGATCAAATGTCGCACCTTGAAAGAGCACGGCTAAATGTGGTTATGTTTCAAAGGAATGTTTATACCTTTTTGGGGTGTGCAGGATATGGGGTTGTTAGAATGTTTTGTGTGGTTACAATGTTCTCTGCCTTTAACTTGGACTAGTTTTGTGTGTTGGTGTTTCATGCAATTTTGGGATCTTCCAACATAGTTGTGGTTATGTAACAAAGGTCACTTATATATACGCTGTGATATAGATCGGTTTTGTGTATTGGTGGTTCATGCAATTTTGGTGTCTTTCGACAAGTTTATGTTGAGGTATTATGTCAGTGTGTATGTCTTATGCTCGTTGGAGTGGAAAAAATTGAAACACCATTTTCTAATTGCATTTATGTTGTAAACTTTAGTGTAAAAAATACCAATTTTGTTGGGGTTTATTTCCAAGTTTGGCTCTAATTTTCACCTCGCTCGAACAAGGTTGCTCGGAGAATGGAATTGCTTAGTTGATTTAATCAATGGTGTTGACTAGGTTAACATTAATCCCTTGTCAGAATGTATCCACCGATACCTTGAATGTAAAAGTTTTCAGAGTGGTCTTTGTCAAGCTCTCTTGATAGCCATACATATCTAATTATTGATTTTGACTTTTATGCCATCATGGAAGCATGCCTGTCTTTCTAGTGATGTGGCCAATATCTAAGATAAAATATCATTTTTTAAATCCATTGATCCATATAACAAACAATAGAAAAATCATGAGGATTTCAAGCTAAAAATAAATACACTAAATGTTCAATTTACTAGATGTTGGGTCACTAGAATTCACCATGCAAGGAGCCATAGACATCCTCTTCAAGTTGCATTGACATCTCATGAGACGGAGTTGCATGTAGTAGTTAAATGATGAGAATCATTTTAAAGTAATGGGTCCAAGAATGTGATGATAATCATTTTATGTGCTCTTTATGTGCATAAAGCATGCTCTATACTCTATGCATGCATAACAACATGCATAAAGCACTCTATGCATGCATGAAGAGAGCATGCATAAAGCCTAATCCACAAAGCATGCATACTCTATCCATGCATTCTCTATAGAGTATAGAGAGCCTATATACTCTATGCATACATAGGGTATGCAAGCTCTATGCCGCCATGCATAAATCATGCATGAAATATGCTCTATACTCTATAATTACATAAAGTGAGCACTCAGCATGAAATATGCTCTATACTCTATAATTACATAAAGTGAGCACTCACTACATACATAAAGTATAAAACCAATATGCTCTATAATTACATAAAGTGAGCACTCACAGCATGAAATATGCTCTATACTCTATAATTACATAAAGTGAGCACTCACTACATACATAAAGTGAGCACTCACTACATACATAAAGTATAAAACCAATAGTGCAAAAAATAAAAAATTTAAATATGGTGTGTTTAAGTCATACTCATAAACAGCTTGCTTGATTCTAAAGCTTTAAGAAAGATATCCTAGAAATAAAGAACCAACCAAAATAAATAAGAAAACATTAGCTGATGTAAAACTTTAAAAAACCCAAAACTCAAAATCTACAAAAAAATATAAAACTTAAAAGAACATAACCCTAACACATAGGATATGCATACCTACTTGCAAGGGAGAGAATGAGAGAAAGAATGAGGGAGAAAAAGTGGAATATGAACCTGTAAAACAAAACAAAAACCAAAACTCATAATAATAATAATAATAAACTTATAAATCTTAACAAAAACCCTACCCCTAATACATAGTCAACCCTTACCTACTTGAAGAGTTAAAATGGCATATTTGCAATGGCGAGGTGAAGAAGGGATGGGCAATAGGTAAGGGAGGGATATGCAATAGTGAGAGAGGTAAGAGAGAGACAAAGAGTAAGATGGGAGAGAAAGATATTGAAATAAAAAGTGAAGAGGAAAGCATCTCAAGTTTTTATTTTTGCACTGTTAGTATCAACGTCAAAAAAAGTGTTAGTATGAGCATCTGAGCATCAGTATATGCATCGGTATAAGCAGTAGTATGATCGATGCATATACGGATGCTCATACTGATGTTGTAAGCTATTTCATGTTTTGAATTTCATGGAAAATAACATAACCCTTACTGACCCATAATTCATACTCCTACTTAAAGGGAGCTATATTTTCATTTCTCCATAACATTTCTCCTAATCTCTATTATAGAATTTCTTGATCCCCATTTTATTTCCTTCATGTTTTGAATTTCGTGCAAAAAACGTAACCCTTACTGACTCATAATTCATATTGCTACTTAAAGAGAGCCATATTTTTATTTCTTTATAACATTTCTCTTGATCTTTATTATAAACTTTCTTGATCCCCATAACATTTCTTAATCTCTCTTTGTTTTTTCAATGGAGTGTAAATAATTCACCATATTTAGAGGAAGAACTTGAAAAGGGAGCATGGCATGGCTAGAGAAGAGTCTCCCTGATGTATTTATACATGTTACAAGTACTCTATCAGAAGACAAATCCAAATAACCATACAGCATGTCAAACAATGCAGGCAGTTTGACAAGACCTTACTTAAATTAGTACGTTATTCTGATGAGATTAGTTGATTGTTCCCTTTGTTACACACTCTCCCTATACCTCTTACTCTCCCTTTGTTACACCCTCTCCCTATATCTCTCACTCTCCATGATCTTGCTCTAGATTTTTTTGATAATTATGTAGAGTGTGGATAGTGTAAAGTACATACGAAGTCAACCCAATGAGGCCATATAATGTAAAAATATTATGTGATGTACAAGACATTAAATTCATAGAGAAGAACAACAATTACAATGAGAAGAATTGATTGATGATATGGAACCACACATAGAAGAATATTTTATGGAAGAGCTAATCGAAAGCAATGTTTGAAGGTAGAAAAATTGCAATAGAAAGGATCGCCAAGACACGATATCCAAGGAAGAACATCTTCAAAATCTTGGTTCAACACCATTTTTTGATGGAGAAAAAATGTGCCCTAAAGTTACAATCTTGCCTTAAACTTTGCTCAATCTACAATCGCTCTATGGTTGGTCAGATGCGAGTGTTTTTGAATTATTTAAGTAATATTCTCTATATCCTCTTTCTAATTCCCCTTTCGCTTTCTTAATCTCATCCTCTTTAAAAATAAACTAGCTAACATCACATCATAGGTCATTATTAACCCTTGCCAAAGACTTTCTTGGCATGGATGTTGAACACACAAAACAACTTCTACTTCATATTGGCCACACACGCTTGGAGACCTAGTTTTTCTTGTTGAACATTGTAATGTATTATTTTATATGTGTGTTACCAATTTTCTATTAAAGAATACCACAAGACTTTATGTTGAGGTTACTATCAATGGCTAAGTGTTTACACTAGGGTAGGAGGGTTGCGATGCCCAAGGACCTGATTTTTAAGCTTTGATGTCCAAGGGTGTAAACCCTAAAAAGGAATTAGATAAGGACTCTTGTAACTAAAACCTCTCATTCTCTTATACATAGGAGTGCTATTTTCTCTACTCTCTTGCCTCTTGTCTCTCTTTCCTATTATGATTAGAGCTCTTGTATGATCATTGCTGCATGTATGTGAGTGTGTGTGTGTGTAAGAGAGATTTACTGAGAGGAAGGTTTAGTTTCCTTGGTGTATAGTGGCAGTGGCAACGAAGTGGAGTGGAGCTCTTGGGTTCTTTTGCGCTATGATAATGATACCTACAAGAATCCCAAGCAACCTGCTTTTACGAGATAAGGGACACACCCCATTTTTGCATTTGTGAGCTAGGCCATAGCATACTAGTTTCTTGGTCGAGTTGTTTGTGCTCTAATGTGCACTTGGGCAAAGCCCCATGACATTGATTTTTTTCCCTGCATCCTTTGCATTGTGCTGGGTCTTCTACAAGTGGCATTGCTGCCGGGGAATAGCCCCACCACATAGTCACAATGCATTTAGAAAGATTCTAAATGGTTTGAATCTATCATATTTTTAGTTTGATTCAAGAATGGAGTAGAAAATAAATTCCAAATAACTATTTATTTTGTTGCATTATTCTTGTTTTTATGTTGCATTTTTGTGTTATCTTAAGAAAACTATGTTTAGTTTCTTATTACCCTTAAAACTATGTGTCTTTTAATTTAAGTAATTCTTATTTTTGGATAATTTTTACGTTTTTTAATATTTATTTTTCATTTTTCCACCAAAAAAATATAATGTGGGCCTAAAACTAGGTTTTGGGCATGGGGCTTATCCCAATTTTGACTCTTTAAATAGGAAGGGGGAATAAAAATAGTGATTTGGAGAGGATTTTAAAAATGGATTAATTTTTACGTTTTGTATCTTTTTTTCTATTTTTATGTTAGTGCTAATAGCATTGATTAACTTGTCTTAATCTCCCTATAATTTGAGGCACTAGTTTGCTAGCCTTGATTGGCTAACTGCATTTAATGCATGTAGGCTTTTGGGCTCCAAATCAAAGAGGGATTCTAAGAAAAATCCAAAAATCCTGACACCACCCCTTTTCGGGTAACTTGTAAAACCAAAACTGAAACTAAAATATTAGGGGGAAAATAAAAAAATATAAAAAATATTGAGAAAGCAAAGGAAAAATGTTGCTTCCGGTAGCCTAAACAAATGTGACCAAGAAGATAATCATTGTCTTGTAAGATCTTGGTAGGACTTTTGGCTCCTAGTGATAGAGCCTTGGGACTATAGCCTCGATCTTCATCATGGGATGAGACCTTGTGGGAAAAAACATGCCAATAAAGGGCCAAAACACCAATCGCTATCAAGGTACTTAGCGGAGGTCTCTGGGCTATTACTTGGATCTCTATGGGGCGGAACCCTACTCTTACTTTTCTTATCTTTGAATTGAAAACTATAATTTCTTTTATTTTAAAGGAATAAAAGCTACTAAATACATCACCTAGCAATTTCATTTATGAGGCTAGATGATAGCTCGACATGGTTTCACAAAAGTGAGTTTGTAGGGACTAAGTTCATAACCATAGGTATATTCTTAACGCAGTTTTGGTTTAGATACCCTACCAAACTTAATATTAACCTTGTAAATAAACAAGAAAATTTAATGTCACAATAAAAATTTAACAAGTCACAATAAAAATTTCCTTACCTTGTGCTTTGTGAGACCCCCGCCCCCTCTGAGATGCCTCCTCCAAGGGCACTGGCGGACGAAAGCAGCGTCAGCCTCTCACGCGAGGTAGGGATCCACACTCGGGGCCTTGCCCATGGATGTCCGGACAAGAGACTAGCCCGACGGTTCCTCTGAAACCGAACCCGAAAAAACTTCCCTCGCCCAGAAGGCACGGGCGATTCCACTAAGAAAATCATCTAACGGGAGAATTGATCTAATGAGTTGAAGTCTTAACTAACCAAACTGATCCCACTACTAGAGGTTTAGGGCATACCAATGTTAGAATACCGATACAAATGTTGGACGTCGGTATGCCCGTCGTAATCTTGGAGGCGACAAGTCAGGCGGGCAATTTTTAAATTTTCATATACCGACGCGTATACCGATGTGTATACCGACACGTATACCGTCGCGTATATCGACGCATATACCAAGGCATATACCAATGCGTATACCGATGCTCATAAGTTTTTTACAGCCGAGAACCTATTGTTCTCTGTTTTTCGCGGCGTCGAATTGCATCCAGAGAAGGTATGCGTCCGTCCATCTCCTTCAAGCTTTCCTCTTTTTCTTGTTGTTGTTGTGTGTTTTCTCCTCTTCTCCTTCTCCACTTTAACTTATCCTCTTGCTTTTACTAATATACTCTTGCTTTTGCTTTTTAGGATATAGGGCGTTTAGGGTTTTGTGTTTTTTTTGGCTCTCTATGCATGTTGAGAGCTCTCTATGTATGCATAGATCTCCTAATGCATGCATAGAGATTTTAGGGTTTTGTATTACTTGTGTATTAGTTCTTATTCTTATGTTTAATTTACTAATTACTTTGTTTAATATTTTGTTTTGCAGGTCTTTCACCAATCTTTCACCAATCCTCTCCTTCAGCTTCGCAAAAAAGAGGTAGTCCCTCTTTCGATTTTCCTTGTTTATGCTTTTTTCTACGTATTATTGCACCCCTGTTTTATGGTTTAGGGTTAGTTTAGGGTTAGTTTAGGGTTCTTGCAAGCTTATACATAGGATTATTGCAAGATCTATACATGGTTTAGGGTTAGTTTAGGGTTAGTTTAGGGTTCTTGCAAGCTTATACATAGGATTATTGCAAGATCTATGCATAAAACCTATCATAAGCTTGCAATCTCTATGCATAGCCTTCTTGCAAGCTTTATGCATAAGCTCTATTCATAGAGCTTGCGAGCTTGTAAAATCTCTATGCATAAGCTCTATGCATAGGCTTTATGCATAGAGTTTGCAAGCTTATAAAATCTCTATGCATAGGTTTCTTGAAAGCTTGCATGGACATTATACATAGAGCTTGCATAGCCTTCTTTCAAGATCTTTGCATAGCCTTCTTGTTGAAAGCTCTATGCATAGCCTTCTTGTAAGCTTAATGCTGCATAAGCTCTATGTATAGGCTTTATACATAGAGGTTGTAAGATTATGAAAGCTCTATACATAGGGCTTGTAAGCTTATGCAAGATCTATACATAGGGCTTGTAAGCTTATGCAAGATCTATACATAGAGTTTATGCATAGAGCTCTATGAATCTAGCTGAATGCATGAATTAAGATCTATGCATAAAGCTTAATACATAATGTTTTATGTATAAATCTTATGGATGAGCTTTATGCATAAGGCTTCATGCATTATGTTTTTATGCATAAAGCTTTTTTTGATGTAGAGTGCCTTGCATGGATGGAGAGCATAAGCTTTTTGAATGTTTATACTCTCTTATACATATAACATATATTTCTTATGCTCTGTTTTTCTATACATAAGGTATTCTCTTTATTCATAGAGTTTATATATGTTATCAAGGTAAGATCTCTTATCCATGTAAGACAAGATCATGTTTATTACACCCTTGGGTGATGGGTTTAAGGGTTAGCATAGTGCATAAGGCTTATAGCATAGAGCTTATGTATAAGACTTATGTATATGGCTTATGCATAGAGCTTATGCATAGAGCTTATGTATAGAGCTTATGCATAAGTCTTGCAGCCTTATTATGCAAGCTTATACTTAAGGCTTGCAAGCCTTACTATGCATACGATTGCATAAACCTTATTCATAAAGCTTGCATAAGACTTACGTATAGAGCGTTACACATAAGCTTATGTATAGATCATTATGCATAGGCTTTATGCATAAGGCTCTATGCGTTCAGCTTCAAGTGTAGGCTTCTATGCATAGAGCTCAATGTGTAGGCTCTATTTGCATAATCTATGCATATAGATTTTTGCATAAGGCCTTTATAAATAGCTATTTATGAATAGAGATATCCCCTCTCTCCATCCTTGTTCTAATTACCTTCTTAATTTTGTATGGAGAGAAGATAAGCTAATGTATAGGTTATTTTTAAAATCTCCCTCAACGACTGGGAAAAAGAAGCCCGTTTGACGCTTTTTTTAATATTTTTAAAATCTCCCTCAATGGTTGGGGAAAAGAAGCCCGTTCGACGCTTTAAATGTTATTTTTAAAATCTCCCTCACGGCTGGGGAAAAGAAGCCATGTTTTATGGTTTACATAATGCTTTGTGTAATGCATAATGATTTGTATTTAATGAGCTACATATACATGTTGTCCTGCTAGATGGAGCCTCTCAATCTTGAAGAGAGAATAGCATGTCTATGCATGCAATGTAAGTACCAAATCTTTCGAAAACGAAGGATTTGCAACCAGCATATTCATGATGGCATATTTCCAATGGAGAGCGTGCATATTTCCAATGGAGAGCGTGCAAAATTTACGGTTTTAATCGTACAACCAAGCAAGTGTGCAGCCGCATCTTGATAACATTGCGCCTATGAATTCTCGTCCCCAACAAAGGATGAGAATATCGAAGGAGGGTGTGACAGATGGAGCTCAATTAACAGCACCCGAGGGAATGGAAGAAGGTCAGGAAATGAAAGAAGGTCCAATGGAGGAAATGGTGGATGCCTTCATCGAGCAACAAGAAGCTCTCTTCGAGGAGCATGAACATGAAGATCATCAACCACGACATTCTCAACGGTCAAATTATGAACCAGAGGAAGAGGCCATGCGTAAACTTGCACGCCTTCCACTATACAATGGTGCCAACATATCTGTATTGCGTGCATCTCTTACGATGCTAAATTTACAGTCAATTTTTGGATGGTCTAATACAAGTGTCACTGAACTCTTCAAGTAAGGATTTTTTGGAGATTACACCTAATGTTGAAATGATAAATTTTCAACTTGTATTTGACTAAATCTTAATAGTAATGATCAGATATTGCCATACTTGCAGGCTTTTGAAAGACCAGATATCGCCCCCTCTGCCGACAACAACGAGATGCCTCCATCTCGTGCAGATGCCAAGAAGTTATTGAAATCCATAGGCATGGATTACAATAATATTCATGCTTGTCATAATGATTGTTGCCTCTTCCGCCATGAATATGAGCATTTGCAAGAATGTCCCCATTGTGGCTCTAACAGATATAGAGAAGATGTTCAAGGGGAAGCTGTCCCGGTAAAGGTTCTTAGGCACTTTCCAATCATCCCAAGAATAAAAAGCATGTTCAGGTGCAAATCTATAGCAAGCTTGATGACATGGCATGCCACAATTCGATCCATAGATGAAGTGATGCGTGTGCGTGCTGATTCACCCGCATGGAGACACATTGAAGAGACATGGCCGGCTTTTAGGGAAGATCCTCGTAACCTCCGTCTTGGCCTAGCAATGGATGGTGTAAACCCTTTTGGTTTAAGGAGCTTTTCATGGAGCACATGGCCTGTTTGCCTTGTGAATTATAATCTTCTGCCATGGTTAGCAATAAAGAAAGGTCATTTGTTGCTCTCATTAATAGTTCTAGGAAAGTACAAGGTGAAGAACATGGATGTATATTTGGCACCACTTATTGATGAGTTGCGCACCTTGTGGAACGGAATTGAAGTGAAGGACATGTCAAAGCAGCACAGTGGCCAAAGACTTGCAAACTGTGCAAGGTATTCTCATGTGGACAATGCATGATTGGCCTGGCTATGGAGAATGCTCAGGTTTGTCTATATCGGGTTACAATGCATGTCCTGTATGTAGTCCTCGACTTCAAGATACTCAAAAGCATTACGAAAGAATGTCTACCAAGGACATGTTAGGTATCTTCCAAAAAATCATGAATTGCGGGATGGTAATCTAGGAAGACCTCCTCCAAGTGCACTGAGAAGGCAAGCGATTGGAAGATCAAATGGGAGGAATGTGGCAACTTGGCATGTCCTGGGATGAAGAGGCTCTCTATCTTTCACCAACTCCCCTATTGGGGTGATCTCCTTATAAACCATTTGCTTGACCCGATGCATATTTTCAAGAATGTAGCTGACATTCTGTGGAAGACCATGACAGGAAAAAAGGAGACTAAAGGCCAAAGGGACGACTTGGAAGAGATAGGTTGCATGCAAGAGTTGTGGGCTCGCACTAGACCCAATGGAAAGGTGCTACTTCCAAGAGCCCCATGGGTTTTTAGTAAGATGGAGGAACAACAAGTCAAGAGGACAATTTTAGAGTTTCGGACTCCTACAGGTTGTATGCATTGCTTGAAAAGTGCATTTACAAAGGATGATGATCTTAGTGGCCTCAAGAGTCATAATTGGCACAAGTTTCTACAGGTTGTATGCATTGCTTGAAAAGTGCATTTACAAAGGATGATGATCTTAGTGGCCTCAAGAGTCATGATTGGCACAAGTTTCTACAATTTGTGCTACCCATAGCAATAAAAGATTGCCTCATTGAAGACATTAGAGCTACTATCTATAAGATTGGCACGTTGGTGCACTGGATTTCTTCAAAAGAGATAAAGAGAGACACTTTGGCGATAGCGCATTTAAACTCCATAGAGGCAGTCTGCATGGTAGAGAAGTTTTTCCCTACAAGTTTATTAACAATCCAGATGCATCTGCTAGTTCATGTTGTAGATGAGGTTGCAGTTTTGCTGGAACAGTCCATTCAAGATGGATGTTCTTTTTGGAGAGGTTTATGAAGACATTAAAGGTATTTGTTCACCAAATGGCTCGCCCAGAGGGTAGTATGTCAGAAGGGTGGCTGATACAAGAGTCCCTTGTTTACATCACTGAATATTTAAGTTCTTCAGATCTAGAGATACCTCGACTATGGTCTCAAGAGTCTAACAGGCGAGTCATTGGTGAGGAGCCTCAAGGGCAAGGCATTAAGAGAAAGATGGATAACAATTTGAGGGAAAAAATCAACAAATTTTGCATCTTGAACTCTCATGTAATGGAGAAGTGGATTGAGACATATGAAGCTCTCAAGCGACAGCGAGTACAAGATCGTTTAAGTTTCAGAAGGAATTGCACTACAGGAAATCTCCCATATCCAGAAGGTATGCAAGCTCTTCCGGACTTTCCCACAGGTAGATGGCTAGAAGCTACAATTTTAGAAGCCAAACATGCTGGTTTAACTATAACAGAGGAGGAGGAGGAGCTTACAAAAGGATGCGATTGGCATGTAAGTGTTATAAGTTCTACATGTCTCTCTTTTTTTTCTCTACATGTCTCAGTGTTTGTTTGTTTGTCCACATCAACAATCTTTATGTGTTATTTGTAGTATCACAAATATGGGGCGTTTTGGTCACATGGACGTCATTTTCGAGTAGAACGAATAGACCAAAGAAGAGCATCCTTTGATTGTGGTGTCACAGCACAGTTTGTTCAAGAAAGTCGTGCAAGTGTAAGTGATGATAGCACAATTACTGGAATGCTTGATTACTTTCAAGACATATTAAAGGTTGGCTTCAGAAGTTTTGAGTTGTTTATCTTTGATGTGAAGTGGTTCAAGGTAATCACAAATGGGCCACATGCAACTGTATGTAGAGACAAGAGTGGCCTCATCCAAGAGTGGCCTCATCCAAGTGGACTCATCTAAGTGGACTCATCTAAGTGGCCTCATCCAAGTGGCCTCATCCAACTGTATGTAGAGACAAGAGTGGCCTCATCCAACTGTATGTAGAGACAAGAGTGGACTCATCTAAGTGGCCTCATCTAAGTGGCCTCATCCAAGTGGCCTCATCCAACTGTATGTAGAGACAAGAGTGGCCTCATCCAAGTGGACTCCACAAAGGTATGGACTGATCAGCAAGATACTTTTGTGCACCCAGAGCATTGTGAGCAGGTTGTCTTTAAAGCGGATCCAAAAGATCCAGGATGGCTATTTGTGGTTCAAGTCGCCCCCCGCAATAAGCAAATTTTTGAAGAATTTGAGCTACAACAGGGTGATGTGGATTCACAGGGTGGTGGGGAGCAAGAACAAGCCGATATCAACAATGAAGAGGAGCAAGCAAATGAAGAGGAGCAACTAGAGCAAGATCCAAATGAAGAGGTGCAAACCAATGAAGCTGGAAAACATGTTGAGGAAGAAGACATAGATGATGAGGACATCCTTCATCAAGGGACGTTTAATGATGAGGATGCTGAAATGTACATAGACGTAGATCTCTTTGGGACTACTGATCTTAATGAGGATGATAGAATAGATAATGATTTTTAAAATGATGTATCTTAATGATTATGCAAATAGTTATGACATATTTGTAATGATTTTATGACATTGAAGGTGCAAAGTGCTATGGTTTACCATTGTTGTTTAGGAAAGTTAATGTTTGTCATATGGTCCTTTCATTGTTTACCATTGTTAATGTTCACCGTCATAATCACTAGTGCAGGTGCAAATTGATATGGTTTTACCATTGTTGTTTATCATTGTTAATGTTTGTCATATGGTCCTTTCATTGTTTACCATTGTTAATGTTCACCGTCATAATCACTAGTGCAGGTGCAAATTGATATGGTTTTACCATTGTTGTTTATCATTGTTAATGTTTGTCATATGGTTCTTTCATTGTTTATGTGTAATTTTCATTTCGCACAAGTTTGTCATATGGTTTTTTGTCCAACAGGCCATGGGTGATGACTCACCGCCGCTCGACTACAGTCCTCATTTCTCATTTAACCCTACACCGCAGGGCATGAGTCCCCAGCAGTTATATGGTTTTCTCTCATCCATGACTCCAGAGCAGAGAGCCATGGCTCAGAGTTATTGGGGTTCTGGAGCAGGGACATCTGCCTCACCATCTGGCTTCCCGACGCCAGTTCCCACACCCATAGGTACGACAGCAGCTCCCACACCTCATACCACACAGCCTTCCACTCCTCTTACAACTCGATCTACCACCTCTTCACATAGACGTCGCTCACGTAGTAGGTCTTCAGGGGGAGGTTGTTGTGGTAGTGCCACAGATGCTGTGACACCACCACCACGTGAGCGTCGTCCTTCGCTCTCATCTCTTGATAGCACACCCATAGGTTCACCTTCCACTCTCCCTGGGGTGCACATGACCATGACAACAGCAAGATATACACAATTAGGGATGGGGCACCAATAATGAATACTGCAGGGAAGGCAATGAAGACACGACAATTGTGCACTATATAGTTTCACAACTCTGTGATGACTAAATGGGATCAGCAAGATAAGGAGAAGAAAAATTACATAAATACAAAGATAAAGCAAGAGTTTCAACCATCTGACCCTATGAATGTCGTCTCTAATGAGTGGATACAGTATACAGCTTGCATTTTGATGGGGCATCGTAGGTCAGAGGCGAGGGATGCATTTAGAGAGGGGAAAGAGAAACCTGTTTGGCTAGATGACAGGGAGTGGGAAGCCATTGCTGAGGAGCTCACAGAGACACTAGAGAGGTTTCAACAACAAAGAGAGGCGGCAAGGGCAAGACTCCAAACAGTAGGGGCTTCTCATCTTGGGAGTGGTGGTTACGAAACCATGCGCCATGAATTCGTAAGTATTTGTAGCAATTTTATTTATCTAAATGTATGTATGTAGGCTAAATGTTGATTTCTAAAAGTTGTAATTGTTAATCGTTTGTGTAGGAGTTGGCCATGAATCGCCCAACCAAGTAGGCGCGAGAAGAGAAGCACGCTCACAAACATGGCCTTGTGGCCTTATTTGAGATGCTTGAAGAAGAAGGAGAGACCGTCAATTGGGAGGCATTACCATAATGTAAGATGACCTTCAAACTATTGGTATATGATCAAACTATTGGTATATGATCAAAAGATTCTTGAGTATTAATGTTTAATTTAATTTCTTGTTCATCTGAAAAATAAAAAAATGAGCACGGTTGTCTTTTGTGCTCTATTTTAGACAGAATGGTGCTGTCTATTTACTGCTGTTGAGTCTTGTTCATTGCAGGCAGCCAGGCAACAGCCAGTACCGGTACAGGCACCGATATAGTTGCCAGTATATGTGCTGGTATACATGCCGATATTATCGTCGGTATAGGCGCCGGTGTAACGCCAGTATAGACATTGGTATAGACCCCAGTATACGTGCCGTATAGGTACCGGTATGCTCGCCGATGTATAGGTGTCGATGTAACGCCGGTATAGGCGCCGGTATTTTTCCGCGACGCTTATATCGACGTCATCGTTCTGGCACAGATACCGATGTTTATACTGATGATGGGGATTTTTTAGACCCCGTTCAATGACGTCGGTATAGACGTCGGTATTAGGCTATCATGTAGTAGTGTCTGACCGAACTCGATAGTCACATGGATAGAACAAGGAAGAGAATTACACTTGGTCCATAGAATCACCGCTTTTTTCCCCCTTTAGTGAGGCACAACCGTTGATTCCCTCCCACAGAATAAGGGTCTTCCTAGGACTTAATCTAACTAACGTAACTTTATCGTAACTATTTATATCGCAGGAATCTCCCAATCTCTAGCCTAACCTGCCCATGGGTTAGCCAACCACTGTATTGGTGGGATTCCTTTATAAAAATTTAATTATGTTTTTGCCCAGGTACCAAGGAAAAGAGTTCCTAGGCCCCCTATAACTAGCGCCTCAAGCAAAATTTAAAGTAGTCATACCACTTACACACCCAATAAGAAATTGCCATTTTAACAGATTCGGCTGTCTTTAAATTAATCTTTTAATGAAACTATAGTATTACTGATCATAATTCTCCAAAATATTGAGTCCGTTGTTTTACAAAAATATATCATTCGGACTCTCTGTTGAAGACCAGCTGGTCAACCAACGAGATCCAATATCAAAATGCACTTCACAAAAGCAAATTGCTTCCAGTTCATCCACATCTTCCTCGACATACGCATGGGTGTCCTAAAAACTACGAGCCTGTGCATCACCTGGTCCGAACCCTCTAGGATCCTACTTAGGTGTCCTAGCACTTCACTCAAGGACCGCTTCATCGGTCCTCGCCTATCGTACTACCAGAAGTGTACCATTTTAGCAATACCGAGGCTAGTCAAGACCTCAATAGGCTTTGCCACAAGCGACGTCCCTTGAGGACTCCCTGCCATCTTTTGCAACAAGTCTCTCCTTAGTTAATCACAAACCAAATGCTTCCTCCACCATTGTGGCGTAAAACAATCCTTAAAAAAAACAGAGGTTCTATGCAAGTAGAATTCCCAATTTAAGTTTGATTCCACCAAAACTCTTTTTCCCACAATCCATAATTTCTTAATGAGAATCATTGATCTCATATCCGGGTAATCTACCCATCATTTGACTGAATTTTCAACTTGATTCTTGGTTATTTCAGTTAAAGGAAAACTACTCTAATTTCAATGGTAGTCTATTCATTGTGTCAATAGTTGGAATCGGTCATGAGGTTTTTGCTTGATTCAGATTTGAGAGATGGGCAAGTAATTTAATGGCCACCATTCTTACGATCGTGGTCTAACAAAAAATTATTCGGTTTACTTCTAACTTTGATTCCTTAGGATTTTCTTCATATAAATTAACAACACTTCTAATCGTAAGAAAATTCTAACTTTATGAGTCTCTTTCCTTCCTAACCCCACAATAGAATTTTAAAAAAAGTTCTATAGGAGAATATCGAGATTTTATAAAAATACTCTTCTTTCACTAATCCAATTTTGGGTATATATCAATTTGTTGATTTATCCACATAAAAAAATCTAAGAATATTCTTTCCACCACCAATTTGATCATCAACATTAGTATACCCTAATTTTTTACGTCAAAAAATGGTGAAAATTCCTCTTCTATGATCAAAATTAATTTAGACCTTTTTCTACCTAAATACCAAGAAAATTTCTCTTTTTAAATTATATTAAAATATCCATTTTTTGAATATGCCAAAAATTTCTCTTTTTGCATTTAAATGATTGAATCTCAAATGTCATGGGAATTCCTCTTTTATCATTTAAAAATTCTTATGCATAAAATAAATTTATCAAAATTCTTCTTTTTTCTTAATTAAATAATTATGCATAAATAAAAAAAAGTATTCTTTCATGAATATGGTCAAAATCATTCTTTTTAATTAAAATTTCTAAACCTACAATATTGTAGGAATTCCTCTTTTAGTATTATATGCATAAAAATAAGATATGTATTTTTTCTCAAGAATTTGCCATAGCTTTGTTGCTATAACTGATAATTCGTAAATTTCCTAAAAGAATAAAAGCTTGTAATGAAAATATGATAAAAGTTATTCTTTTAAGCTTAAATTTCAACTATGTATTCAAATCATAATTTTAACCATAATTATAAACATAATTATAATTATGATTATTCCACTAGATTAAGCTATTTTAGACATTCCTCTTTTCCTAATTTACTAGGATAATCCTTTTCTCATTTAGAATGAATTAAAGTAAATTTTATCTACTCATGAACAATCTAAAAATAAATAACCATTATTTTTACTAGCACAAAATCATGAAAATATCATTTTCTTAATATCTAGCTCATCAAGCCTAGAGTTTAGTTTTGAAATAAGAGATTATCATTGAGAAACATTCTTTTGCTAAAGATTTAGCCATAAAGATGACTAGATTCTTTTTGAGAGAGAGATTTACTTAAGGAAAAGAATTACAAATAAGCATAAAGATTAACTTAATTCTAATTAAACATTCAGAATCTTAGGGAAAGCTTGATTTGAATAAAAACAATCATTTTGAAAGCTTCTCAAGCTTGAGAGGGGTTGAGAAGAAGAAAGTCATTGAGGAAATTGAAACAAAGAGAGTTAAAGTGAGAGAAGGGTCAAGTTTCCTTGGTGTGCAATGGTAGTGGGGTGGTGGAGTGGAGCTCTTGGGTGCTGTGGTGACAACATTACCTATGAGAATCTGAGGGCAACTTGGTTTTATGAGGTGAGTGACACAACTCGATTTTGCATTTGTGAGCTAGGCCACAATATACTAGTTTCTTGGTTGAGCTATTTGTGCTCTCGAGTGATTGGGAAAATCCCCATGATAATAGGTGGTTCCCTATATCTTGTTCATGGACCTAGGGCCTTCCAGACATAATTTGTAAGGTTATTGAAATATACAATATTACTAGTAGAGAGAAACTCTATGCTCGCATCATAAGATGATGCAAAGAAGATTCTAAGTTCCATTGGTATGGACTACAATTGTATACATGCATGCTCGGATGATTGCATCCTCTTCCATGAGGATGAACTCTCCACATGTCCAAAATGTGGTGCTCAATGGTATAAACAATATTTACAAGAAGGTGGAACCATTCCCTATAAAATTCTAAGGCATTTTTCAATCATCCTAAGAATCCACATGCTTAAATGCAAGTCCATATGAGAGCTAATCACTTGGCATGCTAAAAATCAATCCATAGATGGCATCTCTTGCTAATCTGCATGCAGACACATTGAGGAAACATGGCCTCAATTTAAGGAGGAGCATTGATACATATGTGTTGATTTAGTAATTCATGGCGTTCACCCATTTGGTTTGCATTCCACAACATGGAGCACCTAGTTAATGGTATTGGTAAATTATTATAGCCCTCCATGGGGTTGACCATTAAAAAGGGACATCTCTTGCTTGGTTTACTATTACCTAGAAAATACAAAGTTAAAAACATGTAAAAGATAATAATGCAAAATATAGGTAGTAGGTTTTATCCTTTACTGTGTTCGAAGCTTGCTTTACACTTTAAAGGGATTTTTAGAGTTTACAATTTATCTTTTTTGTGTTTGAAGCTTTCTTCATAGTCTAAAGATAAATATCGATGAGTATGTTTTATTCTATTCTTTGTATGAAGTGAGATGCTTCAATATTGCATGCCCATGAATGCAAGAGTAATATTGCATGCCCATGAATGCTTCAATATTGCATGCCCATGAATGCTTCAATATTGCATGCCCATGATTGCAAGAGTAATTAACTAGGAGCATGGGAGTTTTTATCATGAGGGGCCCATGGTAACCTAGAGTAGCCCATGTTTTATCATCACCCTCTTCGGAGGTACCTTTGGTTTTAGTGATGGCGAGAATGCGGAAAGACTTTAGGCCCATGGGTAGACTAGCAGGTCATCTCAAGTGCATGGTCGTCTCTCAACTGCACTGTTAACAAGTCTCTCGTTATATGATTTTTCTTGGTGGAATCGTCCGTGCCTTTCGGGCGAGGGAAGTTTTTTTAGGCTGGATTTTGGAGGAACCACCGGGCTACGGGCTAGTCTCTTGTCCAGATATCCATGGTGGGCGAGGCCCCGAGTGTGGATCCCTGCCCCATGCGAGAGGCTGACGCTGCTTCCGCCGCCGCTGGCCAATGCTCTTCGGAAGGGGCATCGCGCAGGGGGCGGGGGTCTCACATGAGCATTTACTCATTTTTGGGTATTCTCTTCTATTCTTTGGATTTATCTCATCCCAACACTTGGATAAATCCAATTGGCCCATTGGAACCTTAATTGGACCATAATCCAAAAATTTCTAAAAATGTAGACCCTTAGGCTAAGGTCCCTTATACTATTTTCAATTAATTCCTAATGCACATTAGAAAGTTCATTTTGAACTTCTGTTTCAAGGGAAACCATTTTAGACAGTAGGAGGATTTTTATATCCAAAGATATCTCAATTTTGGATTATCTCTCTCTAGGCCAAAACAGGGTAAAACAAGATCTTTCTTTCATTTCAGAGAAGGGAATAATTACAAGAATAGAAGGGGAGGTTCTTACACCTTCACACCTCCAAATCTAGAGGGAGGAATCTTACATGCATACACCTTTCCATGGGGTTGCTTTTGCCGTGGAGCCTTTCTTTCAAACTCATTCTCAGTCCAGCGAACAATGAAGTGAGTGGTAATTTTAAAACAGTATGTGGTTAACTTTTATCGGGTGATGATGGAAAAGAAGCCTTCCACTAACGTGTGAAGTTTGCTAATAGAATTGGTAGCTATGAAGATCCATGGAGTGCTCCAATGTGGTGGAAAGAGTATGGTAGTGAAACATTAGAGCTACAACATGTAGCCACACGTCTGTTTTCAGTAGCTTCATCAGGAAGTGAAAGAAATTGCTCAGCATTCAATTTCATTCATGCTGCCAAATGACGAAATTGATTAAAGGCATCACGTGTAGCCTACTTGGTATAAATATTTTGCAATATAATGTAAAATATGTCTCAAAATATAGATACTTATGCTACATGATATTGTATGGCGTTGCCCTTGACTACTCACGGAGTTGCAGAAGAGAGATGTAGTGAAGATGAGGATGAATGGGAAGTACGATAAGATGTCTCACATATGGATGAAGCTGATGATATAGTGCCAGTGCTAGTAGTAGAAGAATAATGTACTTGTACTCATCAACTTGAATTAATCAATCACTAACATGCAATGCAACTTGAAATACAACATCAAATTTTTACGAGTATATATTTTCAAAAAATAGATTTTGCCATTATAGTTTTAAATTATCTTTTATAACTAAATGTTTTTGAGTCTTCAAAAATATCTAAAAAAGAATTTGTGTAACTAAGATAAGTCTTTTGCATCCTCCTAGGTGATGCCTCCATCTAAATCACCACCAGGAGCACCTTGTAGGTGGCCACACCACTAGCACCAACACACCAACACTTGATGGGCTTCCAAGTAGATCATCAATGTTAAACAACTCAGCTAACACATTGCTCGTACTTTAATGTTGAATCATTGCATGGAGATTTTGGTTCTCTGCACGCAGTGATGTAACCTCTGCTTCAGGTTGAGCAATCCTCTCAGTCACACTCTTTGTTGTTTGTCCTTGCCTTGCAAGGGTAATTCTATAGCTGGCCATCTCGATAATTCTCTCATGCTTATTGTGTAACAAGATGATGGGATGCTTTCATGATGGCAAGGTATTATTTTATCTTCTTGTTATAGCTACTCATTTGGTCTACCTAGAATTATTCCTGCATTATTTGGACGAGAGGTCCAATCTACTCGTCTCTTTAGGATATCTTGGATGAATACTTGTTGAATAAAATATAATGCCATTTGATTGTTGTTTGGCATTGTGCTATCTTTTTGTATCAACCTTAGTAGCAAGACCTTTCCCAATCCCACATGCTTAAGATCAGAGAGTTTCTGAGGGGACCTCTCCTTTGCTTGACCACCAAAGTGTCACGTACAAAGTGGGAAAGACAAAGCTTCTTAAGGGGGATCTCCCTCTAACCGTTCTTCAATTGAAATTTCCTCAAAGAAATTTGATAGATCTTGCTCGCCAAATTGATGAGTCTCCTCTTTTAGTATGCCCTGGGACTCTGCATGTCAATCTAATCCCTCAACCTGTGGAGGTCTATATCCTTCACCAGTATGCCCTGGGACTCTGCATGTCAATTTAATCCCTCAACCTGTGGAGGTATATATCCTTCACCAGCTACCTCTTTACTCACAAAAATCATTAGGAAATTTTTGAGCTCATTTTGGGGCCCTGTAAGGAAGTTTGACCGGAATATTTTCTCCAAAAAGGGGCACTGGATAAAAATTTTGCAAACGAACTCCAAATTTGTCGAACCTCACATATTTAGATTCTACTCTTCAAAAGCTATCCATTGATATATAACACGATAGGGTTCGGAGAAGGGACAAGATAGATACCTAGAAGATTCCTTTTTGCCTAGGAAAGATTCACGTTACGTGAATCTTTCCAAGGCAAAAAGGAATCTTCTAGGTATCTATCTTGTCTCAATCTTCTAGGTATCTATCTTGTCCCTTCTCCGAACCCTATCGTGTTATATATCAATGGATAGCTTTTGAAGAGTAGAATCTAAATATGTGAGGTCCGACAAATTTGGAGTTCGTTTGCAAAAATTTTATCGAGTGCCCCTTTTTGGAGGGAATATTCCGGTCAAACTTCCTTACAGGGCCCCAAAATGAGCTCAAAAATTTTCTAATGATAATTGATTTTGTTATATTTAACGTAAAAAATTATACACAAATAAGCAATTAATATGTAGAAAATTTAGAGACAATCATATGTAGACAATTTAGTATAATCACACTAGTCACACTTGAATATTTGAGATAAATTAAAGATGAATAGTCATAGTAGTCACACTTAAATTTTTGAGACAATTTACAATAACATTGCCATTAATATTCGAGACAATTCAAATAGAATCTTTAAAATACAAATGCGAGATTTACAACAATAAATCCATGTTCCTTGTGAATACAAGGCAACTAGCTCGGGGGGTTCAGCTCAAAAAATGTTAGTGAACCATGTGAGTTCAACAGGAGGGGTTTTTTAATTAGATACATTAAGAAAAATTAACACAATTACATTAACGGGAGGGGTTTTTTAATTCAATTTCAGAAAAAAATCATTTAGTTCATAAGTAAAGAGGGGTTGTTTTGTTGGGGTTAAAATTTTAGTTAAGGGGTTTTTAAAATACCTCTTGAATGCATATGATACCTAGGGTTTTCTAGTAGTGCATCCCTCGAGGCAACTAGCCATCATATGGATGCAAGTCTGAGAACAGGCCTATTAATATCTAGCCCAATTCTTTAGGCTCCATGCATACACAAAGCTAAATAAGTTGCTGTGATGGCCTTGATAGGGGAGATACTGACATCCCTAATCGCATGGTTTTGATTATCCGAGCGATCAATGTAGTAACCTCTTCATTTGGAAATGGCTTTGGAATACAATCAAGCAAGCGCTTGATTTGGAAACTCATAGAATATACATCTTGGACATTATTGTTAATTATAAGGAGGAGGACTTGTAGAAAAGCATTCAGTTGCAACATGTAGGAGGAGGACTTGTAGAAAAGCATTCAGTTGCAACATGTTTGCACTTTTTTGCCACTCGGTCTTTGTCGCTCGCTGGTCTTTCATTCGGAAGCTTTGAAAAATGAGATGTGCTTCGTATGCGTGTTGCCCAACCCCAGTCTGCCAACCCCATATAAACATTACCTATGCTTTAATCAAAATGAAAAAGAATATTCCTACCATACAGATCATTGTGTAGGAGATCCTTATCATGCATGTACTTAAGGGTTCCATGAGGCCATTAATGATTTGTAGGATGTGACTTCTAAATGTCCCTGTTGTGCCTACATTCTCTGGCATGTCTTGGAAATCCTTGGCATAGGTCTTGATCCATCAATTCAAATTTGGCTCATCCATCTTTCTAGATGTCCACCATTCCAAAACGGATAGAAGATTGCTGGTCTGTCCTCTAAACGCACTATTCCCTTTTCCAAAATGATACCACGATGAGTGATATAAACTCGAGTAGCCTCATGCATTGCCATCATCTCTGGTGGCAACATAAATGATTCCCCACCATGAATGATGCACTTCATAGCATACCAGTTATTTGGGAAGCTCGGGTCATGCACTTTGACCTTGCACACAAAGTTGAATGCACCTTCACCCAATATGGTGTTGGAATTAGGGTTGCAGGAATGCACACACAACTTCAAGAAGATAAGGAAGCTTGAGCACAACACAGTAGTGTATTATGAGTGCCAAAAATGAAAGATAACTAGCCCTAGAAGATAGTGGGCGTATATACAATGCACGGGGGAAAAAACCTCCTAGTGAGGGGAAAAGTGCCCCGGCGGTCCTAAGTGTGTTCACACACATCACTACTATAATATGGTAACAAATCCCCCCTGGAGTGATGCGGTGAACAAGAGCTAGCACTCATGTATAGGGAAGTGTCTAGCTATGTGGACGAATCCACAAAAGGGAGTAAGCCCAAAGCTTTGCGAAAAGCTTCGAACTTCTCACGAGGCAGAGCCTTTGTGAAAAGGTCTGCAAGGTTATCCTGTGTTGGCACATAAGCCAAACTGATCTCTCCTGCAGAGAGTCTCTCCCTGACATAATGGTAGTGCACCTCAATGTGCTTCGTACGAGCATGGAACACTGGGTTCCGCGCAACTGCCAATGCGCTCTGACTGTCAGTGAAGATGGTGGTGGCAGATGGCTGCCCAACACCCAAATCAGCCATAAGGCGTCTGAGCCACACACACTCAACCGTAGCTGTGAAAGCTGCCCTGTACTCAGCTTCACAACTAGAAGTGGCCACAGTAGGCTGCTTCTTGCTCAACCATGATATGCATGAGCTTCCAAGCATGAAGCAAAAACCACTCGTGGACACGCGTGTGTCATAACAACCAGCCCAGTCAGAATCTGAAAAAGCATGTAAATCTGGCGGCAATGATCCCCCCTTGGGATAAAACAACCCAAGATGCCGAGTACCACTCAAATAGCGAAAGATACGCTTCACTGCCTGCCAATGCTTAATGCCTGGGCTATGCATAAATCTGCTCACCTGTGAGACTGCAAACTGAATGTCTGGCCTCGTAATGCATACATAAATGAGGCAACCAACAGCTGTCTGATAGAGTGTGACATCAAAGTGATCTCCAGCATCATGAAGACTCAACTTCAAACCTGTCTCCATTGGAGTAGCAATAGGCTTGCAGTCTTCAAGGCCAAATCTCCGCAACAATGTTTCAATATACTTTGTCTGACACAAAGCAATACCTCCATCACACTGCTTAAATTGTATCCCCAAATAATGATGCAAATGCCCCAAATCTGACATCTCAAAAGAGGCATTCAAATCAGCCTTAAAATCAGCAATATGACTCTCATTTGGTCCTGTGAGCAGCATGTCATCGACATAGAGAGCAATGATTAGATGTACACCATCCACACGTTTAGCATACAAAGTGCTTTCTGTTGGACTATTCTGAAACCCATGTGCAGTCAAATATGCATGTATTTTTTCATACCAAGCTCGTGGAGCTTGCTTTAAACCATATAAAGCCTTTTTTAACCTGCACACTTTGTTTTCCTGCCCTCTTTGAACAAAACCACGAGGCTGCGATACATACACCTCCTCATGCAAATCTCCATTTAAGAACGCAGTCTTTATGTCCAGCTGATGTACATTCCAACCATTATGAGCTGCTAATGCACAGATGCTACGAACAGTGGTCATACGACATGTGGGAGCAAAAGTCTCATCAAAATCAATGCCCTTCTCTTGAGCATAACCTTTTGCAACAAGCCTAGCCTTATGGCGATCCACTGTGCCATCAGGCTTACGCTTCAATTTGTATACCCACTTAGTGCCAATGGCCTTCTTGCCAGGGGGCAAGTCACATAAAGACCATGTACCATTCTTCATAATAGCATCGTATTCTGCTTGCATAGCAGCCATCCAATTTTCTGAACTTTGTGCCTCATCAAATGAAACAGGCTCACTTTCATCGCACATACTAGAAACAGCCAATGCATAACAATCTGACGCATAAGATGCACCATGAGAACGAGTGCGACTAGACAAAGGGGCATCCAACTTGCTGTCACGCAAAGTCTGCACCAGCCATCTAGGCATATTCCTAGAGCCCTCAATCTCTTGTCTCTCATCCTCAAGTGCATCATGCACATCTGCATCAGATATATGCTGATCTGTGCCATCATTTAAAACCTGCATAGGCTGAAAAACTGCCTCATGAGGTATTGCACTTGACTGTGCACCACTGAAAAGAGGCAACAATGTATCATAGACATCACGTGAGCTGATATCTGTCTCCTTAGTACATGAAACCAAGGGCTGAACTGCATCTTCCACAAATACAACATCACGGCTAACCAAAATGCGCTTTGTTTGTGGATGATACAAACGATAGCCTTTGCTCTCAGCACTATATCCAACAAAAATACATTTGACAGCTTTGTCATCCAATTTTCTGCGATGTTGCACAGGCACTAATGCATATGCCAGGCAACCAAAAACACGTAAATGGCCAACAGATGGCTTGCGGCCATGCCAAGCCTCATATGGAGTGACAACCTGTAATGCTTTGGTGGGACACCTGTTTAGTACATAAGTGGCACACATGACAGCCTCAAGCCAAAAACCATGTGGTAGACTTTGACTCTTAACCATACATCTTGCCATTTCCATGAGAGACCTGTTTTTTCTTTCAGCCACACCATTTTGCTGTGGTGTATACGGCACTGTACATTGGTGTTTTATCCCACGCTCAGCCAGAAATGCATTAAATTCTGAAGACATATACTCCCCCCCTCGATCTGAACGGAGGGTGCCCATCTTACTTTCTGACACATTTTCAGCCATAACCAAAAACTGTTTGAAGCACAAAAACACTTCGGACTTTGCCTTCAAAGGATATACCCATGCATGCCTGGTAAAATCATCAATGAAAGTCACGAAGTAAAGGTAGTTTCCAAATGATGGAGTTTGCATGGGACCACAAACATCACTGTGAACAAGCTGCAATCTGTGTTCAGCTCTCACTGATCCATCTTTGGGAAAGGAAGCACGCTGCATTTTACCCAATATGCAGCCCTCACAAACATGCTTGACAGGTGCCTCAAGCTTAGGCAAAGAAGACACCATTTCAGATTTCTGCAGGCGCAGCAAACTTGCAAAATTCAGATGACCAAAATGTGCATGCCACAGTTTTGCATTTGAAATAGCCTGCGTATCCATAATAGCACATGCTGAATCCTCTACACATTTGCCATCCATATTGAGCTTATACAGCCCTCGACATAGTGAACCAGATGCTACAATGATGTCACCACAAGAGAGATCATGAACAGTACATCTGTCATCCACAAATTTTACAACCAAACCTGTTTTGGCAAATGCGGAGACTGCATTAGGAACTCAATGGAGTCTTTTTGGGCCCTTTAATTTGCCATGAGGTTATGGAAATGTTTAACTTTTTGACAAATAGGAGCCCGCCATGTAAGCAAAAACCAATGGTTTGTAAGAGAGGTGTAAGAGTGGTCAAAGGGTGCACTTTTTCCCCCAAAAAGGGGAGGGGGCAATTTTACAATTTTCGGACCTCCATAACTTCTACATACAAGCTCCGATTTGAGCGGAGATTATAGATCCGTGATCTACGCATCAAGAGCTTTCCATAGATATGTTACATGATATGGTTTTATCCACTAGATTTTAAATTCCATTTTCCCCCCAAAATTCAAATTCGAATAAAGTAGCCGTTTTGAAGCTTCAAATTAGAAAACGTTTCTTCTTAAGAGAAAAGGTTTGACTCCCTTAAACTGCCAAATAAAAGGGCCCAAGAAGACTCCATTGAGTTCCTAATGACAGCAGATTCTTTTTGATCCCTGGCACATACAATGCATCAAAAAGTGTAAAGGTGTTGCAATTTGCAACATTTAGCACAATCTGTCCAACTCCTTTAACGGGATAAGAGGAGTTATTGGCACAAGTGACAGTATTCCCTGTGGGAGCAGACTCAAGGAAAGTGAATAAACTGCGCTGCGAGGTGATATGCTTAGTGGCACCACTGTCAAAGTACCATACATCTGAATCTACTGCAGACATACATGTGTCATGCAAAGATGGGTCATAACTGCACTACGCATTGAATGCCCATTCTGTATCTTGCACAACATTAGCAGATTCATTGTTAGAAGGAGAGGCATCTGCAACAGCCATACCAGCCTCTTTCTTCTTAGCCTCTTTCGCAGCCAGCTTAGGACAAGCTTTGATGACATGATCATTTCCCTTACAGTACTTGCAAAATGTCTTCTGTTTGTCACCCTTCTTCTCATCTTTGTCTTCCTTCTTTGGTTGCGCAGCATTTGCAGATTTCTGCTTACTAGAAGAAAAGCCAGCTTTACCTTTCCCGCTTCTCTGACTAGCAACGAAAGCTTGATCTGCGACACGCATAATATTCCTGTTTTGCCTTGACTGGTCTTCTTGCAGCAAAACAGAAACTAACTCCTCAAATGATAAGGCATTGGGATTGCCTTTCATCATCAAGCGAAGAGTGGAAGCAAAACCCTGATAAGAATCTGGTAGACCATTCAAAACAGTCTGCACAAGTGAACTGTTTGACAGGATTTCATCTGCAGAAATGAGCTGCTCTTTGAAATCCTTGATCTTTGTCAAAAAGCTATCCATAGAATCACCTTCGTTCATATGCTCACTCTCCAACTGTTTTCGGAGGTAAGCAACACGAGCCTCATTTCTTGCCTGATACAATGTGGCAAGTACATCCCAAGCATCCTTAGAAGTCCTGCAGGAGCGAATATGTGGGATAATGGTACGTTTGATAGACAGCGCAATCAAGGCATGAGCCTGCGCATCTCTACCATCCCAACGAATCTGCTCTGCTGAAAGTGGTGGTTCTCGAACAGCTGCTACAGCACTTGTGCTTGCACCATCATCAACAGTACCTGTTTCTGATGTGTTTGCAGCATTCCCAGCCACAATAGGACGTGCATCAATACCCTGCACAATGTTCCATAACCCCTTTGCTACCAATACATGTCGCATCATATATGCCCACAATGGATAGTTGGTGCCATCCAACTTATCCTCAGCAGCCAACATGCGGAACACATCATTATTGTCAGCCATGGCCAATGACTATACTACTAGATGTAAATGCTGTCTGTAAGAGGTAAACCTGTATAAAATCGACCTGTGCTATGCAGCACAGCCCAAAACAGACGAATGGGCACCTGTCCTGCAGATTTTGATCTTGACAGAAAATCTGCACAGTAGGACGATTTTGCCTGCGCAGTACTTGGAATGCAAAAACGGAGGGCGAAATGACTTCAGATCAAAATTTTGAAACGGCATATACTAACCTGCAGACGCTCGTGAAACCTCGTCGCAATCGGAGGAGATGAAGCGGCAGGTGCCGGTGATGCTGCCCGGGAGGAGGAAGCCTGCTCTGATACCAATTGTTGGAATTAGGGTTGCAAGAATGCACACACAACTTCAAGAAGATAAGGAAGCTTGAGCACAACACAGTAGTGTATTATGAGTGCCAAAAATGAAAGATAACTAGCCCTAGAAGATAATGGGCGTATATACAATGCACGGGGGAAAAAACCTCCTAGTGAGGGAAAAAGTGCCCCGGCGGTCCTAAGTGTGTTCACACACATCACTACTATAATATGGTAACATATGGTAGCTGGCAAGAACTCTAGGCACGAACTGTCCACCTCTATTTTGGCAATTTTTGCAAGACAACCAAAATCTCCTTTCTCTTTGGATCAGAACATGATCTAAGCTCATCTTCAAGCATGTTTATTAAATATAGGCAAACAGTCTCTGTGAAAGGAGTTTTTGTTGAGGCCTTTTAATTGAATCAGGCATGATCTACAAAATGTAAAAGATTTAAACTAATCACATGATAAATTTCAAACATTAATCTCATCACATGATTTTTTTTTCAAGAAACATTGTATATAATTTTATTACACAACACAAAAATTATAGATGACGTACGATTGATCACATGACACAACGTACGACCCGTGAACCTAAATTGTAGGTCATTACACCTAATCGTAAAGTGGGCATACTTAACCTTACAGTGGACATGATAAGGGATCCTGTAGAGTGAGCTAAAAGTGGACACAACTGATCAATAAAGACCAGAGTGGACACAATAAGTCATTCTGTGTGAGGAAAAATTAAAGTGGACATAACTTTTTTCATATCATCAGGTACATAGTGAAGAAAAATTGGGATTTTTTGGGATCACATTGGTTACCTCTAAGCTTTTCAATTTCATAAGAATTCATAAGCTAAATTACAGTCGTAATATAGAGCTATTTGGACTATATTTGGATGAAATGCTTTAATTAGTCAAATTCTCATTGCTTTCCAAAGTTTTCAGATTGTATTGATTCACAAATGTATATATGGTGTAATATAATCCATATTAGGCTCAAAAATCAATTAGAACTCCAAAATTTAGGTCAAATTGAAAATTATAAGGTATTTAGCTATCTCAAGAAATTTGAGCTTCTTTGAGGATTTTTATAGCGAATCAAATAACCATAGACTAAGACCAAATCTTGCACACATGTTCTGTACAATGTTATGCTTTGTTGGTGAATTTTGTGAGAGCCAAATTACCTATACACCTATTCTTTTAAGCACTTTGTTTTAGATAAAAGTTTACAAATTTTGAACCATATATATTACTATATGTAAGAATATGGCAGAGTGGAAAAAGATATAGCAAGAGAATACACCCTAGACAATGCAATAGAGAGAATGGACATAATTTTAAAATTCTGATTATACCAAACAAGAGATAGGTACAATATGATGGTGCTCTCCACCTGTGCGTTCTACTGTGTGTAGAGCATAGATGGCAATCTAGACAAACTTTGGATAGAGGTGTTAACAATCCAAAAATGGGATTGATCATGGTGAAGGACATAGATTAATCAACATAATTAAGGTGCATTAAACCACACTAAGAACTCCATAAGTGAGAGAGAGAGATTGCACACTCAACAATAGCTCTATTCTATTGCATATCACAATGAACCATACAATGATATAGGACCTCTAGCCTTATTGCACTTTACACATCATCATCCATGTGTGGCACTCCCTTTTCCACTCTTTTGGTCAACACACACCATACAATATTACATGTGGCATTCTTATCTTGCCACAATATCTTGCACCTCTAGGGTGCTTTCCCACGTACACACAATACCGCAATTACATCTCTCAACACCCAAGGGATACAGGTGTTATAACCCTGATACACGTGAGTTGAGGGTAAGCAGGGATGTTGTCTTTGATGAGATGAGTAGCTAGTATGCTGCTGATAAAGAAGCTGTTGGGGCTGATGTGAGTGAGTGTGGTTGCACAAAATGCAGGTCAGCAATCACAGTCTTTGAGTGGACCAAGAGAGTCCTCATCTAGTGGGTCTGTTGATAGACCATGGAGTGGCAGGCTGCATCATAATACAGAATGCAGGTCAGCAATCACAGTCTTTGAGTGGACCAAGAGAGTCCTCATCTAGTGGGTCTGTTGATAGACCATGGAGTGGCAGGCTGCATCATAATACCAGCCCTGCAAATATGATTAGTACATCACGTAAAGGAAAAGAGAAAGTGGTTGAGCCCCTTGGTATGCCTGACATTTCTGTAGGGCATTCTCATGTTGATGGAGAGTCTAGTGGCTCAGATATGAGCCTTGATGAGGAGCTTGGGATCCCAGCTATGAGAACACCTGGTTTAAAGAAGCCTATGGAAGCCATGAATGAAAAGCTGCAAAGATCAGGGAGAGTGAAGAACCCTGTGTAGAGATTTACATATGATGGTTATGTGGCCCATCACTATGCATATATGGCAAAGGTTGTGCAGGTTGTAGAGCCCACATGTATTGATTAGGCTGTTGGAAATGTGTGTTGGGAGAAAGCTATGGATGAGGAGATGGATGCACTATCTGGAAATGAAACTTGGGATTTAGTGCAATTGCCTGAAGGCAAGAAAGCCATTGGATGCAAGTGGGTGTACAAAGTTAAACATAATAGTGATGGAAGCATAAACAAGTACAAGGCTAGATTGGAGCCAAAGGATATGCGCAGACATATGGGATTGATTATGAGGAAACTTTCAGCCCAGTTGCCAAGATGGCGACGGTGAGAGTTGTGATAGCAGTGGCTGCGTCAAAGCAATGGTCTTTACATCAAATGGATGTAAAGAATGCATTCTTGCATGGGAATTTGCAAGAAGAGGTGTATATGTTGCAGCCACCTAGTTATGAGGATGTGGGTCACCCCGAGCATGTTTGCAGGTTGAAGAAAGCCTTGTATGGCTTAAAGCAAGCACCAAGAGCATGGCCTGACAAGATTTCTGAATATGTTGTCACTATTGGCTTTCATGTAGCCAATGCAGATTTCTCGCTGTATGTGAGACATGGTGATAGAGGAGTTGTGCTTGTTGTCATCTATTTAGATGACTTGATCATTACGGGGGACCATGATGCAGAGATCTTTGATGTAAAGATCTTACTTAGATAGAAGTTCGAGATGAAGGATCTGGGGGAGTTCAGATATTTCTTGGGCATTAAGGTGATTAGGTCACCATATGGTATTGGATTACTGCAGAGATAGTATGGCTTGGACATGTTGTCCAAGTATGGTATGACAGGCTATAAGCTTATTTCTGTGCCATTGGATCATAATGGCAAGTTGAGTGCAGATTCAGGAGAGATCTTGGAGGATCCTACTATGTACAGGCACATAGTAGGAAGTTTGATCTATATGACGATCACTAGACCAGATTTGAGCTATGCTGTTGGGTTGGTGAGTCAGTTTATGCAGGTCCACGAAAACCACATTTGGATGCAGTGAGACGCATACTGAGGTATGTGAAGTCTACTTTGCATTGTGGACTATTCTATGAGACTGGGACAGAGATATGTGTACATGGGTACACAAATGCTGATTGGGCTGGTAGTATCTCAAATAGAAGATCTACCAATGGATTCATGTTTTCTTTGGGGAGTGCTGCTGTGACTTGGAGCAGCAAGAAGCAGCCTATGGTTGCTCTATCTAGTACACAGAGGCCGAGTACAGAGGAGCTGCTATGGCAGCATGTGAGGTAGCTTGGTTGAGAAAGCTACTTGCAGATTTGGGTCTATCAGTGGATAGACAAGTTGTCATTTTCTGTGACGACATTAGCAGTATACAGTTGGCCAGAAACCCAGTCTGGTCCACTACCACTTCGTCAGAGAGAAGGTCTTGGCAGGAGATCTTGACCTTGTTTATGTCAGCATAGAGGATCAGGTAGCTGACATCTTCACCAAAGCATTGGGTATAGAGAAGCTCCGCAGATTCAGGGCTTCGCTTGATATACATGAGATGGAGTTGAGCTCGAGGGGGAGTTTTGAGATATCGAGCTTGTCTAGTGAGGCGGTGGACACTGATGACCCGCCTGGGGGATAGGCCCCACACTTACACCACTGGCATGGTTGGTGAGATCTTGGGCGATATGCGGCCAGTGGGATAACAGGGAGACGTTGACCTTGTTTATGTCAGCACACAGGATCGGGTCACTGACATCTTCACCAAAGCATTGGGTACAGAGAAGCTCTGTAGATTTAGGACTTTGCTTGCGATGGAGTTGAGCTCGAGGGGGAGTGTTGAAATATCAAGCTCATCTAGTGAGGCGGTGGACACTGATGACCGGCCTGGGAATAGGCCCCACTTACACTAGTGGCATGGTTGGTGAGATCATGGGTGATATGCGGCCAGTGGGATGACAGGCTGTGTGAGAGCCATTCTAGAGACGCATAGTTATAGCGCCAGTGCATTTAGTTGGCTTCACACAATAGAGAACCCTAGTATGTATTTGGTTTAGTACCTTTTCATTGTGTGTACTCTTATCTTTGTATATGGTGTGTTGAGTGTTGTGTGAAGAAGAAGAATATTTTCAACCTCTCACCTTGTGTGTTCTCTTTTAGGGTTTTGTAAGTGTGTGTGTGCTTTGCAAGAGCTCAAGCTCTCTTCTCCACTACATCTTTTCACCAATCTTGTCCAACCTGGAAACTTCTCGAATCCAATTGGACTTGGTTAGTGGCCTACCTCACCTATAAATAGACCCTCAGTCATTTGTAATATAATATGGAAGCTATACAATGCCAGTATTATATTAAAATAATCATATTTTCTATTATCCTTTAAATGTTCCTCTCTCTTGGGAGCTTGGAGCTCTCTTTCTCTACAACAACTCTTGGAGTTGCTCTTCTCCTCTTGGTGGACCGATTGATTGGTCGAGACTTCACTGCAATTAGAGAATCAAGCCAAACTTGGAGGTAAAATTGATTTTTATGATTTTTTCCAATTTTCTCCATGACTTTCTTCTTCTCAACCCCTCTCAAGCTTGAGAAGCTTTCAAAATGATTATTTTAATTCAAATCAAGCTTTCCCTAAAAAGCTTAATGTTTAATTAAGAGAAAGTTAATCTTTATGCTTAATTGTAGTACTTTCTTTAAGTAAATCTCTCTCTCTAAAAGAGTAGCCATCTTTATTGCTAAATCCCTTGGAAAAGGATGCTTCTCAATGATAGTCTCTTAACTCAAAGCTAAACTCTAGTCTTGATAAGCTAGAGATTAAGAAAATGATATTTTCATGATTTTATGTTATTTAAATAATGGTAAATTCTTTTAGATTATTTATGAGTAGTTAAAAACTATTCTAATTCATTCTAAATGAGAAATGTATTATCCTAACAAATTGGGAAAAGAGGAATGTTGAAATTAGATCAATCTAGTGGAATAATCGTAGCTATGTTTAATTTTATGGTTAAATTTATGATTTAAATTCATACTTTGATTTTAAGCATAAAAGAGGAACTACTACCTTACAAGCTTTTACTCTTTTAGGAAAAATTGAGAATTATCAGTAATAGCAGCAAAGCTATGGTAAAATTTTCAGAAAATAATACATATCTTATTTTTATGCATAATGCTAAAAGAGGACTTCCTACCATATTCTAGGATTGGAAATCCTATGCAAAAAGAATGATTTTCATCATATTCATGAGAAATATTTTTTTTGTAATTATGCATAATTGATTGATTATGAGAAAAGAGTAAATTTTGGTAAATTTATTTTTATACAAAAAGAGGAATTCCCATGATATTTTAGATCCAATTACTTAAATGGTAAAAGATGAATTTTTGACATAATTCAAATTATGAGTATTTATCAAAAGTGAAATTTTGAGCATTATTAATTTTATTGGGAAATATGGGTAGAATTGATTTTTGTAATTCCCATGAATCCTTTACTCAAAAGAAGAATATTGAATATATTTCACTTGAGAAATTTGAGAAAGAATATGAAAATATCCATCGAGAAAAAGTACCTTTAACTAGGCCAAGCAATTGGCAGAAACTTAGAAAAGTCCCATCGGTATCAAAAGTAGAAAACAGTACTAAAAGTGGATGTGATAAGATGTGATGTAGAGCCAAATGAATCTAAATGAATGTAACGGGATGTAAATGGATGCGATGTGATTAGATGAGATGTGAATGTGATAAGAGGATATGTAAATGCGATGTGATTAGATGAGATGTGAATGTGATAAGAGGATATGTAAATGTGATGTGATAACATGTAAATGTGATGTGATAAGATGTGAATGTGATGTGATAAAATATGAATGTGATGTGATAAGATGTGAATGCACTGTGATAAGATGTGAGTAGATTTGATGCAATGTGATAAGATGTGAGTGGATGTGATGAGATGTGATGTGATGTAAATGGATGTGGATGTGGATCTGATGAGATGTGATGTGATGTAAATGGATGTGGATGTGGATTTGATGAGATATGGATGAGATGTGATATGATGTAAATGGATGTGGATGTGATGAGATGTGAATGAGGTGTGATGATATGTGAATGGGTGTGGTGTGATGTAAATGGCTGAGAATGATATGTGAAGTGATAGATGTGATGAGATGTGATGAGATGTAAATGGATGTGGATGTGGATCTGATGAGATGTGGATGAGATGTGATATGATGTAAATGGATGTGGATGTGATGAGATCTGATGAGATGTGAATGAGGTGTGATGATATGTGAATGGGTGTGGTGTGATGTAAATGGCTGAGAATGAGATGTGAAGGAATGGATGGATGTGGATGAATGGATGGATGTGGATGAATGTGATGAGATGTGAATGGATGTGATGAGATATGGATAGATATGGATGTGATGTAATGTGTGAAAAGATGCAGAGGGGAAGAGAGCTTGAGCTCTTACAAGCACACACACTCACAAAACCCTAATAGAGAACACACACAAGGTGAGAGGCTGAAAGTCTTCTTCTTCTTCACTCAACACTCAACACACCATATACAAAGATGAGAGTACACACAATATGAAAGGTACTCAACCAAATACATACACGGGTTCTCTATAGTGTGAACCCAACTAAATGAGCTGGCGCTATAACTATGCCAGTCTCTAGAATGGCTGTCACACAGCCTGCCATCCCACTGGCCGCATATCACCCATGATCTCACCAACCATGCCAGTGGTGTAAATGTGGGGCCTATCCCCCCCAGGCGGGTCATCAGTGTCCACTTCCTCACTGGATGAGCTCGATATCTCAACACTCCCCCTCGAGCTCAACTCCATCTCATGTACACCAAGCGAAGCCCTGAATCTGCGGAGCTTCTCTGTACCCAATGCTTTGGTGAAGATGTCAGCTACTTGATCCTCTGTGCTGACATAAACAAGGTTGAGGTCTCCTGCCAAGACCTTCTCTCTGACGAAGTGGTAGTGGACCTCTATATGCTTCATACGAGCATGAAAGACTGGGTTCCTGGCCAACTGTATACTGCTAATGTTGTCACAAAAAATGACAACTTGTCTATCCACACTGATAGACCCAAATCTGCAAGTAGCTTTCTCAACCAAGCTACCTCACATGCTGCCATAACAGCTCCTCTGTACTCGACCTCTGTACTGGATAGAGCAATCGTAGACTGCTTCTTGCTGCTCCAAGTCACAGCAGCACTCCCCAAAGAAAACATGAATCCACTAGTAGATCTCCTATCTGAGATACTACCAGCCCAATCAGCATCTATGTACCCATGTACACATATCTCTGTCCCAGTCTCATAGAATAGTCCACAATGCAAAGTAGACCTCACATACCTCAGTATGCGTCTCACTGCATCCAAATGCGGTTTTCGTGGAACCTGCATAAACTGACTCACCAACCCAATAGCATAGCTCAAATCTGGTCTGGTGATCGTCATGTAGATCAAATTTCCTACTATGCGTCTATACATAGTAGGATCCTCCAAGATCTCTCCTGCACTCAAATTGCCATTTTGATCCAATGGCACGAAAATAGGCTTACAGCCTGTCATACCATACTTGGATAACATGTCCAAGCCATATTGTCTCTGCAATAATCCAATACCATGTGGTGACCTAATCACCTCAATGCCCAAGAAATATCTGAGCTCCCCCAGATCCTTCATCTCGAACTTCTGTCTAAGCAAGATCTTTACATCAAAGATCTCTACATCATGGTCCCTCGTAATGATCAAGTCATCTACACAGATGACAACAAGCACAACCCCTCTATCACCATGTCTCACATACAACGAGAAATCTGCATTGGCTACATGAAAGCCAATAGTGACAAGATATTCATAAATCTTGTCAGACTAGGCTCTTGGTGCTTGTTTTAAGCCATACAAGGCTTTCTTCAACCTGCAAACATGCTCGGGGTGACTCACATCCTCATAACCAGGTGGCTGCAACATATACACCTCTTCTTGCAAATCCCCATGCAAGAATGCATTCTTTACATCCATTTGATGTAAAGACCATTGATTTGACGCAGCCACTGCTATCACAACTCTCACTGTTTCCATCTTGGCAACTGGGCTGAAAGTTTCCTCATAATCAATGCCATATGTCTGCGCATATCCTTTGGCTACCAATCTAGCCTTGTGTTTGTCTATGCTTCCATCACTGTTACGTTTTACTTTGTACACCCACTTGCATCCAATGGCTTTCTTGCCTTCACGCAATTGCACTAAGTCCCAAGTTTCATTTCCATGTAGTGCATTCATCTCCTCATCCATAGCTTTCTCCCAACACACATTTCCAATAGCCTCATCAATGCATGTGGGCTCTACAACCTACACAATCTTTGCCATATATGCATAGTGATGTGCCACATAACCATCATAGGTAAATCTCTGCACAGGATTTTTTACTCTCCCAGATCTTCCCAGCTTTTCATTCATGGCTTCCATAGCCTTCTTTACACCAGGTGTTCTCATAGCTGGGATCCTAAGCTCCTCACATCAAGGCTCATATCTGAGCCACTAGACTCTCCATCAACATGAGAATGCCCTACAAAAATGTCAGGCATACCAAGGGGCTCAACCACTTTTTATTTTCCTTTACGTTATGTACTAATCACATTTGCACAGGGCTGGTATTATGATGCAGCCTACCACTCCATGGTCTATCAACAGACCCACTAGATGAGGACTCTCCTGGTCCACTCAAAGACTGTGATTGCTAACCTGCATTCTGGTGGTGCAACCACACTTACACTCACATCAGTCCCAACAACTTCTTTTTCAGCAGCATACCAACTGCTCATCTCATCAAAGACAGCATCCTTGCTTACCCTCAACTCGCGTGTAGCAGGGTTATAACACCTGTATCCCTTTTGTTCAATGGAATATCCAATAAACACACATTTTTCAGCTTTTGGATCTAGCTTAGTTCTCAGCTCATTTGGCACATGCACATATGCAATGCATCCAAAGACTTTCAGATGAGACAAATCTAGTTTTTTGCCACAGTAAACCTCTCCTCTGGAGTTACATCATGTATGGCTGCAGTTGGAGTCTTGTTCATGATGTATACTGCTATATAAATAGCCTTAGTCCAATAGCTATGCGGCATATTTTTATCTTCCATCAATGCCCGCACAATCTCAGCAATGTGCCTTTATTTCCGCTCAGCAACTCCATTTTGCTGTGGAGTGTATCTGCATGTAAACTGTCTCCGAATACCATTCTTCTTCAAAAATTCAGAGAACTCATTGGAGAAGTACTCTCCCCCTCCATCTGACCTTAGGCACTTTACATATTTCCTTGTTTGCTTTTCAACCAAAACTCTGAAATTCTGAAAGTGAGTGAACACCTCACTCTTCTCCTTTATGAAATATACCCACGCTTTCCTTGTGTGGTCATCAATGAATGTCACATAATATCTGCAGCCTCCCATAGACATGGTCTTTGTAGGACCCCATACATCTGAATACACAACATCTACTAGTGCATTTCTGCTCACATATCTATTACGTGGAAATACATGCTTTGTTTGCTTTCCAAATCGGCATGCTTCACATATTCTCTGCATACCTTTCCACTTTAAACTTTGGCAGCCCTGTCACAATTCCTTTAGTCTGCATAGACTTCATTCACTGCACATTCACATGTCCAATTCTTTTATGCCAAATGTCTGTGTCTGCAACAATCCCTGAACCATTTGCAAACATCGCAGCACTCATTTCAGGCATGTCTACATTCAATGTAAACATTTTTCCCACTCTGTTGCCTTTTGCAACCAACCTGCACTTGTCTTTAAAGTCTTCAACATAACAACCATCAGGGTTAAACCAAACCTGCACTTGTCTTTAAAGTCTTCAACATAACAACCATCAGGGTTAAACCAAACCTGCAAACCCTGGTCAATCATCTAGCCAACTGAAACTAGATTCTTTGTTATGTTCGGAACGTGAAGTACATCTGCAAGATACTTCACTTGCCATCCTGTATAGACAATGGCACATCTCCAACATCGGCGGCAATTGGATGAGCAGTGTCATCCCCCTGTTTCCACAAAACCTGGTCTTTCTAGGTTTTTCATCTCCTTGAACCACTCCCCATGACTTGTCTTGTGGTTCGAAGCACCTGAATCCACATACCACACATCATCTTTTTGTGCTGCTTCAATATTTTCAGACATGGCATTCACGACATGCTGCATAACAAACAACCTTTCATTATCCTCATTATTTCTGCTTGAGGATGCATAGTTGTTTTGCTGCACTTTCCCATTTTGCATGTCAGCCTGCTTCTTATAACATTCTGCCTGCACATGTCCAGGCTTACCACAATAATAGCATTCACGTGCATCATTATACTGCCTTTGCCAATTTCCACGGCCTCTTTGACTCCCCCTGCCTCTAAATTTGCCTCTTCCACCTGCGTGTTGTTGTTGTTGTTGTTGTGTATTCTGGGACTGTTATTGTTGCTACTGCTGGCCATAATTCTGATGACCTGTTCGGCCACCTCCTTGACCGTGTCCACGACCTCCTCTACCTCATCCTCTTCCTGAACTTGTGTAGAAGCATGTTGCTCTGAACTGTTTTTGTTTTGTGAAGACTGTTGGTCTTCACCCAAGCTCTTCTCTTCTATAATCAGCATACACACTAAATCTGTAAAGTTGGGAATGTTTTCTCGAGTCTGAATAGACATCTTGAACGCCTTGTATTATGGCCCGAGACCATGTAGACAGACTTCCACCTTATCATCATCATCTACTGACACACCAATAGATGCAAGGGATTCCACAATACCCTTCATCTTCAATGCATAGTCATTCAAAGACATGGTCTTTTTCTCCATAGTATGAAGTTCATTCTTCAACTGTATCTTACGTGCCTTGGTATTTGCTTCATAGAGTTTTACCAAGGTGTCCCACGCCTCCTTGGGGGACTTGGCATCCTGAATATGTCCAATCATGGTGTCCTGTATACTAATGGAGAGCCAATACATTACTTTCCTGGCTCCTTGGTTCCAGTCTTTAAACTCTTTCACATCTGCAGGCAGCAGTCGGATTTATGTCCGGTATCTCTGGTGCCTCTTCATGCTCACCTTCTATGTAGTCCCAATAGTCCTTTCCCATCAAGAAATTCGTCAATATGAACCTCCAAGCATGGAAGTTATTCTTATCAAGCTTCTCAGCCACACAATCTGGGTTATGCCATCATTTGACATCTTGCCAGATACACAAATTTACCAGAAACAGCACTCTGGTTTTTCCTGCACAAACTGCTATATTGTAGTACTCTCAAATACCAGTGACTTCAATGTGCATACATACACCCAATGGCAACTGTTGACCTCTTTGCAGCCCCCACAGTGTCTACACAGTCAATCTCTCTTCCTGCAGTTCTTAAAACAAAGTTCTGCAGAGAATCGATGACTTACCCACAGTACTCGAAATCGCCTACTTTCTGAGAGACGGAGGTCCAGACGCGCCCGAAACGCATTTTCGGCCCAAAAAATGTTGTTCGATAGGACGATAGGACAGTATAGTTGCCCTATAGCTTTACTCCCACGAAGAAAGCTCCTCAATCAGAGATCGTTTGTCGGTGCCTTCCGTAGAGCTCCCGACAAGGGTGTAGTCACCAACACAAATAGGGAAGAGTAGTTGAAGCTCTTACCCTCATACCGCTTCCTGTGGTTCTCTTGCTTGCAGCTCAGCCCTTAGCACAAACCAGGCTTTGATACCATGAAAAGATGCAGGGGGGAGAGAGCTTGAGCTCTTACAAGCACACACACACTCACAAAACCCTAATAGAGAACACACACAAGGTGAGAGGCTGAAAGTCTTCTTCTTCTTCACTCAACACTCAACATACCATATACAAAGATGAGAGTACACACAATATGAAAGGTACTCAACCAAATACATACACGGGTTCTCTATAGTGTGAACCCAACTAAATGAGCTGACGCTATAACTATGCCAGTCTCTAGAATGGCTGTCACACAGCCTGTCATCCCTCTGTGGCCGCATATCACCCATGATCTCACCAACCATGCCAGTGGTGTAAATGTGGGGCCTATCCCCCCCAAGCAGGTCATCAGTGTCCACCGCCTCACTGGTGGGCTCGATATCTCAACAATGTGGATGGAATGAATGAGATGTGATGTAGATAAATGTGGACGTGATGTAATGTGGATGAAATGAATGAGATGTGATGTGGATAGATGTGGACATGATGTAATGTGGATGGAATGAATGTGATGTGATATGGATGGAATAAATATGATATGGATGGAATGAATGTGATGTGATATGGATGGAATAAATATGATGTGATAAGGATAGATGTGGAATGGAATGTATGTCATGTGATGTGGACGCAATGAATGTGATGGATGTGAATGGATGCGATGAGATGTGAATGGATGTGAATGTGATGTGTTGATATCTGAGTGGATGCGAAGAGATGTAAAAGGATGTGAATGTGATGTGTTGATATCTGAGTGGATGCGATGAGATGTGAATGGATGTGAATGTGATGTGTTGATATTTGAATGGATGCGAAGAGATGTGAATGGATGTGAATGGATGCAAAGAGATGTGAATGGATGTGAATGTGATGTGATGAGATGTGAATAGATGTGAATGGATGTGAATGAGATGTGATGAGATGTGAATGGATGTGAATGGGTGTGATGAGATGTGAATGGATGTGAATGGGTGTGAATGGGTGTGATGAGATGTGAATGGGTGTGATGAGATATAAATGGATGTGAATGGGTGTGATGAGATGTGAATGGGTGTGATGAGATATAAATGGATGTGATGAGATGTGAGTGGATGTGATGAGCTATGAGTGGATGTGATGAGATGTGAATGGGTGTGATGAGATGTGAGTGGATGTGATGAGCTGCTGTGAATGGATGCGATGAGATGTAAATGGATGTGAATATGATGCGATGAGGTGTGAATGGATGTGAATGGGTGTGATGAGATGTGAATGGGTGTGATGAGATATAAATGGATGTGATGAGATGTGAGTGGATGTGATGAGCTGTGAGTGGATGTGATGAGATGTGAATGGGTGTGATGAGATGTGAGTGGATGTGATGAGCTGCTGTGAATGGATGCGATGAGATGTAAATGGATGTGAATATGATGCGATGAGATTTTTTAAATGGATGTGCATATGATGTGATGAGACATGAATGGATGAGATGTGATGTGGATCTGAATAATATAAATGGATATAATGTAATGTGAATGGATGGATGAGATGTAAGATGGATGAATGTGATGTGATGTGGATCTAGGTAGATGTGAATGAATGAGATGTGATGTGAATGGATGTGATGTGGATCGGGGGTAGATGTGAATGGATGAGATGTGATGTGATGTGATGTGGATATGGGTAGATGTGAATGGATGAGATGTGATGAGGATGGATGTGACGTGATGTGATGAAGATAGATGTGATGAGATGTGATGATATGTAATATGATGTGATTGGATGAGACTGGATGAAGACGATGGGAATACATATGACTGGATGTGGAATAAGCAATGTGAATTGATGTAGAAGAATGTGGAATAACGAGAAATGATGTAAAACAATGTGGAAAGATGAGAATTCGTTAGAAACTATATTTATGAAACCTATTTTTAAATGACTGTTTTATGTCAAGAATGCTAGGGAAGCATTTTGACCATCTAAGTTAATATATTCAATATTCTACTTTTGAGTAAAATAATTCATGGGATTTACAAAAATCAATTCTACACATATTTCTCAATAATGCTCAAAATTCTTCTTTTGATAAATACTCGTAATTTGAATTATGCTAAAATTTCCTCTTTTCCCATTTAATTTCTTGGATCTCAATTATCATGGGAATTCATCTTTTTGTATTTGAATGGTTACATTCAAATGTCATGAGAATTCCTCTTTTATCATAAAATAAATTTATCTAAAATTTCTCTTTTCTTTAATAAAAATATCCATTATTCAAATATGCCAAGAATTTCACTTTTTGCATTTAAATGATTGAATTCCAATTGTCATGGGAATTCCTCTTTTATCATTTAAATTTTCTCATGTATAGAATAAATTTATCTAAAATTCCTCTTTTAATTTTAATAAAAATATCCATTAATTCAATTATGCCAAGAATTCTACTTTTACCATTTAAATAATTGAATTCCAAATGTCATGGAAATTCCTCTTTTGTCATTTAAATAAAATTACTAAAATTTTCTCTTTTCTTAATTATTTAATTATGCATAAACCTTAAAAATTACTTTACCATGAATTTGATAAAAATTATTCTTTTAGCCTAGGATATTCAATCCTGGAATATGGCAGGAAGTCCTCTTTTCATATTATGCATAAAAATTAGTTATGTATTAATTTGTTAAAAATTTTACCATAGCTTCGCTGCTATTACTAATAATTTTCAATATTTTTGAAAAGAATAAGACTTTGTGGTACCATTATGATAGAATAACTATCATTAGACCTAAATCCAAAGTATGGATTTAAATCATAAGTTTTCTATATAGGTTCTAGAAATTTTTGGGTTCAGTTTGGCGTAATTTGGACAAGATTTGGACCTAGTTTGGTTCCTTTTGATTTGGTTTGATCCAAGAGAGATAAAAATATCACAATTTTTTTTGAGTTAAAAACTCCACCACATGTGTGAAATAGGCGCCTCCTTGAAGTCTCCCCCCTCCTTACCAAGGTGTCAAAATGTATCATTATACCAAAATATCTCATTTTTTAGTAATATCTCAGTTTTTAATTAATAAACTTTATACTCAGTCAACTCTTCATCTTATGTAGGCATTTACTTATTTTTGTTTATTTTCTTTTATTCATTGGATTTATCTCCTCCCCACACTTGGATTGATCTTATTGGTCCATAGGAACCTTAATTGAACCATAATCCAAAAATTTCTCAAAATCTTGACCCTTAGGCTAAGGTCCTTTATACACATTTTCAATTAGTTCCAAATGCAAATTGGAAAGTTCTTTTTGAATTTCTGTTTCAGGGGAAACCATTTTAGACACTAGGAGGATTTTATATCCAAAAATATCTCAAATTTTATATTATCTCTCTCTAGACATTTTCTCTCTCTAGTCCAAAACAGGGTAAAACAAGATCTTTCTTTTATTTCAGAGAGGGTAATAATTACAAGAACAGAAGAGGAGGTTCTTACACCTCTACCCTCAAAAGGTGGAGGGAGGAATCTTACATTAATGAGGACTCAAACCTATGTTTTTCTATGAAGTAGCGTGCTTTTTGAAAGCCTTAGATAATTCTTTAATAAGACTTTCAAGTTAAGTTAATGGCCCTTTCATCTACATGAATGTTTGCAAGAAGGGAAGACTAAATGCACAACGTACTTTCTCTGTCTCTCCCTTTCACACTTTTTCTATTTCTAGCTTGCCTCCTCTTTTTTTAAACCCACCAATGCTCAATGCAAGGTACCCATGCCGACTAGCCCTATCATACTTGAAAAAAACCACTATCAACCAATGATGCTACCTAGATTCCCTAGTCACATTGAGAAATCCTAATCACATTGAGAAATCCTAATCACATTGAGAAATCCTAATCACATTAAGAAATACTAATCACATTAAGAAATACTAATCACATTAAGAAATCCTAATAACAAAGATTAGTGCTAATAATATGGGTGAATGCTTTCCTAAGATAGGAGAGAAAAACCAAGCTTTAATACCATGTTGAGAATCATGGATGAAGCTCTTTAATGACAAGACAATCGTACAACCTATGGAGCTAACCTCCTAGTAGGGGGAGGGGGGATCAAGAATATTGAGCATGGGGTTAGCCTGTAGAAGGCTCAGTAGATCCGCCGAGCATGGGACGGTGGATGTGTTCCTCTCCAAGATCTTCTCTCAAGAAGCTAGGACTGATGTCTATGTTGCTGCAAGGACTAGGGATTCTAGGGTATCGGGCTCATTGTAATGTCATGGGCCCAATCTAGAGTCATGCCAGAGTGGGGTTTGGTGGGGGCACTAAAGAATGTGTGTCCTGAGATGAGGATGTGGGTTGTTGAGATTCCAAGTTCAACATGAGCTAACACTCATGAGGCACTTGCATGACCGTTCATTTACATCACTGAGATGGGTTTGGTAGCTGGCACTGACATATCTTCGTCTATAGCTGGACTACACTAACTAGTCCGCACCTACCCACTCCACTTAGCGTGTTCACAATATGGACCACTTGTATATACTCTATTATGTGTGTTAGTCACTTTATCTTCTTAGTAGACCTCTTTTGTTGTGTGAAGAAGAAGAAGAATTTTCAGCCTCTCACCTTGTGTGTTCTCTTCTAGGGTTTGTGTGAGTGTGTGTATGCTTGCAAGAGCTCAAGCTCTCTTCTCCCCTACATCTTTTCATGGTATGAGCGCTTGGTTCATGCTAAGGGCTAAGGGGCAAGCAAGAGAAGTACAAGAGGCAGTACGAGGGTAAGATCTTCATCTACTCTTCCCCCTTTGTGTTAGCTACTACACCCTTGTCGCTCGCGGGAGCTCTTTGGGAAGCACCAAAAAACGAACTCTGATTGAGGAGCTTTCTTCACAAGAGCAGAGCTACATGGCAACTATACTATTTGTTGGACTATATTTTTTGGGCTGAAAACGTGTTTTGGGTGCATTTGGACCTCCGTTTTCAGTTCGCAAAGGCGTTCATGAGCACTGAGATTTGGGTGCAGTATAGTATCGCTATAGAGAATATAGTAGTTTGTGCAGGTCAAACAAAAGTGTTGTTTTTTGGTAAATTTGTGTTGTAGACAATATGTTAAATGATGGAATAAACCAAATTGTTGCAAAGAACTTGACAAGAACAACTTCCATGCTTAGAGGTTTAGATTGACAAATTTCTTGATGGAAAAAGATTACTTGAAGGTGAACATGAGGAGGCACCAGAGATACCGAAGATTAATCCAACTGCTACAGATGTAAAAGAATTCAAGGGTTGGAATCAAGGAGCAAGGAAAGTCATGTATTGGCCTTCTATCAGCTTAAAGGATACTATGATTGGGCATATACAGGATGCCAAGTCACCCAAGGAGGCATGGAACACCTTGGTGAAGCTGTATGAAAATAACACCAAGGCACGAAAGATTCAATTGAAGAATGAGCTGTAGAGAAGAAAAATATATCTGCAAATTATTATGCCTTGAAGATTAAGGGCATTGCGGAATCCCTTGCATCAATTGGTGTTTCTGTGTGTTGATGATGATGATAAGGTGGAAGTGTGTCTACATGGTCTCAGGCCATAATAATACAAGGTGTTCAAGATGTCTATTCAGACTTGGGAGAACATTCCCATCGTCACATATTTGGTGTCAATTATTGATCATTAAAGAGAAGAATTTGGGTGAAGATCAATAGTCTTCACCAAAACAAAAATAGTTCAAAGCAGTAGGCCTTCTACACAAGCGTAGGTAGAGGATGAGGTAGAGGTCGTGGACATGGCCAAGGTGGTGGCCAAATAGGTAATCAGAATTATGGTCATCAGGGCAACAGCAGTCCCAGAATTATGGTCATCAGGGCAGCAGCAGTCCCAGAATTTACAACAACAACACACAGGTGGAAGAGTCCATTTTAGAGGCAGGGGGAGTCAATGAGGTCGTGCTAATTGGCAAAGGTAGGGGAGTCAACAAGGTGTTTTTACTTTGGTAAGCCTTGACATGTGTAGAGAGATTACTATAAGAAGAAGAGTGACATGCAAAATGGAAAAGTGCAGCAAAATAACTATGCATCCTCTAGCAGAAATAATGAGGATAATGAGAGGTTTTTTGTTATGCAACATGTAATTAATGCTGTATCTAGAAATGATGTAGCAGCAAAATAACTATGCATCCTCTAGCAGAAATAATGAGGATAATGAGAGGTTTTTTGTTATGCAACATGTAATTAATGCTGTATCTAGAAATGATGTAGCAGCATGTAAGGATGATGTATGGTATGTTGATTTAGGTGCTTGGAACCACATGACAAGTCATGGGTGAGTGGTTCAAGGCAATGAAGAGTCTTGAAAGACTAGGTTTTGTTGAAACGGGGAATGACACTGCTCATCCAATTTCCCATGTTGGAGATGTGCCATTGTCTATGCAAGATGGTAAGGTGAAGTTCCTTGCAGATGTACTTCATATTCCAAACATTACAAAGAATCTAGTTTCAGTTGGCTAGATGATTAAGTAGTGTTTGCAAGCCCGATTTAATCTTGATGGCTATTATGTAGAAGACTTTAAAGATAAGTGTAGGTTGGTTGCAAAAGGTAACATAGTGGGTAGAATGTTTACATTGAATATAAATATTCTTGAAGTGAGTGTTGCAATGTTTGTAAATGGTTTAGGAGTTATTGTAGATATAGACATTTGGCATAAGAGAATTGGGCATGTACATGTGCAAAGAATGAAGTCTATGTAGACTAAAGAAATTGTGGCAGGACAGCCTAAGTTTAAGGTTGAAGGTATGCAGAAAGTATCTGAAGCATGTCAATTTAGAAAGAAAACAAAGAACACTGTTGTGGACAAAATAGGTAATATTTCTTGAAAACGAGATACATTTGGCATCTTTCAAAGATTCCATAAAAAAAAGTTCAGTTTTTTACCTCTTTTTAAAAAGTGGTCTACGCATGCGTACAACACTGCCAAAAAACAATAATATTTTGGACACTTTACATGTTTCTTACAAAAATTTACATGAAAAAAAAAACTTCATTTTGCTTACTTTTTGAGATTACAATTAAAAATCTAACAATAAGTAGAGACAATGTTTATTATTTCCATCTTCAATCCATTAAAAAAATGATACAACTATAAAAGAAGCCATTTTCTAAACATATAGGTTATGGCATAGTATGGTTCCTCATAATCATTGCTACACCATCACTAGTCAATGTGCCTTTTCCTGAGAAGGTAGATGAGGCATCCTCTTCTTCACTATCCACAAATACAATTGTTTTCTTTATGTGTACACTTGAAGCTTAGACTCCTTGGGTCATCTGCCATGTTAGCATGATTGAGGATGTACTACTGAGTGCAACTATAAAAAACTATTTGTATAATTATATTACAAAAGCGTTATCTTGATACAATTATTATCTTAATTGTAAAACCCTATTTTGGATCTCGAGATGAGAGTAGTATTAAAATCCATTTTAAAGCTTTTGAGTATCACAATTTCTTAATTGATAATATATACTTTTTTAAAAAGATTTCATTACGTACATATGAATTTTAAAATATCATGAATATGCTATATAAAAGTTGTCTAATTTTAAAAAATAATTCCACACTCATTTTTAAATAAGATGTGTCCTTGATTTGATAAAAAATGGTTAAATGGTAATTTTAGTTATGAGTTTAGAAAGTATGAAAAATGTCTCTTTAAGAAACAAAAGTTTATACTTTCCAAAATACTTTTTTGTAAAATATCAGGCAGGGACATAGGTTGTTCGAATCTCCTACTGGTTACTACATATAGTAAGGATGTTTTAGCTATAACATTTGCAGCCAACTTAATGCTAAGTAAGAACTTCTAAACTAAGAGTTGATGTTTTCCATACAAAAATTTGATATTTTGCATCAAATTGATGTAAAACATTAACTTTATATTCAAAACATTAACTTTCTATGCAAAAGATCAACTTTTTTACAATACTTGATGTTTTCTATCAACATTATACAAAACATCAACTTCTCACAAAACTTGATGTTTTACATCAACTTCGATGCAAAACATCAAGTTTTATGGAAAAGTTGATGTTTTGCATAAAATCAATGTAAAACATCAACTTTTTCATAAAACTTGATGCAAAACATCGAGTTGTGTGGAAAAGTTTATATTTTGCATCAACTGGATGCAAAACATCAACTTTTCCACACAACTCAATGTTTTGCATCAACTGGATGCAAAACATCAACTTTTCCACACAACTCAATGTTTTGTATCGAGTTGATGCAAAACATTAACTTTTCCACACAACTCGATGTTTTGCATTAAAGTTGATACAAAACATCAACTTTTTCACACAACTCGATGTTTTGCATCAAAGTTGATGCAAAACATCAACTCTACCACAAGACTTGATGTTTTGCATCAAGTTTCAGATGCTCCGGAGAGGAGAAGAAAGTTCGAGGATCGGAGATCAATTTTCACAAACGGCCTGTTTTAGCGATTCTGTCCACGATAACATGCTCATACCACCTATTCCATAAATTTTGAGTACCAACACAATTATGTTTTGATGCGATTTGTAGACGTCAAAAAGCGACTTGTTGCATCAGCAAGTTGCTTTGTGACGTGTGCAAATCGCATCAAAACATAGTTATGTTCATACTCAAAATTTGTGGAATAAGTCTTTTGGGCATGCTAGCGTGAACGGAATCGCTAAAAAAGTTTGTGAAAATCAACCTCCGATCCTCTAACTTTTTTCTCCGAAGCATCTGAAACTTGATGCAAAACGTCCAGTTTTGTGTGGTAAAGTTGATGTTTTGCATCAACTTTGATGCAAAACATCGACTTGTGTGGAAAAGTTGATGTTTTGCATCAACTTTGATGCAAAACATCGACTTGTGTGGAAAAGTTGATGTTTTGCAGAGCAACTCGCTGCATAATATCTAGTTGTGTGGAAAATTTGATGTTTTGCATCAACTCGATGCAAAATATCAACTTTTAGCCTAAAAGTTGATGTTTTGCATCGAGTTGATGCAAAACATCCACTTTTTCACACAACTCGATGTTTTGCATCGAGTTGATACAAAACACTGTTTTATGAAAAACTCCATAAAACTTGATGTTTTTCATAGAATTAAAGAAAAAATATACTTAGGATAAGGTGATATAGGTAGAACATAGGCTTCCCGGCTAAGGACATGAAAAACACATATGGTTGCAATCTTTGACTACAAATTTGAGAGGAGGTCATAAAAAAAATGCTTGTCTATGTAACCATGTAACCTTTGTATCATAAATAATATCGCTACATAGTAGATGCCAAAGAATCTTGATAACAGAAGAGCTAGATGAGATAATCCATGATGACCTGTAATCCATTGGTTTTAATCCAAATCTACAAGGCTCCATTAATTTGGAATACCATAGGTCGATTGATTTGCCAATCTTGATTTTTGTTCTATAATTTAATGTTAAAGCTAAAGAACTATAAGCAAGTACACGTGGTGCGACCATCTATGTCGAGGAGGTGTCGAGGAGGGAGGTGCATGTGAGCCTGGACTCTGCCATGCCTATGTGCAGTAGTATGCTCTCCAGCATAGGGGACCTTTAATCTACCATCATCGTGAAAGCTCTAAGCTCTTCTCTACCACCATTCCAGAAGCCCTAACCTCCTTCTTTTTCTCTTTGTACATAAAGACAATGTCGCGAGTGAAGATTGCATCTCTCAGCATCCTTTGCATGTCCTCTAAATAATTATAACCAGAGTTTATTCTACACTACCCTTAGACATACCATCTTTAAACATCCCTCACATGCACTATAAATAATTATAACTAGAGCTAATTCCTACACTACTCTTAGATATACCATCACCTATGTTCATGAGATATAATGGCTATCTGGATCAAGCATTAACATATGCATACTATGAATTTTTGCCACCATGACCACGTATGTACATGATATAGGCTACAATTTCTTCCCACCACCCTTATCCATATTGCATAATAAAAATTCCCTTCATGAAAACAAATGCCTATGTGGGTAGAAATTTACACCCATAGGCTATATGATGTCTGCCCCTAAGATTGTTCTGTTGAAAAAATATCTCTTTTAACATGCTTAGGTTTACTCAGAGCCTCCATAGTTACCATCTTCTACATATATATATATGAATACAAGTCTACCTTTACACACCTATAAGTTGACCTCTTTAAACTCTTAGCATTGGTTGTATATCATGCCCACTATCTGCTTGTAAATAATAGAGCAAATAATTATATCATGCAAACTGTCAAGGTAAGTATATACTAAAGGCTTTACTATTTGGGTCTAGAAATAGACTCAAGGATGTGTGTAGATTTTTTCATAAATTATGGAGCTTATATTGTTATGTATTCTAATATTTTTTGAGTGCTTATCAAATAATGTGCATATTTATGTATAGTGGTAGAATTTGCCCCAAAAAGTTCATTAAAAAAGTGTCTTATATTCATGAAAATAATTTTTTATTTGAAAAAGATTGATATTTTTTTAAGTTATGTAGACTCCTATGTAATTTGAAAAAGATTGATATTTTTTTAATTTATGTAGACTCCTATGTAATTTTGTAAGTCAAGTTTATTTTCATGTCACAAACAACACCAATTCATAAATCTACGAAGGTTACATGTGTTTTTAATCTTGAAAAAATAGCAAAATTCATGTATTTTTTAAATTTATACATGGAATTCTAGATGTGTTTTCAAAAAACTATGTTTTTAAGCCATTTTTGATATTTCACACATTTTGGGAGGACGTAACCCTCGTCAGTTACCTATTTTGCTCGCAATAGTGTTGAAGCATTTATTTCCACATGACAAAAATGTGAGAAGGAATGTACTAGATGTTGTGCATTCAAATGTATGGGGTCCTGCGAATACTATGTTTATGGGTGGCTGCAGGTAATATATAACATTCATTGATGAGCACACAAGGAAAGTATGGGTGTCTTTCGTGAAGGAGAAGAGTGAACTTTTCACTCATTTTCATAATTTTAGAGTGATGGTTAAAAAACAGATAGGAAAGCATATGAAGTGCCCAAGGTCAGATGGAGGGGGAGAATACTTTTCCAATGAGTTCTCTAAGTTCTTGTGAAGGAATGGTTCTCAGAGACAATTTACATGTAGATACACTCCGCAACCAAATGGAGTTGCTAAGAAAAAAAACAGGCACATTGTAGAGATAGCATGAGCATTGATGGTAGAGAAGAATACGCCACATAGCTACAATCCTACTACATGTGAATTGAGGGTAAGCAGGCACATTGTAGAGATAGCATGAGCATTGATGGTAGAGAAGAATATGCCACATAGCTACAATCCTACTACATGTGAATTGAGGGTAAGCAGGGATGCTGTATTTAATGAGATGAGTAGCTGTGGTATGCTATTGAAAAAGATGTTATTGGGGCTGATGTAAGTGGGAACGTGTTTGCACAATAGAATGCAAGTCAACAAATCACAGTCATTGAGTGGACCAGGAGAGTCCTCATCCACTGGTTCTATTGATAAACCATGAAGTCGCAGGCTGCATCATAATACCAGTCCTGGAAATGTAGTTGGTGCATCACATAAAGGCAAAGAGAAAGTGGTTGAGTCCCTTGGTATGGGAGATATTTCTATAGGGCATTCTCTTGTTGATGGAGAGTCTAGTGGCTTGGAGATGAGCCTTGATGAGGAGCTTGGGACTCTAGCAATGAGGACACCTAGTGGTGAAGAAGGCTATGGAAGCTATGAATGCAAAGTTACAAAGATCTGAAAGAGTCAAAGACATGTTCAAAGGTTGACTTATGATGGTTATGTGGCACATCACTATGCTTATATAGCAAAAGTTGTACAGGTTATAAAACCCACATGTTTTGATGAGGCTATTGGAAATGTGTGTTGGGAGAAATCTATGGATGAGGAGATGGATGCATTGTATGAAAATGAGACTTGGGATTCGGTGCCATCACCTGAAGGTAAGAAAGCTATTGGTGGTTAGTGGGTGTATAAGGTGAAACATAACAATGATGGTAACATAAGCAGGTACAAGGCTAGATTGGTAGCCAAAGGATATGTGCAGACACATGGGATTGATTATGAGGAGACATTTTCCCTAGTTGCAAATATGTCAACTGTGAGAGTTATGATTGCAGTGGCTAAAGGCTGGTTTCTACATTAGATGGATATAAAAAATGCATTCTTGCATGGTGACTTGTAAGAAGAAGTGTATATGGATCAGCCACCTGGTTTTGAGGATAGAGATCACCCGCCGGAGTACGTATATAAGTTTTGTAAGGCTTTGTATGGGATGAAGCAAGCTCCACGAGCATGGCATGACAAGATTGCTGAGTATCTCGTCACTATTAGTTTTCATATGGCAGATCTTTGTATGTGTACAAGAGTGATAAGGGTATTGTGATCATCACCATCTTTGTATGTGTACAAGAGTGATAAAGGTATTGTGATCATCACCATCTATGTAGATAATCTCATTCTCGGGGGTGACAACTTGGATGAGATTGAGCATGTGAAAAGTCTTCTCAAAAAGAAGTTTGAGATGAAGGATTTGGGAGATCTATGGTACTTTGTGGGAATTGAGGTCATTCACACACCTAATGGTATTTGGTTGTCTCATAGAGGCCGTATTATGTATTGGACATGTTGTCCAAGTATGGGATGGCTGATTGTAAGTCAATCTCGGTACCATTAAATCAAAATAGTAAGCTTAGTGCAGATGCTTGTTATGTGTTGGAGTATCCCACTATGTACAAGAAGATTATGGGGAGTTTGATCTATGTCACAATCAGCACGCCACATTTGAGTTACACTATTGGCTTAGAGAGACAATTTATGTAGGTTTCACGCAAACCACATCTTCACAATGTGCAACACACACTTTGATATTTGAGGGCCACTATTGATTATGTATTGTTTTATGTAGCAGGTGTACCATTCGAGCTATATGGGTACACAAATGCAGATTGGCCATGTAGAATCTTAGAAGAATGAGATTTACCAGTGGATTTATGTTTTCATTGGGGAGGGTTGTTGTGACATGGAGTAGTAAGGAGCAGCCCACATTTTCCTTGTTAATTAATAGAGAGATTACCCTGTTTTGGCCTAGAGAGAAAAAATGTTCTAGAGAGATTATTCAATTTTAAGATTTTTTGGATGGAAAAATATCTCTTCTTATTAAAATAAATTCCCCGAAACAGAAGTTCAAAAAGAAATTCAGAAGATGTATTAGAAATAAAACATAGTCTGTTTAAAAGGCCTTAGCCTAAGGGTCCAGATTTTCAAAAAAAATTAAATTAAGGTTCTGAGGGCCAGTAAGATTCATCCAAATGTAGGGAGGAGATAAATTGAAGAAATAAAGAAAATCCTCCCAAAAATGAGTAAATACTCACATAAGATGAAGAGTTGTCTAAGGACATGGATATTTGTTAAAAAAGAAGAGATATTTAGAGAAATGATGCATTTTTGACACCTCGGTGTGGGAAAATTCCCCTCATGAAGGAGGCGCCTATTTCACATGTGTGGGTGATTTTAAAACTCACAAATAATTAGATATTTTCATCTCTCCTCTCTCCTACTTTAACTAGATCCAAAAAGTAAGCTAAAATGACCTAAAAATGGTTAAAAATTGAACAAACTGATCTGGAAAATTCTAGAATCAGTTTGCTTGGTTAGAGACTCACTTTCTCCTATAAATGAAGCTTCCCCCTTTGTAAATGGTTAATAGTGTTTTTTGCACTATTACTCTACTCCTCCCAAAGCCAAAAACTATGAATTTCTTAATAATTAATTAGTTTTTGACCTTTGCCTCTTCTAAAGAATTGGTGGCCACGCTTGTTGCAAACAAGAGTAGATCCCTCAAACCATCAAGCCAAAGGAAAGCTCTCACAAATTCATGTAAGTTAAAAAACCTACTTTTTCTTATTCCTTTTAATGCTTTTCTAATTTTTGTTTTGTTTTAAAATGTAAAATGATGCTATGCCTTGCTGGAAAGGCTTTCCCCCCTCTTCTTCTTAAATTCAGCCTTTCTTTATCCTAGATAAGTAATCTAATTGTTGGAATTAAACTTTTCATATTATTTCTCTTTTAAAAGTGGAATTTGATTAGTTTAGAATGCTTTAAACCATTTGGGGATAATTTTTAAGTAACTTAAGGATAGGAAAAATTAAAAAATCGTCAGCCATACAAAGGAGGTTATGGTAAAATTTTCTTAAATTTTCTAAAATAAGTTTTATCTTTTATTATTCAAAAAGAGTAATTCCCATCGTTTGTGTATTCTAAAAGTGTTATTTTCATTCTAGGCATAGAAAAATGCATAGTAGAAATATTTTTATTATAAAAGTGTTATTTCCATTAAAATTAATTTCTATGCATAGAAAGATGCATATTGGGAATATTTCGATTATAAAAGTGTTACTTTCATCAAAATTGATTTTTATGCATAAATAGATGCATAAAAGATTTTTTTATTATAAAAGTGTTACTTTCATTAAAATTGCATTTATGCATAAATAGATGCATAAAAGAATTTTTTTATTATAAAAGCGTTACTTTCATCAAATTTTGATTTTATGCATAGAAAGATGCATAAAGAAATTTATTTTTATTTCAGAAGAGTTATTCTCATCAATTTTGATTTTATGCATAGAAAGATGCATAAAGAAATTTATTTTTATTTCAGAAGAGTTATTCTCATCAATTTTGATTTTATGCATAGAAAGATGCCTAAAGAAATTTATTTTTATTTCAAAAGAGTTATTCTCATCAATTTTGATTTATGCATAGAAAGATGCGTAAAGAAAATTGTTTTTATTTCAAAAGAGTTATTCTCATTAATTTTGATTTATGCATAGAAAGATGCATAAAGGAATTTATTTTTATTTTTATTTCAAAAGTGTTATTTTTCTTAAAATTAAATTTATGCATAAATAGATGTATAAAGGGATTTTTATAAAGTTTTATTCCCACTAAAGTTAATTTTTATAAAAGAATGAATGGATGGATAGATGAGATGTGACACAAAAATCTATCCTCATTGCTTGATAAGGTATTTGAATTATTCCTAAATTTTAATTATTTTCGACAAGAGCACCTTACTCGTTGTACCATGTTGCCTTACAGACCTTCCAAGACCTCCAACATTTTCAGTTCCAATACTCATGGGATTCACTATAAGTAAGCCCTGTATATCACATGCATTCAAGGGTTATTTTAAAAATCCCTTATTTGTGAATTTTTCATGAATAAAACATACCCTTTTTCTATTCAACCTATGAATACCCCCTTTAAATAGTGCCCTTTGTAAGATTCCCCCCTCCAGCTTTTGAGGTGTAAAGGTGTAAGAACCTCCCCTTGTGTTCATGAAATTATTCCCCTCTCTGAAATAGGAGAAAGATCTTGTTTTACCCTCTTTTGGCCTAGAGAGAGAAAATGTCTAGAGAGAGATAATCTAAAATTTAGATATCTTTGGATATAAAACTCCTCCTAGTATATAAAATGGATTCCCCTAAAATAGAAGTTCAAAATGAACTTTCCAATGTGCATTAGGAACTAATTGGTATAAGGGACCTTAGCCTACGGGTCTACATTTTCCAATTAAGGTTCCAATGGGCCAATTGGATTAATCTAAGTGTTGGGATGAGATAAATCCAAAGAATAAAAGAAAATACCCAAAAATGAGTAAATGCTAACATAAGATGAAGAGTTGACTGAGTATGTGATGTGATATGATGATATCTGAATGGATGTGATGTAATGTGAATGGATGGATGAGATGTAAGGTGGATGAATGTGGATCTAGGTAGATGTGAATGGATGAGATGTGAGATGAATGGATGTGATGTGGATCAGGGTAGATGTGAATAGATAAGATGTGATGTGAATGGATGTGATGTGGATATGGGTCGATGTGAATGGATGAGATGTGATGTGGATATGGGTAGATGTGAATGGATGAGATGTGATGAAGATGAATGTGACGCGATGTGATGAGAATCTGAATAGATGTAATTGGATGTGATGTGGATGAATGTGATGTGATGTGATGTGGATGAATGTGATGTGATGTGGATAGATGTGATGAGATGTAATATGATATGATTAGATGAAGACAATGGGAATACATATGACTGGATGTGGAATAAGTAATGTGAATTGATGTAGAAGAATGTGGAATAACAAGAAATGATGTGGAACAATGTGGAAAGATTAGATTTCGTTAGAAACTATATTTATGACTTGTTTTTAAATGACTGTTTTATGTTAAGAATGCTGGTTGGGGAAGCATTTTGACCATCTTGTGAATGAGGTCGTGTGGAGACCTAGGTGACAAAGTTGCAGCAGTTGATGGAGAGTCAAGGGAGGATGTCTTGCGTAGCAAGGTCGGCCGAGGTCTTGACTAGCCTCGGTTTCTAGCCTCGATTTGATTTAAACGATGAGCTTCCTGTATGGTGGATACCAAGGAAGCGGTCTATGTGAGTGAAGCACTAGGTGACCTGCGAAGGAACCTAGAGGGTGCTGACCATACGATGCTTGAGCTTTAGGTCACTAAAGATACCCACACGTGCGTCAAGGAAGAAAATAGAACAAGGAGTTAGAGTTGTTTCTGAACTCGGGCATGGATCTGGTTGATTGTCCTTGTTGTTGGTCTTCAACGGATGAGTCCATGGCTCTTTTATATGGATCTGTTAGTTGATCTTGTTGATCTTCAATGGAGAGTCTATCTAGATTTTCTTATGTGATTATATTGCCGGGTACTATGAGCTATGAACTATTGAAAAGGACCCTGAGTGAACAGGTGGTGAGCGTTCTGGTTGCCATTGATGCCATAGGTACACCGATGAAGGAATGATTAGAAATTAGAATTCAAGCTTGATATTTTGGAGGATTATGATCATTGATACTATGGTTTCATAAAAAGATTATTTTAAAGACAACGAAATCTGTGAAACATGCAATTTCATATTGGGTGTGTAAGTGGTGTGACTATCTTGAAGTTTGCTTGAAGCGTCGGCTAGGGGGCCTAGGAACTCTTTTCCCTGGTACTCGGGGCAAAATATAACCAAATTTCTAAATGGATCCTATCATCTACAGTGGTTGAGTGATTAACCCATGGGATTAGGCTGGATTGATGGATCCCTAAAAATGAGACTCAATTCTGTTAAGTTACGATAGTTGAAGTAAATCCCGGATAACCCTTGTTCTATGGAAAAGAATCAACAGCTGTGCCTCTTGATGAGGAAAAAAGCATTGGACTCTATGGTCCAAGTGCAAGTCTTTTCCTTGATCTGACCATGAGACTTACAGGTTCAGTCGGATCAGTTTGGTTAGTGATGACCTTGACTACGTTAGAACAAAATTATCTTGGAGGAGTTGCCTATGTCTGCTAGGCGAGGGAAGTTTTTCCGGGTTCGGTTTTGGAAGAACCAAGGGATTAGTCTCTTGTCGCGATATCCGTGGGCGAGGCCCTGAGTGAGAGGCTCTGCCCTACCCAAGAAGTGCTACTTCCGTTGCTCTAGCACCCCTGAGTTCATTGTGCGGAGGGTGCAAGGATCTTTCACCCTTAATTATGTAAATAAAAAAAAGTATTTTAAAAATACATTTGCTTGAACCCATGTACTATGCTTACGTATTTATGAGTGACCCCCCTCACTCGAGCGCTAATATGCTTCCAGCATCAGCCTCATGCATCTTCTTCGACATATTTCGAGGACACAATTTGCGCCAGGAATGAGGGTTGTTAATCCTTACCAGAGAGAGACCTCTATGTTGTCGATGCCCATGCCCATGCCGGTCCCACCACATCATTTTCACCACCTTTGGGCCAAAGGCGCGAGAGTGTGCAGAATTCACTTGAAAACCATGTTTTTAATATTTTATGTATATACTCTGTAAGAAAGCATTATGGGCCCAAGGCCATGGACAACTAGTAAGTAGGTTTGAACTCTTGGGTGGAGTATAAATACCAATGTAAATGGGATTATGGCTCATTCATGATGATGTTATATGTTCCAAGAATCAATGGTGAGCTTCTCCCGTGAGATGCTAAGTGGTGACTCCTTCATGAGCCACTCCCTTGGTGAGGGACTAACCCACCCCTGTTACTTTCTTTCATTGGTATCAGAGCATGGCTTTTGATCCATGATTTTTAATTTTTCTTTTCTTCTTCTCATTTCGTGAAATTTGTGCTTTATTTGATTCATGGGGGAAGGGGATATGGCTAAGGTAGAGTTTGTGGTTCAAATCTGAGCACATGGACCTATTTTTTTGAATGAGTGGACCAAATTGGGAAAAATTTCTAATCTTGATTAGCAGTTGTTAATCAAAAACGTTTTTTTGTTTGGGAGCTTTCTTGCAAACCCTAGCCATGGAATCTCAACATGAGCAAAGGGCATTGAGTCTCTCATGTATCTAGCAATGTTTTATGAAGTATTTCACCTATTTTCCATGAGCAATGGGGCTCCCAATGTGGTTGAAAATCACTACCAAAGCTGCCCACGTTTTTCACCAAAGTGACCCTAATCTTCATCTCCTTCAACAAATTCAAGCATTAAGGCTTCCCGGGTGACATTGGTGAGTTGCTCCATCACTTCCTTACAATTTTGAAGCATTCTTTCAAGCTATGGAGTGAATTAGGGTTTTATTACACATAAAACCCTAATTTTTAGAAATTGGACTTTAATCATGGCCATTCATGCTACTCTTTATGCATTATGAATGCTTGAATGCTACACATAGCCATTCAATGCTATGCCTTGCATATTGGCATAAGTGAGCATAGCTTTTGGCACATTTGGGGGATTGAATAAAATGTTTTGGGTTGGAAGCCCACTTTTTGGTGACACCGTTTTCCATTGCCGGTTGCACGTTTTTGGTCATAACTCTCTCATACAAACTCCATTTTTGGAGTTCTAGTACTCAAAACGACCGGCTCGTCGTCCTCTTTGAGACGAGCTATAGGTCTTGAGGTGCAAGATTCAGCAAGTACTCTCTGTTTTCACTTTTGTACTGGATTTTCTAGTCCCGAGCAGGAACTCGCGCCCAGAACACGACCCGAGATCATCGCTCCGTGATACTTGGATGTTGTTGATGTATGTGGAAATGTATTGACATTGCCACCATGAGTGGATGTGATGAAGGAAGCACTATGAACCATGTATTATGATATGAATGAGCATGAGTCATGCTATAAATCAATTGTAAGTCAACTCTACTCGTTCATTTGAGCTTGTAACCACATTCCACTCACGATTGTACCCCACTTTATTCCTAGAATCTAGAATGAAGTAAGGGTACCTTGGCATTTGGAGGAGAGGCCAAGGGGAGAATGTCTTGAATCTTCCTTGCCGTTAGTGCCGGGTAACGCGGTAAGGAAGAGGATTAGGTACTTGGTGGTAAAGAAATGGCCTCAACCTTCACCTTGGATGTAAACTTGGTGAAGGGGTGAGAAGTGCTTGGTCGGGAGATCGGCAAGCATCGACGCGCTTCATCGACCACTTCATTCGACTTGAGCAAACTAGCAAATCCTCTACATCGACTTCTTATGCAAAAGGACAAAATTGATGCCATAAGGTCACATGCTCAGATGGAAAAATGATTGAGGATTGATTTGCTTACAGTGGTCAAATGCATAAGGATTTTAATACTTGATTGAGATGCTTTGATTTGATTGAGATTTGGTGCAAAAAGAGGGGAGACCATGGCAAAATTTTTGCAAAATTTGCCTACTTGCAGCCAGGACAAATCCTTGAATTTCTAGGGTTTTTAAAAAACTTTTCAAATCTTTCCTGAAAGCTCTTCAATCTACCCGAAAACCTCTTTCAAACAAGCTAAAGATCACTTAAATCGGAGTAGTATTGAGCGGTCAAAGTTAAGAGTTGACTTTCAGCTAGAACAGTTGACTGGTCAAAGGTTGTTGACTTTTTCAAATCTATTTTTGGGGATCCTTACTCATCTCGTCAAGAGCTTCGCATCGATTTAAAGATCACCCAAATCGGATAAGAATTGAGCGGTTAACATCAAGAGTTGACTTTCAACCGATATAATTGACTGGTCAAAGACTGTTGACTTTTTCAGATCTGTTTTTGGGGATTCTTATTCGTCTCATCAAGAGCTTCGCATCGATATAAAGATCACCCAAATCGGATACCGTTTGAATAGAGAAAAAAAAATCAAGTAAGTGGTCTTTGCAAGGAGGGATCAATTACGCACATGGAAATGACTAGAGGAGGTCAAAACAAGGGAGCCCGGAATGAAAATGATCAAAGAAAACCGGAAGCAATGATGGCAACGAGTTCATCAACGAGGAATGAAGAAAGTTCAACCATAAAAGCACCATCTCCAGATGAATCTCAGCCAGTGGAAATGCCTCAATCTTTGGGAACTACTCCGCTAACAGTGGACATGATGTTAATGGCTATGGAGAGTATGTTTCAAAGGATTGAAAATAACCAAACAAATCGGCAACAACAATTTGGTGAACACCTCATGGAACGGTTCGACAAGCGACACCACTACCTGGATGACGTGATGCAAAGAGGGTTAAAAGACTTGGAGAAAGCCATTAGTGCATTGGCTCCTCTCAAGCTCAACCAAGAAGCCGATATGAATGCAATGGATGGTGTACATTATGATGCTAAACATGATGGAAAGCCTTCTATGCCAGAAGAGAACAAAGTAAGACAAATGATGCCACATTCTTCTTACATGGACAAGGGCAAGAGACCTATGGGTGATGCTTCTTATGAGAGATCCAATGCCAGTATTCCAAGAACTTCATCCTTTATGCAAGATGCAAGAAGAGGGTATGAACAGAAGGGATTTAAAGATGCAGGTGATTGGCAATTGGAAGATGAGCAAATGCATAGACACTTGGGTGAAGGAAGAGGATTTGATGATCCAAGAGCACGGCAGAGGGGTTCAAGAATGCATGGTGATTTTGACAATGCTGTGAAGGACAAAATCATATTTAATAAGTTCAAAGGAGAATCAAATTCTATCGAAGACTTTGAAGAGTGGGCAAACAAGATGGATCTCTACTTCGAAATCAGCCCAAGGAGCGAGATTGCCAAAGTCTACTTCGCTTCACTTCATCTTGAAGGTTTTGCTCACACTTGGTGGAGGAGGAAGCAATCTCATGGTTATGTCATCACTACTTGGGAAGAATTCAAGAATGACATGGCAGAAGAGTTTACTTCTTGCATGCAAAGGGACAATCACATTGTGGAATGGGACAAGCTAGAGCAAATCACTACCGTAAAGGAATATTCTCATAAGTTTCTAAAGCTTTTATTATACTTGGACGACTTTGATGAGCATTATCTTGTTGTCAAGTATATAAGGGGCTTGAAAGCTCCTATTGGTGGTGATGTCAAGTCTCATGAACCCGCCACTTTGAAGAAGGCAATGATGCTTGCAGAAATTCATGAAGAGAAGTACTTGACAAAGTGGGCTAGCAAAGGGAATATCAAAGGGGAAGTGATCACAAGGACTGACATGGGTTCTCATGCAAACACAAGACCTAATCTTCCAAGATTTCCTACCGTGTATGGTAGAGGGTCTAATAGACTTCCATTTAAACCACCATTTATGTCCAACAAAGCTACATACAATGAGTCCAAGCCAGCAAATGGGGGTTCAAAAAGCAAGGTTATCAAGGAGGACCGTCTAATAGACTTCCATTTAAACCACCATTTATGTCCAACAAAGCTACATACAATGAGTCCAAGCCAGAAAATGGGGGTTCAAAAAGCAAGGTTATCAAGGAGGACCGTTTGCATGAAATGAGGCTCAAAGGTCTATGTTTCAAATGTGGAGAAAAATGGAACAAGGATCACTTCAAAGTATGCAAATCCAAGGATATGTCCATAAGCTACATTATCACTGAGGACAATGCTAATCATGAGGAGGAGGAATTCCTTGAATGCAATGATGCCTTAGGATGGGGAGATCCTCATGAGGGTGGAGGTTCTCATGATGATGGTTTTGATGAAGAAAATCCTGAGTTTCCTTTTGATCCGGGTGGGAAACTAAAGTTTTCTCATGACAAAATGGATGATGGGATGCCTCTATGCGTGTGGAATGAAAACAATAGTGCACATACTACCTTGTGTACAATCTCTCATGATGCTTATGCGGGAAGTAAGGGTGCCAACACATTGAGATTGAAGATCAAGGTGAATGGGAGAACAGCATATGCACTCATTGATACTGGAAGCACACATGGTTTTGTCAATAAAAGGTCTTTGAACACTCTCAAAATGCAACCAACTTCTTTACCAAACAAGCACATGGTGCAAGTGGCCAATGGTGATTCAATGGGTTGCAATATGAAGTGTCAAAGTACAGAAGTGGAGTTGTCCAAGAGCTACTCTTGCAAAGTTGATCTTTTGGTGATTGAGTTGGGACCAATTGACATAGTACTTGGATGTGATTGGCTGTCCACTTTGAACTCTTTTACCATGAACTTACAGAAAAGTTTCATGAGTTTTGTGCATCATGGAGGGGTTATTACATTGAATAGAATGCAAGGGTCCAAGCTCTTCATGATCAATGCTACTCAAATGAAGAAAGAGTTCAAGAAAGAGGGCTATGTTTATGTACTACAGCTTTGCAAAGAGGAAGATAATAGCAAAAAGGATTGCATCGACATGGTTAAGCTACTCAAGGATTATGAAGATGTGTTTACCATGCCAAAATCAATGCCGCCAAAGAGGAGTGTTGATCACGCTATTGATTTGGAACCAAATGCCAAACCAATCAACAAGCCTCCCTATCGTTTGTCAAAGGTTGAAAAGGAAGAGGTGGCAAAGCAAGTCAAAGAACTCATTGACATGGGATGGGTTGAACCAAGTCAATCTCCTTTTGCTTCTCCGGTGCTACTTGTGAAGAAAAAGGATGGTACTTTCCGCATGTGCATTGATTACCGTGATTTGAATAAGATCACCATCAAAAATCGTTTTCCAATACCAAGGGTGAATGATCTTTTGGATGAGTTGAAGGGTGCCACATGCTTTTCAAAGATTGATTTGCATTCCGGATACCATCAAATAAGGATGAAAAGTGGTGATGAGTTCAAAACAGCATTTCGTACAGAAAGGGGTCTTTACCGTTTGGATTATGCAATGCACCGGCAAATTTTCAAGCATTGATGAACAAAGTGCTTTAACCTTTCCTCTACAAGTTTGTATTGGTCTTTTTCGACGACATACTTATCTATAGCAAACATGAGGAAGTGCATTTGAAGCACGTGAAAGAGGTTTTGGCGGTCTTGAGGCAAAACAAGTTGTATGTTAAAGAGACAAAATGTACCTTCATGGCACATGAGGTGGAATATTTGTTAGAAAACATGGGAGCTCAAGGATGGATTGAGCACATGATTAGAGCAAGGATTAAGAACTAGGAAGCAAGACTATGCTTAAACATGGCTAGATTAGCTAAAGACAAATAATATGAGCATAATGACAATGTGAATAAGGCAAAAGCTTGGTATTTACTTCATTAGATGAGGAGCCTTTAAATAGGCTGAAGTACAAAAGGATTATGGAGGAGATTAGGATCTAATCCTAATCAAGATGCTTATCACTTGCCTAGAAGCGAGCACCCAAAGCCTAGAAGTGAGCACCCAAAGCCTAGAGTAGAGTGCAAGATGTAGAGATTCTCCACTAAGGCATATAAAAAGCTGAAAAATAGAACCATCCAAAAAGATCTACTAACCCTTAGAGAAATAATCTACTAAGGTCTACTACTAAAGCCATGTAGAGGGGCCATAAATTCCAATACCCTCCCTGGACCTCAACATGGCCAAGAAGTGTGAAGGAATACCAAAATACCCTCCCATGTTCCAAACACTAACTATGGGACTATCCAAGAAGATTTGCCCTCTCATGAGGCAAATGTCTAAAACGTTACATGAGCTACATCATGTGGTGCTCAGAGGTAACCTACAAAAGTCCCACTACTACTACTACTACTAAGAAAGTTACATGAGCTACATCATGTGGTGCTCAGAGGTAACCATACAAAAGTTCCACTACTACTACTAAGAAAGTTACATGAGCTACATCATGTGGTGCTCAGAGGTAACATACATCAAAAAAGGACTTCAAAAAGCCCAATCAGAATCAATAGAAGCAAAATTTGCTTCTTCTTCCTTTGCCAAAACTTCTTTTTCCTCAACCAAGTGTGCTTTCTCCTTCTTTTTAAAGCAAAATTTCTCTGAATGACCTTTAAGACCACAAAAGCTGCATATCATCTTCAACCTGCATGTGTCAACTTTGTGTCCTGATTTTCCACAATGGGAGCAGGATACTTTTGATTTGCTTACTACCATTGCATTGTCAGCTTGGAAGTATCCTTCTTTGCCCATTTTTCTTTCTTCTTCCAGGATAGAAGATTCTACCTTTTTTAAGGTTAGATCTGGTACATTCTTTAAAGTGGTGATCAAAGTGCTGTAAGTGGAAGGTAAACTTTTAAGCAAAACAGCAATGACTATTTCATCTTTTAGAACTTCTCCTTCACCGGCAAGCTGAGAGAGAAGGCTTTTAGCCTTATTGAGGTGAGTTGAGAAACTTTCATTAGCTTGCATCATTATCCCAAAAAATTCTATCATGAGGTTCATTAAGGTGCCTTTCCCTTTGGCTCCAAATAACTCCTCCAATGTATCCCATGCTATTTTGGAGGTGTTGCATGCACTAATATGATGAATGAAATTATCATCCATACTCAGCACTAAAAGGGCAAGTGCCTTTTCATCTTTAGTTATCCATTCTGCTTTCTCATCTTCTCTGTCTCTGCCATTTGGACATTTGTTCTTACCATTGACAATATTCCAAAGTCCCTTCTTTATGAGAAGGAATTTTGCCTTGACTGACCAAGTAAAGAAGTTAGTGCCATCAAACTTAGTAAGCCCTTTATCCTTGTGTTCTGACATGCTGAAAAAATGACTCACTCAAACAAATTACATGCATGGGAAATCAAAGTTGCCTTCCCCATATAAATGTAATACTTCAAGATAGGATGATGGAATCCGAGAAGTGGGTTTGTCTTTGGCATGAACTTTGTTGATGGATTTGACTTTGGCTTTCTTCACGGCTTTAATATATTTGACATACTTTGCATTGTTGGACTCACATGAAGAGGGCATGTTGAGCTTACAAAAAATAGTGATTAATATCCACTAATCACTTATTAGTGATTGAGTTCACTATTTTGGAAAACTAAAAAACTGGGCCACCTTGGAGTGAAAGAATGGATGCCTTTCACTAAATATTTTCAAAAAAGGCTTCAACATGCTTCAATAGCAATGTATCCACATGATAATCATCACCCTAAACACTTGATTAAGTAAAAAATCATTACTTAATCTCTGTTTTGACCAAGGTACCTTCTGTGGTTGCCACAGTGCTGGAGGAGCTATAAGCGATCGTTTTCAGCCGATTCTGATGCTACAGACGCGTTCGCCATGCCCGAAAACCCCCGGGGCTGAAGGGAATTAGACCAATTTGTAGTGGTTGACTCAATTTTTGCAAAAAATCAGATTTTCCTCTTCATGATGGCGTCGACGATTCCGCCTGGCGAGCTGCGTTTCACTTCGTGCCTTCACGTGGAGGGTCGCCTAGGAGATAGCTTGAGGCCCCTAAGAGGGCTTGACCATTGGTGAAGTGGTTTGTGCACAGCAAGGCAAAGTTCAGTTGTGGGTGCAGATGAGCTATGGTGAAAAGAGGTAAAAGTGTCTTAATTAATGAGGGATGATTAGCAAATGAGATTAGGGACTACACATAGCTTGAGGGTGACTAACTTGGCTCTGATACCATGTTAGAAAACATGGGAGCTCAAGGATGGATTGAGCACATGATTAGAGCAAGGATTAAGAACTAGGAAGCAAGACTATGCTTAAACATGGCTAGATTAGCTAAAGACAAATAATATGAGCATAATGACAATGTGAATAAGGCAAAAGCTTGGTATTTACTTCATTAGATGAGGAGCCTTTAAATAGGCTGAAGTACAAAAGGATTATGGAGGAGATTAGGATCTAATCCTAATCAAGATGCTTATCACTTGCCTAGAAGCGAGCACCCAAAGCCTAGAAGTGAGCACCCAAAGCCTAGAGTAGAGTGCAAGATGTAGAGATTCTCCACTAAGGCATATAAAAAGCTGAAAAATAGAACCATCCAAAAAGAGCTACTAACCCTTAGAGAAATAATCTACTAAGGTCTACTACTAAAGCCATGTAGAGGGGCCATAAATTCCAATAATATTTGGGTCACATTGTGAGCAAGGATGGCATTTGTGTGGATCCAAAGAAAGTGGAATGTATTAGGAATTGGCCGGTTCCTTCAAACACTACTCAATTGAGGGGATTTTTGGGGTTATCTTCATTCTATAGGCGCTTTATTGCCCACTATGCAAAAATTGCAGCCCCAATGATGACGGACAAATTGAAGAAGGAAACCTTCTTTTGGGATGCCATTGCCAACAAAAGCTTTGAAGATATGAAGAAGATGCTCACATCAGCACCTATTTTGCTATGTCCAGACTTCACCAAACCTTTCACAATAAGGGCGGATGCAAGTGGAAGAGGGATTGGTGCAGTACTTTACCAAGACCATGGAGTCATTGCTTATGAAAGTAGAAAGCTGAATGACAAAGAAAGAGAACTCCATGTGTATGAGCAAGAGATGATTGCTATACTCCATGCTATCAAGAAATGGCACCATTACTTATATGGGAGTCATTTTTATGTGAGAAGTGATCATAGGGTGCTGAAGTATTTCCTCACACAACCCAATTTGTCTCCTAAGCAAAGAAGGTGGGTAGCAACACTACAAAACTATGATTTTGAAATCACATACACAAAGGGCAAAGAAAATGTGGTTGCCGATTCCTTGTCTCGTATGTGGGCCTGCTCATTGTATGCTATTTCTGAGGTGCATAAAGATTGGATCATGGAGATACAAGAAGAGTACTTGTTTGATGAGAAACCTCACAAATAGTGCAGAAATTACAGCAAGGTGTATGTGAAGAGTTACCCCATTATGAGCTGAAAAATGGTCTCCTCTACTACAAAGGAAAAGTGTACTTGGTTCCTACTTCATCATTTATCAAGAAGATCATGGAAGATATGCATTGTACTCCTATGGTTGGTCATTTGGGTGTCTACAAAACCTTTGATGCAATAAGGAAAAGTTTCTTTTGGAAGGGGATGTGGAAGAGCATTCATGCTTATGTAAGTGGGTGCCGGTCATGTCAATTGAACAAGGATCCTACACATAAACCGGGAGGTTTGCTTCAGCCATTGCCCATTCCCAAAGGCAAATGGAGTCATATATCAATGGATTTCATTACTAACCTTCCGTGCACAAAAAAAGGGTGGGACAGCTTGTATGTTGTGGTGGATAGATTGACCAAAGTGGCCCATTTCATTCCTTCCAAGGTCACATATTCAGCCCAAAATGTTGCCAAGCAATTTGTTGATGGGGTTTTCAAGTTGCATGGTATGCCGTCACAAATTGTGAGTGATCGCGATGTCAAATTCATGAGCACTTTTTGGAGAACATTGTTTGAATATATGGGAACCAAGCTTACTCCAAGCACCGCCTATCATCCCGAAACCGATGGTCAAATAGAAAGAGTAAACAAATGGGTGGAAACATATCTACGCCACTATTGTCATGATACTCAAAGCACATGGGATGATTGGTTACCTTTGGCTAAGTTTGCTTACAACTCAACATATCATGTGAGCATTGGCATGTCACCTTTTGAGGCTTTATATGGTTACAAGGTCAATTTGCCTATGTTGGTGGGTACATATGAGACTTCTAACCATAATGCCAAGGAGGAAGCTTAAAGGATGCAAGCTTTGTTGCAACAATGCAAAAGTAATTTGAAGGTTGCACAAGAGAAAATGAGACAATATGCCAATGTTCATCGAAGACCATTGGAATTCAAACTGGGAGATTGGGTTCTTTTGAGAATACCAAAGTCAAGATATGCGTCTTTGAAGGGAAGCACCAACACCAAACTAGCTCATCGCTATTATGGTCCTTATCAAGTGATACAAAGAGTTGGGGAGGTTGCATATCAACTCTTACTTCCATCTACAACAAAGATTCATGATGTGTTTCATGTCTCTCACTTGAAAGGATATGTGGGTATGATCGATCAAATGGTTGATGAGTTACCTCCAATGAATGAAGAGGGAATGATTGAATACATTCCAGAAGCTATTTTGGGTACAAGGAAAAAGGTACTTCGCACTCGTACCTTGGTGGAGTATCTTGTTCAATGGAAAGGTTTACCTAAGGAAGAAGCTTCATGGCAACTTATTTCAGCATTGGAGGGATATGCAGCATTGATAGAGCAATATGGGTTGGTGTAAATTCAGCCACATGGAACATTCTTCTCCGAATTTGGGGTATTCATTTGAGGTTTCGAGGACGAAACCATTGGGGAAGGGATGGTTTGTAAGAAAGCATTATGGGCCCAAGGCCATGGACAACTAGTAAGTAGGTGTGAACTCTTGGGTGGAGTATAAATACCAATGTAAATGGGATTATGGCTCATTCATGATGATGTTATCTGTTCCAAGAATCAATGGTGAGCTTCTCCCGTGAGATGCTAAGTGGTGACTCCTTCATGAGCCACTCCCTTGGTGAGGGACTAACCCACCCCTGTTACTTTCTTTCATACTCGCTGCTTGTATATTAAAGGCACACCACAAGATTTTAGGTGGAGAGTGCTAGCTTTAGAATAGGTGTTTACACTTGCTAGAGTGGCCAAATGAGCCCGAGAGGACTAGAATTTTAACTTTGGCTGCTAAGAAGAGTGTGAAACCTAGAGGTCACCTAACAAAACCTAAAATGTAACTCTCTCTCATTCTTTTATGCTAATTCAATAGAGTGCTCTTCTTCTCTACCTACTATCTTATACTATTTCTTGCTTGCTTGTGTGAGCTCTTATCTATGATTGCATGTGAGAGAGTAAGTGTGAGAGAGTAAGCTATGAGGAGGGTTGAGCTTCCTTTGGAGTTTGACAATGGTGGCAGCGCAGAGTGGAGCTTTGGAGTGTGGATGTGCAGCAACATCATCTCCTACAAGAATCTGGAGCACAAGTATTCATGAGGTGAGTGACATACCTTGCCCATGCAATTGTGAGCTAGGTCATGGGATATTGTCTTCTTAGTTGAGTTGTTTTATGCTCCCGAGTGCGGCTAGGTAAAGCCCCATGAAATTAGTTTGTTGTAACACTCTTTCTATCATGGTGCAAGGGCTTTCCAAAGGTCATATATTTGGTACATACATATAAAAAGTATTAGGGTGTACCAATATCTGTAATACAATTTTTAAGATTTGATCGCACTATTATCCTTTAACCAAATAGTAGAATTCCAGGAAGCTATTTCTCTTCTACAACCCCAAAATATTCATCTTGCATTGCTTCATGGTGGTGATCGCTAAATCCTTTATAATTCCAAGTACTTCACAGCCAGCCTTAACCTTTGGTGAATTTATCAAACCCTCAATGATTAAAGACAGAACTACCATTCATTCACAAGGGACTCACCTTGAATGTCATTGGAAGGATCCATATGGGGGAGATTGGGTCTAAGGTGGAATTTATAACAAGGTGTAGTTTTAAAAATGATATTTAGAATAAGCTCCAAGTTTATTCTATTATGCTCCAAGTAAAGCTTGTCATTAAAGCATTATATTTCCTTCAACAATAATACCAACCTTGGGCATGCATCTTTTCCCTTGCATACCTTAAAGTTTCAATAAAAAAAGTGACAAATACATGTTTGCAACTTACAAATCTCAACATCAATTGGTCACTTATAGATAAGCTACATATTGAGGAAGCACAACCCTTATGTTTAAGCCAACTTAGTTATGCTAGCTATTGAGGAAGCACACTAGAAATTGAAGAAGAAAAACCCTTCTTTGAGCCATGGGAGGATATGATCAAGGAAACACTTCATCCCCAAGCCACCCCATCAGTTCTTCATAATGATGATTCTTTAGGCCACATGGAGCTATTGAGAGGAAAGCTTGTTTGTTGGACACACAATTAGCTCTGACTAGTGAAATGATCACCCAAGTGTACAAGGCACATACACATTCAAAGCTTTTATTGATGCACTTGATATCCTTAAATTGAAACATGAAAGAAAACATAATCATGCACCAGTATATAGAATCATGCAACATAATCCAAGAAACTAACCCCCAAGAAGAAAATTTCAAAATTACACAAGCTCATTGGTAAAGTTAATTGGTAAACTTTATAGGAGTTATGCTCAAAACTTGCCTTTGACAACCAAAGGTGGATGTACCATTATGTAAAAGGAGATAGTGAAATGCATAGAGGAAATCCATGGGGAGCTAGCATGTCTTGCTAGATAAAGTAGTTCTACTTTTTGGTGCTGTATATTTTGGTTGATGTAAATCAAAGTATGTTTCTACCATAAACCTTCATTGATAGATTCTTAAAGGTGGTAGTTCTAAAAGGGTTTACTTTGGGAAATTCCATATTCAATACAATGTTCATCCTCTATATATATACTTATTTTCAGAGGCATAAATCTATATGAGTATGTGGGCTTGTGGGATTACGAAAAAAAAACTCTTGCATTGTGACATTCAATGAGTGATAAGTCTTAATGGCTTCCAAACTTGTGGCCTTGTTTAAACAAAAACAATTGTGCCAATGTTAGGGACCTAAATGTTGTCAAAGGTAAGTTGGGCTATGCTAGTGTGCTTAAGGATATCATTGAGGTCAAGTACATGTGTTTTAAAGAATTACTCCTAGAATGGTTTCAAACCATGCATCATGAATGCAATGCTACTTGCAAAAACATTTGAAAGGGAGAAAATTAGATTCTATGCAATTGACTCAAGAAACATAAATATACACCTTTATTCTTTCATCTTTTCTATGCAAACATTAAACATAATTACATCAAAATAGTTGAAATAAAATATGGTTTTATCCACATGAGTCCATGTGCAAGGGATATATTTGAAGCAAGATAAAGTAGAGAAGATGAGACCTAGACCAATAAAGCAACTTAAAGGAGGAGCAGACTCTAGGAGAAGAGAGATTGGGTCACTTGAACAAGGTGTAAAACATGTAGAGGAACAAAATTCAGATGAGGAAAACATAGGGAATTATTAAAATAACATATTTCACATTTTATCAAGTGATAAGAGATTATTTTTAAACAAAGGAAACAATTTGTACAAAGCATTGCTACTAGCATCACTTTGTGTCTAATGTAGCTAGATATGATCCTCTCTCTCTCTCTCTCTCTCTCTCTCTCTCTCTCTCTCTCTCTCTCTCTCTCTCTCTCTCTCTCTCTCTCTATGTACCTGCTCTGGGGCCTTGCATCATAGTATCCTAGTTGATAAGTAGGTCAAGAAGCATTTTCCCTTATTGAACCATTTTATTTCTTAAGACCTCAGATTCTATAGTTTTCATGTTATTTATTTTCCTCATAGGTCATCTTGGAGTTTTATAGATGTTAGTATACCTTTGTTTCCTTCTTTTTCACTCTCACTCTTACCATCTATCTCTCTATCTCTCTCTTTTCCAGTTCTGGTCCAAAAGTAATTGTCTCAAGTCTCAAAAATGACACTAAGTAGGTGTATCAACAGTAGGCAAATCGGCATGAAAAGCTATTAACTTTCAAAACCATCATGAGGTGTAAAATGAAACATTCTTCAATTAGTCATCAAATTAATGCTAATATATATATATGTGTATGTGTATATGTGTGTATGTTTATGTGTGTGTGTGTGTGTGTGTGTGTGTGTGTGTGTGTGTGTGTGTGTGTGTGATGTTGAGAGATGTAATCACGGTGTTGTGTGTATATGGGAAATCACCCTAGAGGTGCAAGATATTGTGGTAAGATAAGAATTCCACATGTGATATTGCGTGGTGTGTGAGTGTTGACCAAAAGAGTGGAAAAGGGAGTGCCACATGGATGATGATGTGTAAAGTGGGATAAGGCTAGAAAGCCTATATCATTTTATGGTTCATTGTTGTGAGTGCATTAGAAGAAGAAGAGATCAAGTGTTGAGTTTGCAATCTCTCTCTCTCTCTCTCTCTCTCTCTCTCTCTCTCTCTCTCTCTCTCTCTCTCTCATGGAGTTTCTAGTCTGGTATAACCCACCTTAAGTTTCATGCTTAATCTTGTGTCTATCACCATGATCAATCCCATTTTAGGATTGTTAAAATGGTATCATAGGTTGGGTGGGCTCTTGATCATGGGTGGTGAATATTTATGTATAGTTTTCTTGGTTATGTGTTCATTGATTAAGTATTATTTTTAGTTAAAAAATTAGCACACTAATTGTCATTAGTATTACATTTGGAGAGAGATTATGCTCATGGAGATTTGGAGGTTATGGTGTTGCTCATAGAAGCTGAAAATGGATATGAAGTATAAAGGCTATGCAGTCTTCAGTGTTATCACAAGGAGAAGCTGCCAAGGATATTTGTGAAGGTTTTTTGATGATTGTGCCTCTAATTTGGTGTTGAGCATAGAAGAATGCTCGTATTCGAGACAGGTTGCTATGTATGGGATTGTGAATCCCATGGCTCTTGCATTTTGGGCAAGGAGCGTATTAAAGGTGCATGCTTGTTTGTGTCAATGGCAAGTGGTTATGGGCTAGTTGCAATCCATATTGGAGCATGTCAGTTGAGGCATGGCTCTTGAATTTCGGGGAAGGAGCATATTGAAGGAGCATGGTTGTCTGTGTCAATGTCAAGTGGTTATGGGCTGGTTGTAGTCCATATTGGAGCATGCTCATGCAGGTGAGCATGAAGTGGTGGAAGTTATTAGGGCTTTCACATAAATGTTTGGCACCTCGGTTTCTTGTGGGAAACTATTTGGATAAGCACCCTTGAATTGTTGCATCCAAAGGAAGAGCTAGCAAATTTGAGAGCTCAATGGTAAGCTCATAGAAGCTATAGGATGGATGGCTTATGGCCTTGAACTAGGTCAAGAATGAATCTATGAATCCAATATGGAAGAGCCAATCAAGGAGCTCAAAATCGCCATGTTTATGGTGATTGATTATCTCAAGATGGAGGTATGTCTTGCCAAGGCATCTTGCAACAGAAAAGAATTGTGGAAAGAGAAGAAAGAGGAAATTTGCAGCAAACATCCAATAGTGAGAAACTATAACAGCAAATGTCCAGCAACAAGCAACGCTTAGCAATTATCAAAGCATTAAAAAAAATGCAAGGTGAAATTTGGATATGGCGGGCAATAGCACAAGAAATGGACCAAGAGCAGGGATTTAATATTCACGTGATCACAATATTTTTTGTGATAATAACACATGTGAACAAGTTATTCACATGTTCTCATGTTACCGTTCACAAAATAACAGGTCACTTGCCATTTGGGAACCCCTTAAAAGCTTGGCTACACATGAGAATAAGCTATTCACATGTTCTCATGTTACCATCTTCACATAATAGCAGGTCAGTGGCCACCTAAGAAGGTTTTTTATGCCCGACAAATATAATTTTTTTCGGCCCTTGTGAAAGCTTTGTGAATATAACATGTGATCACAAGATTTTTGTGTTATTAACATATGTTATTAACATGTTCACATGTTCTCGTTTACGTCAATGAAATCCCTAACCAAGAGTAAAAAGTCATGGGGAGAAGAAGGCTTGAAGCCTTAGCTATGGTGGTGAATAATTGTAGAGTAGAGAAGGGCTGTAGCCACTATCAGATGTTGATCTTAGAGATGGTATCTCAAACAACACCTTCAGTAGTAGCAATAGTAAGATGGTAAGTAGGCCATGGAATCTCATTGTGAAGGGATTGAAGTGTAACAAGGTAGAAGCAGTGTATGTAGATTGAGCAACAAGGTCGCCATGGAAGGTTGGCATTGCAAATAGCTCACAAAGAAGAAGACCCTGGTGGGATCAAGGTCTGCAAAAGGAAGAAAAAGCCTGTAGACTCGGCACACAGAGAAATTACCTGATCGATGCATTGAAGGAATGCCAGGCTCCCAAGCGGTGGATAAAATTGATTCTTAAAAAAAAGGTTTTATTGAAGGTTTAACCCTTAATGTTGTAAGGGGTCTTTCATGTTGAGATGTCAAGCTCAACATAAGCTGACACTCACGAGGTGCTTGCATGACCGTTCGACATTTATATCACTGGCGGTTTTGGTAGCTAGCATTGACATATCTTTGTCAATGATTCTACAGCTAGACTACACTAACTAGTCCACATCTACCCACTTCTCTTAGCGTGTGCACATTATGGACCACTTGTATATAATCTATTATGTGTGTTAGTCACTTTATCTTCTTTGTAACCTCTTTTGTTGTGTGAAGAAGAAGAAGAATTTTCAGCCTCTCACCTTGTGTGCTCTCTTCTAGTAGGGTTTGTGTGAGTGTAAACTATGCTTTGATATCTCGTATCATTCGGGACAAAGAGCCCACTTCCGTGAGAAGGAACCTCTTTCTCAAGAGACTTGGAGGAAAGTCATGTAAGTGGAATTGGATGCCATAGAGAAGAATAAAACTTGGGAGTTGGTTCTGAGGCCATCAAAACGGTCAGGCATTGGTGTCAAGTGGGTCTTTAAGACCAAGTATATGTCTGATGGGTTGGTGGACAAGCACAAAGCCAGACTTGTGGCTAAGGGTTATGCTCAGCTGCGTGGCATTGACTATGAGGATACCTTTGCACCGACAGTGAGGATGACTATGATTCGAAAAGTTCTTGCCCTTGCCTCTTCTCAACGGTGGCCCATATATTAAATGGATGTAAAATCCGCGTTTCTTAATGGTGACTTGCAAGAGGAGGTGTATGTTGAGCAGCCTCTAGGCTTTGAGGTTCCGGGATCAAAGGGGATGGTTTATAGGTTGCGGAAGGCCTTGTATGGTTTTAAGCAGGCTCCCAGGGCTTGGAATTAGAAGATTGATTTCTTCTTTCTACGAACAGGATTTTAGAGATCAGTTGCAGATCCTAACTTGTATCTCTTTCGGGAATGCAGTTTGGTCATGTTGATTATCCTTTATGTGGATAATCTCATTCTCACTAGCGGTCATGTGGAGCACACAGCAGTGAGACGAAGGTTGCCTTGTTAAAGGAGTTTGAGATGACCGACTTAGGCTTACTCCACTTCTTCTTGGGATTGGACATTTGGTAGACCCAGAGGCGATTCTTTGTCTCTTAGCAGTGGTATGCTCATGAGTTTCTTGCAGCCTTTGGGATGGAGAATTGTAAGCCTATTACTTCATTGATGGACCCAAACACCAAGCTTACAGTGAACGATCCTTGTGAGCATGTTGATGCCTCTCTGTATCAGAAGCTCGTTGGTTCATTGATTTGGTTGCTAAACACTAGATTGGACTTGAGCTTTCTCATGGGGTTGTTGAGCTCATTCATGCTTTCCCATAGGGCTGTTGAGCTCATTCATGCAGATGCCTTTGAAGACTCATTGGGACGCAAGATTGCGGATGTTGCGGTATCTGTTGGGTACGAAAGATCTTGGACTCTTCTATGACATTAGAGGGGGAGCAACAGATGGAGTCACACTCCAAGGTTAGAGCAACTCAGATTGGGGAGGAGATCTAGACACGAGGAGATCTACATTAGGCTATGGATTTACCTTTGGCTCAAGAGCTATTTCATGGAGTTGCAAAAGGCAGCCAACTATTGCCTTGTCATCCTTAGAGGCAAAGTACCAAGCTGCTTGTGGTGCTGCTTGTTGCGAGGTTGTGTGGCTGCGGAGGTTGCTTGGCGAGATTGGGTTTCCATAGAAGGAACCCACGGTCATCCAGTGTGATAACCAGAGCTGTATAGCTAGTTTTTGGAACTCGGTCTTCCATGCCCGGACCAAGAACATAGAGATACAATATCACTTTCTTCGTGAGAAGAGTTTGGCTAGTTACATCTTGCTTGTTTATTGTTCGACAGAGGACAATGCGGCGGACCTCTTCACGAAGTCTCTACCTCACGCTATGCTTCGACAGCACTCCAGCTTATTGGGGTTGGTCCCACATCTAGGAGCTGAGAGGGGGTGTTAGCAGTCATCTCCTGTTTATACCATAGTGCTCACAGAGGGCCTTTGTTGTGGGTGTGCCTGCCTAGAGTGTTCTCTCATTTTTCCCCATTTTCCATGTTTTTTTCTCCTATTTTTATTGTCGTGGGGCAGTAGTGTGCTGGCGGACTGTTTTCTAAGCCGAATGAGCAGACCTTACATTGTTGAGACTGATGCTAGTGATTTTGCGATAGGCGCAGTGTGTGCTTGCAAGAGCACAAGCTCTATTCTCCCATGCATCTTTTCATTTCACACCCACGAAAAAAGGTACTGTTCATATAGAATCTTGCAAGCTATTCATGTATATGAAAGGAAAAGTTTACACACACAAATTGTTAAGAGGTTGTTCACACACAGGCTTTACTGCTTGGCTTTCGCCCAAATTTTTTGTATGTGTATTTCACCCATGGCATCATTGTTGGTATGAGGGTTTCCCTACTACTCAAGCTCACTGAGAAGCTCAAAATGGTTGTCCTCATGTGTGCATGAGCAATGCACGTGTGAGGTGCATGCGTGTGGGTTGGTTCCCACCCAGACTTATCGGACTCAGTGGTTCTGCTGTGAGTGAGTCAGCTCAAAATTGACTAGGTGTCTAAGATGGTAGGCACACGCACACATGTTCATTGGATAACACTCCAATTTTGCATTGAGGAGGAGTGTTGAGAGACGTGTTGCATTTAGCAATGCTACATTGGTGATGGGTGATGGATGAGTTGTGGAACACCTCGATTAAGAGGGGCTGTTAAGAGATGTAATTGCAGTGTTGTGTGTATGTGGAAAAGCAACCAGATATTGTGGTAAGATAAGAATGCCACCGTGATATTGTATGGTGTGCGAGTGTTTACTAAAAGGGTGGAAAAGGGAGTGCCACATGGATGATGATGTGTAAAGTGGGATAAGGCTAGAAATCCTATATCATTGTATGGTTCATTGTGAATGCAAAAGAAGAAGAAGAGATCAAGTGTTGAGTGTGCTCTCTCTCCCTCTCTCTCTCGTGGAGTTTTTAGTGTGGTATAACCCACCTTAAGTTTTATGCTTAATCTTGTGTCTATCACCACCATGATCAATCCCATTTTAGGATTGTCAACATGTAAGTGTGTGTGTATGTGTGTGTGTGTGTGTGTGTGAATATATGTATGTGTGTGTGTGTGAATATATGTATGTGTCAGTGAGTGTGTGTGAGTTTGTGGGTATGTGTGTGTGTGAATGTCTCTCTGTGTGTGTTTGTGGGTATGTGTGTGTGTGAGTATATGAGAACATAGATAAAACTAGAGAAGATTATACAAAAAGATTAACTATTCTAAATAGTATTTAAATGAAAAAACCATAGAGAAAACGTGAGAAAGTTAGAGAAGGAAACATTGTGATATGTGTATTACAATATGCGTATTACAATATGCCTTATATATAAAAGAGCACAACCGATCATATGTTTTAATGAAAAAACTCTGAATGTTATCGAAATGTTAAGAGCACTTTAACAAGTGTTAAAGTTAATTTAACACTACATTAATATTGGTTAACAAATAAGAATTAGCTTATTAAAAATTATTTGTACATACATAGTATTAAAACGAAATACAACAATTAATATTAATAGAGAAAATATCCCAACTAATGAATCATCTAGTAAGAATATTAAAATATCTTATGAGTAAAAACAACTATTAAAGAATTAACTTAGCATGTACAGGTTTATTAATCCCTATAACAAAGGATAATTATACAATGTTAGCAAAGAATAATTGCACTTGAAAATTATATTATAAGATAATAAGGGAGCTAAAGTAGTTAGGTTAGTAAAAAGAATAAGCATCAATTAAGGAAACTTATTTAAACCATGCTGGAAATTCTGCAAATGGTGAATTATATAGATGGCTAAGTACTATCGCCACACAATAGAACTACTAGTGAAAACAAAGAAGCTTATGTAATTTTCACACCTGCGGGTTAGCCATCTAGTAAGATAACACTACTCGAAAACAGCCGCTCGAATGATAATGGTTAAGGCGAACAAGTTGGGGGTGTATTTGTAGGTGTAAGAGGTATGATGTGATTAGTTTAATTTAGCTAATTAATTGTAATTAGGATGACATTTTAACTACAGTCATTGCGCTAACTACTAGAGGATAAGCACATTGCCATAGTGTGGACATAATTAGCAAAAGCTTATGCCTATATTAATGCAAGAGGCGTGGGAGCCAACTAGCTATTATGTGTTAAAATAGAAGGGTATATAAAAATGGAAAAGATAATTATCTTCAAACCATTAATTGATTATCTTATAGCCATAGGACTTGGTAGGGTAAGTCCCATAGTTATAGATAGGGTCTATACACATATATTAACTTACTAATGGGTTCCAAAGTAGTACATTAGGAAGTGTATAAAAATAATAGAAAATATGAGAACAATATAAATGGGATAATTAAAATTCACTAAGTAACATTTGTTAGCACAAGAAAGGATCCAATACTCATACAAATTTACACCAAAAGAAGATGAAATTAGGAGTAGATAATGAAACGAAGGGTCAAAAATACGAAAAAAGATGGTTATGTGGTTACACATGTATACTTGCAAAATAACACTAGTGTTAAGCAAAATTAGCTAGGATTCCAACTATATATATAGGCATGAAGAGATTGTAGAGTGAGATGTTCCAAAGTCCTCATTATTCTTCCATCAATGATATGAGTTTCTGCACAACAATCCAAAATTAACATACAGGATTATTAATTAGAAAATGAGGCACAAATTATACCAGTTTTAAGACTATTTGTGTGTGGGTGTTTATTAATGTGTATATGTGTGTGTATAGGGGAGAGTGTGTGTGTGTATACTTACAAAATGAGGTAAATATGTGTGTGTGTGTGTTTTATTATATTAAATATGTTTATTTTTTATAATAATTAAATACTCTCTCTCTCTCTCTCTCTCTCTCTCTCTCTCTCTCCTAGATAGATATATATAAGATGTATGTATGCATATATATATATATATATATTTCATATGTGTGTGTGTGTGTGCAAATATATGTAAATATATAAATACATAAATATATGTATATATATAGATTATATAAAGAGTATACTGTGTATATATCTATAGCGGGGAGAGAGAGAGAATATTTAAATACACACACACACACACATACACACATATACAACATATAGACACACACATACATACATACATACATACATACATATATATATATATATATATATATATGCTTTTATGTTTATTATTAAAATACATTTATATTTATAATATATATGTGTGTGTGCATGTGCACATGCGTGGGTGTGTGTGTGTGTTTTTTTTAAATAATTATGCTTATTTTTTATAATAATTAAATATTTATTATAGAAAGATATATATATTTATATTATATATATACGTACACATACACACACACGCGTGGGCTCGCACACACACACACACACACTATATATATATATGTATGTATGTATGTATGTATGTATGTATGTATGTATCTGTGTGTACGCGTACGCATGTGTGTAGGTATGTATGTATACATGTAAAATATATGAAAATAAATTAATTAATACATATATATACATATAAATATAATGTAAATAAATATATGTTTATATGATGAGTATTTGATTACTATAAAGTAAATAAACATATTTAATATAATAAGTGTATAGTAAATATAAACTTATATATTTATTATGTAGGCAAATATAAATTATATAAAAAGAGGAAATTTAATATGATAACATATGTTTATTATGTAAATATATAAATATATTTATATAATAATAAAAATTTCATATAATACTATGTGTTTAATACGTACTAAACAATATATTTATATAATAAATATGTATATAATATATAACATATATATATTTTATAATGGATTTATAATAAGTTTATATATATATATATATCTATATATCTATATATATCTATCTATCTATCTATATCTATCTATCTATCTATATATATATATATGTGTGTGTGTATTATATAGTAAATATGTATACGTTTATTATAATAAATATGTTTATAATGGATTTATAATAAGTTTATATATATATATATATATGTATTATATAATAAATATGTTTATATAAATATTTTAAAACAAATAAATGAGTATATATATATTATACAATAAATATATATATATATATATATTTATCATAGAAGGAGCATAATGCATAACTTACAATAATGCATTTAAATTACAATAAATCTCTATATTATATAAGGAGCATAATGCATTTAAATTACAATAAATCTCTATATTATATAAGGGAAGAGTTTCATGAAATTACCACGTGGCAATAATTTGGAGGTTCTGGACACAGCTTAGAGGTTCATGAAGGGGTAGAATTTGAAAAATATCAAGCTTGGAATTATATGCGTGCGAAGCACGAGTCAGCCCCCTAGTTTCTAAGGTGGCAAGGAAGGTTCACTGAAATTGAGCACAATTCCAAGCTTAACATGGACTCTTCTGCATTATCAAGCTAACAAGAAGCTCAAAAAGGAAAAGGAAAAGATCAAATCAAGCATATCGAGTAGAGAAGAATGACATGTGAACATCTCATGGATACTGAATTTCTATAAGAAGATGGCTCTTCTCAAGGCACTTTTATTATGGCTCTTCTCAAGGCACTACACTTTTATTATGGCTCTTCTCAAGGCACTATTATATCAAGGGAATTGATTTTGTGAGATTATGCTTGATTCCTTCTTTAAGGAGAGCAATTACAACTGTGGCAAAATAAAAAAATCCCAAATTTATTTAAAAAAAAAGAAAACTGAAGGTAGTTTAATTATTATAAACTATTTCATAAATATGTGTAAAGATTTTTTATATATTAAAAAAAGTGAAATGCGTAAAGTTTTAAGATCAACTTGTAAAATGTTGTAATCATAAGTTTTTTGATTCCGTTATGCCCGGCGACACTGATATTTGAAATTACAATTCTCGATTAAGAGGCGTAAATGGGGCCTACGTGGCAAATCATGGTGGGCGCCTTCCGTGACGCTAGCGGTACAAAAGTTGCATTTTGGTTAAAAAGCAGCGCCTTGGTTAAAAAAGCACGCGGGTTGCCACGAAAAGCAAAAGGCAGGAGGAAAAGTACGAAGAAGCATTTATATAAGCCCCCCCTGTTCTCCATTTTCTTGAGCACACAAGCATTGAGCTTCCTTTAATTCTCAATCATGCTGGCCATCGACACATCAGAAAGGGTGGACCTCTCTGCGATCTCTTCATCTGCAACCTACAACATCTTCACCGATGGTTCGTACAAGGAGAGCGATGAGAGCGCTGGGTATGGAGTCTACTTTGAGTCAGAAGACACAGGTTTGGCTGTAAAAATACTGTTGGACATGTCTATCTCAATCAACATTGCCTCTGTAGAGCTCATGGGCATCTGCTGTGCGCTAGAGTCCTTGCTCGACCACGATGAAGACTTCATGCACGAACGCCACCAAGAGGTGACTGTGTGGACCGACTCTCTCTCTGCTCTGCAGATGTTGGACATGTTCCAGACCAAGCCCATCACCGACCCTTCACTCACCTCCGCCCACCATGACCTGGCCATCCTCCGCCGTATTGTGGAGGCCGCCCAATCGTTGCCGTGCCGTGTCAACGTGAAGAAGGTGCGCGCCCACTGTGGCATCCCCGGCAATGAGACAGCTGACTGGCTCGCCAAGCGTGGTCGTTGTCTCCCCAACCGTCGGCCCTTGCAAACCTTTCTTCACATCGGCCGTAGTCATGGCATCAATGCCTGCAGGTCTTCCTCCTACAACAAGCAGACTGCAACTTTGCAGCCACGCTGCTACCAACGTCGACCAGCAGTTCGACAGCACCTGCAGCAGCCCGCTAGTCAGCTGGTCGCAGCTGGCCCTACTCTTGTTGCCACCCAGCTACGGCAACCTAGTACCGTTCCCTGTCTGCCATCCCCTCACCCTGGCCCTATAACCGTGCTTCGAGCTTTGCCTGCGCATCCGACAGCTCCTGGAAACTTCATGATGATGCATGCGCTTACACCATCACCACCACCACGTCCACCAGTACCTCCTCGTCCTTGTCCGTCCGCGTGTGCTTTTTATTCCTTGAATGCATCTGCATGTATTGTGCCAGGAATCCCAGGTTGTACCCAATTACCTATGGGGAACCCTGCGTGGTGTAACGTTGCCTAACGCATGACTGTTGCTCTGGTTCCAGCAACAATTACTGAACTGATATTGCAGCTCCCTCACTTCAGAGCCTTATTAATCACTCAGTTTAACAGCTCAAGGACACCAATTGATAACATGGTTCTTCATGCTATCTCTAGCTCCTGTTTCTTGAGAGATCCAAAGATGTGGCACCATGCGTGCTACATAAATTCATCAAGCCACACTGTAAACAAGGCGAATGAAGGCAGGCCAATCCTGAATTATGATCTTTCTGTTTGTGCATATATTTTCTCGTTGTTAATTTTTTCATCATCATGGCATGGAGCCAACAAGGAGGTGAACCAAATCTTTTCTTTTGACTAATAATGCATCTTCATCCACCTGTTCTTGCTATTCTCTCTAACTTTTTGGCTATGAATGGATTTTCATACATCCCTTGCTTAGTATGATGAATCCAAGCGGCATTGATTCACGATCACATGTCACCTAATTAAACACAGTTTGTCATGTGATTAACTTATTGCCAGTCTATATTGTTCTCAAAGAGCTGAATGTGTGCTTGTGCTGCTAGTCCGACTTCATGAGTGTAACTAATCCCAAGGATTCATGAGTATCGGACATACTGCAAGAACTCTGCGCCAATCCTCATCCGCCTTATTCTCAACTTTAAAATAAGAAGGGTCTAGGGTCAATGAGGCTTGATGAGGGTTCGTCTCGATAGCTTCTGCAAGGCAGTCGAAGCTGGGGTTCGCATGCGCAAAAAATGAGAAGCCAACAAGTGCAAGCAAAAGATGGTGTGCATAAGCAACAAGTACAAAGGAACTGTAATGCGAGAAGTAGCTGGTGAAATGCAAGGGTGCAAGTGCTCATGTAGTGCACTGTGCAAGAACCCATGCAGCAAACTTGAAAAATAAATAAATAATGAATAAAACACTAGTATATATCTATATTTGTGTGCAAAGGGGAATCCATGCAGCAACTTGAAAAATAATCTAAAAATAAATAAAATATTAGTTACTAGTGTATATCTATATTTGTGTGCAAAGGGGGAGCACACTCTATTATCCCCCCTTTTTTTTTCGGAGTGACCGGCCACCTTAACCACCCAAGTATTGTACTCAAGTAGAGAGTTTATATCAACCTATTGCCCTTAACTCTTTGCATTAACTAGTAAGATGTTAATCCAATTCTAGGATTAACAAGAGCTACTGGCATCATCTTACATCAAAGAGTCATGGTAGATATACCAAAGGGTCATACATTCAAGATATGAAGCAATAGTATTCAAAGCTACAACTTGGATGGGCGCCCATAATGGTGTGACGGAGTATTTATGGCGATTTTCGCTTCAAGAGCGTGTGGTAGCAAGTTAGGATGAAATCCTAAGTTATGTACTTTATGGATATATTATGAGAGTAGTCACATTGTAATAACATTAGGCCTCTTATAAGCCTAAAGTGCCCGACCGGCCATAGTTTAAGTGAATGTGAGAACTTATGGCCATGTATATAAGTGAATTTCTCTCATAATACAACATACTCTCCCATTGTGCAATTGAGTCTTGTCCTTGCTAATTCTCTTGCTAATCTCTCTAACAAATGCATGCTAGTGAGTGTGTGAGTGAAATGAGGTAAGAGGAGGGATGAGGACGCGTAGTACAATGCGGCGGTGTGACAACACTCGTAGGAGACACGGTGGAATTGCTTCTCAAGGATTTGTAGAGCTTGGAGACCTTGAGAGTTACGAGCTCGGCCATTGGAAAGATCCTCAACGACAGTTGCGGTTCACCGGGTAAGGGCTTTTTGGATGTGTTTCAAGGAGGGTTAGGGTGAGCCTTAACAGAAGGGCCTTTGGGTGATGGGCTGATGGGCTAAGCCCTTAGATGTCAACATGATTGCAACAATCACATATAATCATTTTAGGCACCACATCCAAGGTAAAGAACCAATTACAGGGTAGTATTAGTTTGTGCATGCTACCCAATTATAAGGTAAAATTAGTTTATGCATGATTACAACATTCACATACCATCATTTTAGACACCACATCCAAGTCGAAGAGCTAATTATGCGGTAGCATTAGTTTATGAATGATTTATATTATGTTAATATATCCCCTGATATTTAGTTTTCCCTTTAAACCTCAATTAGACTTATAGACCCTTTACATTGGTAATAAATTTAACCCTAATGTTTTAGGGCTTGCAAGGATGTTATCCCTCTTGGTCCTATTTACAATTTCATGAGAGGAGAGGAAAAAACCTAAACCCTTAATGACATACTATTTGTAGTATGCTGGGAGGGAACCTTGTTTTTAGTTGCTTGCCAGCAATCAAAGATCTAGTGTCTACTATGATGTCATTGTTGCTACTACAACTGTGTGTTGAGAATGGCATTGTGTTGCACGTGTATGAATGTTAAAGATTGTATTGTTTGAAGCTATGTTAGGGCTACTTGGCCTGTTACTTGTTTTGCAAGTCAATGATGGAGGGATCATGATAAAGGGGTTGTTTGTGTCACGCAAGTGATGGACCCCCCCAAGTTGACAACTTTCTCAGGCCTTGTTGATATTGCTGTTCAAAAACGATCATGCACCTATACTTAGGGTGGCTTCACAAACATTTGGAAATGGTGACTTATCCAGCTCATATCCAAGCATCTAGAAGTTCTTGTAGGTTCTTGACTCTACACACCATAGATGAACAAAGTTTGTCTTTATTAATATTATCAATAAATTTCCTCAGACACTACAAAAGTTTGACCTAGTTATCCCTACATGTCCAAGCACTTGGCTACGGGCATTTGTGAGAGGTCCCTACAAAAGGTTAAGCTAGTTATCCCTAACTATTCGAGAACTTTTCTACAAGCATTTGTGAAAGGGCCCTAATATGAATGCAAAAGAATATGAGGCTTGCCAACAAGTTATGTTTTATGGACTGGTGGTGGTGGTGGTTAGTGAGAAGAAGTCATGGGCCCCCAATTTGTGGCTAGTGCAAGAATTCATGGGCCCCCAAGTTATGGATTCGGAACCCATATTTTGTATATATCTACTTATATATCACGAACATGAGATTTGCAATTCCACACTCCAACTTAGAAAAGAATCTAATTCCTCATGTAAGCAAAATGGGTCAGCAGGACCATAAAATATGTGCATGTGTGTAAGGTGGGGGAATGTTTAGGTACCCTGAATAGTTTTTAGACCACTTTTGGTGGGTCCCACCATACAAAGAGGACAAAGGATGTATGCATATGTATATATCTATCTGTACACACACACACACACACACACACAGAATGATGATAGAGATAAGAGGGGGCTATGGCTATTTCCAAGATGATGCTGCCAAAGTTTTAGACCATCACACACATGCACATGCACATGCACACGCACGTGCACACACACACACACAAAAGCAGACATGCCACCAAAGTTTTAGACCATCACACGCATGTGCGCACACGTGCATGCACACACACAAACACACACAGAGCTATGATAGAGACACAAGGCGGTTATTTGTGAGATGATGCCGCCAAATGTTTACTACTACTCATTCTAGAGGTAAAGTGGATGTCTAAAGTTCCCATTTAAGTGAAATAATCAATCGGGAGGATCAAGCAAGAGGTTCTCCATACCACCCTTGGTAGGATGGTGCTAGAGTTGAGGAGAGATTACCTTCTAAGAATTGTCTTGTGATGTAGACAACTATTGATAACTCTATTTTTACGGTTGAGAGGGTAGAATAGAGCTGTGAGCAGGGATTTCACTGACGTAAACGAGAACATGTGAACATGTTAATAACATATGTTAATAACACAAAAAATCTTGTGATCACATGTTATATTCACAAAGCTTTCACAAGGGCCTAAAAAATTTATCTTTGTTGGGCATAAAAGGTGGCCACTGACCTGCTATTATGTGAAGATGGTAACATGAGAACATGTGAATAGCTTATTCCCATGTGTAGCCAAGCTTTTAAGGGGTTCCCAAATAGCAAGTGACCTGTTATTTTGTGAACGGTAACATGAGAATATGTGAATAACTTGTTCACATATGTTATTATCATAAAAAATCTTCTGATCACGTGAATATTAAATCCCCGGCTGTGAGATTCAAGTAGGTTGAAGAGTTCATAATACTTGTTGCTTTATACTACTGTCTAGATTCACCCTCTGTTGATGACACTAGGCTAGTGGTTTGCTATCACTTTCCTTCCTTCTGGTTACCAATTATATCTTGTCTTGATGATGTCGTCATCCAAATATTTTATCCTCTCTTTTTCTGCTCTCTTAGCTTGCTTAAAGCTTCGCAGCCTCTATCTTTCTCTACACATAAAAGATAGATTGACTCAATCTAAAAGTACACTATCCTAATAAAAAATGATTATACACCCCTAAGCTAGTACCTTATTAGCCTACATAATCAAGCTAGACCAACAAAAAAGAAATAAAGATAACTCTAAGGCCTAAGGTGTGTGTTTATCCTCCATAGAAACTTATGCTAGTAACTTGATTTCCTAAGCGTTGGGATGGATTAAAGCACTTAAATAAATCCAAAATTGAGTTAAAAAATCATGGGGGGAGGGGGGTACTACTAAGAAACCCTATGTTCAAGGGGTATTTAAAAAACCCCTTACTTGTGAATTTTCTATGAATAAAACCACCCCTTATTCTTTATGGAATTATGGTTTTTTTTTTCAAAATTGATTAAAAAACCTCTTCTGTAAATGTATTTCTATAAATATACCTTAAAATTTTTCAATTAAAAAACCCCTTCATTTGAACTCACGTGATATACTTATATATTTTTAGATGAACCCCCCTAGGTAAAAAAGACGCTTAAAAACTTGATTACATAAAGGAAAGCAAGATGGTAATGCTTAAAAATCATGCCACACTCTAAATACAAAAACCTCTAAAAAGGAGAGCTTAAAGTACACATTAATATATAGCTCTATATAAATAAAAAGTACACATTCCTTTTCACTCTATAATTTACACATCATGTGGCTTTGTACAAACCATGTAATCAGGCACTTGATAGAATGTTCCATGTTTCTATTACATCACATCATCAAACTTTACCTTTAAACATTGATCCTCATAGAGAAAAACCTTTTCTCAATGAGCAGTATACTCTCAACGAAACTAATACAAGTACACATTCCTTTTCACTCCATAATATTACACATAGCATGGCTTCTTGCACAAACCAGGTGATCAAACACTTGAAATATGTGACTAGAATGTTCCATGTTTATAGTACACTGCATCATCAAACTTTACCTTTGAACATTGAACCTCATAGAAAATAACCTTTTCTCAATGAGCCACCATACACCTTGAATGAAACCAATACAACTTAAGATGTCATTTCAACAACTTATCACTAACAACTCCCTAGAACCACTAGAATCTCATCCTAGACTTCATTACATTCAATGTAAGGATTATATATATCATTCCCACACATAGCAGAGACTTCCATCTAAAGCCATACACAACTCTCCCTAACCAAATCTAGTAACACAAAGGTCATTAAAGCACTTGAGGACTCATGCACTCCATACTTCTTATTAAAAATCACAAGATTAAGTAACAAGAGTCAGCAAAACAAGAGGAAGAGAGAGAGAGGAGCTCGTAAAGGATGCAAAATTCTACTAGAATGTAGAGAAATTCACTTGTCTATTAATGAAAGGATAAGGGAACTCCACACATGTTTATAGTCACTCATACCTTGGTTTGTTTGTAGTTATTGTATTTGGGAACAGTATTGTGTAAAAAGTATTAGCCTTAAGCATATCATATGACAACTTGAGAGCTACTCTGAAATTATGTTCCAAGGTGACAATCAAATAAAGTAATAATCTTGTAAACCTCAAGTAGATGCTTGTTGGCTATCCCTTAGATACCCATCAAGGTAAGTTGATTGAGTTTTATCAAACATCGAGCAACCTTTTCTCATTAGAGCGAAACTTGGCAAAAAATCCCAAAAAAATGGAAGTTACTCGATAAACTTTTACAACTGAAAAAAATTCAAAGTGAGCACAAGACACAAGTAGCACATTACAAGATCACATCAATCACCATGAAAAATTGAAACACAACTCCAACTACAATTTTTTACTTGCATGGAAGAATACCCAACAGTATCTGCATTAATCAAGACCGACCAAAACAAAATCGCCAATCATGGCTTGCAAGCAAACACAAAAACCATGTGTTGCATTGTCCACTAAATACACCAAAGAAAATTAAGTTGAGTCACACTCATCGTCTATAAAAACATGATGAGCGTGACCTCTATCTGCATGGTGCTTCTCAAAACATGTGTCTCCAGCCATTTTTCTTGCCATTGCTTTGGCATACTTTGGTAGCACACTTTGGATAGAAAATAAAGAATAAAATTGTTTAGTTTTTTGCAAATTGACATGTTTAAGTATATCTATGTATTGTAGATTAAACTTTAATGTTCTTGTTTTTAAACATATGCATGAAGGCAACCAGAATAGCAAACTAGGATCCTTAAGCATTGACCTAATGTAAAACACTGTTAAATCCATAACATATTAGAGTGACAATAGTCCCAAGCACATCAAAAAACAAAGCCAAACAACTACTATCAATGTAGCACTGAATAAGGTCGATGCTTACTAATCATATGGATTATGTCCCACACACTCATTGATATCATCATCCCAATCACGTGAATTGCTAGCCTCCCCCTAGCCTCCTTGCCTCCTAGCTAGAAGCAATGGTTGTACGTATGAAGACAGAAGACCTTCGTCAGAGTCCATCAAAGTGCATAAACGACGTGACCTCAAACATGCCTTAAGTAGAGAAGCTGTGCCACAGCCCACCAACTCAACGCAAACAGCACTAGGACGTCAGAACAACTCCAAATACCTTGTAAATGAAAGTAACATTGTGCTCCAAAACACTATGGATCTCCACACCCCCGAGATCCCTAGCATGAGATACATCTAGCACATAATGGTATGCCATCCAATCCATAGGATGCATATGAAGCACCTCAAAAAGAGGTGCACTCTCCAAGTAGTAAATCGCAGGAATCATACCTCGTATGCAAAATGCAAAGAGCATAGAAGAGGTATACTGCAATAGAATGACAACCAAATAAGGTACAAAAAATCATACATATTAAACAAATTTACTTCGAACCACCACTAAACACACTATCTCTATCTGGAAACCACCAATCTCATAGTATCTACTATAGGGTGAGTGATGCATGACAATAAAACGATGCCAAATCTCCAAATCCGATACACAGCAATAGCGCTCAACCCAACCCACTATCTCTCATATAAAACATAACAAAACTTTTATCAACCAAATCATCTGACAAAAGTAAATGCTTGCAAGATTCTAACACATGGAATATCACCTCCATGGATGCTATAATCAACAACTAGGCAAAATCACCAAGAGTTGATGCAGCCAAACCAACTCCATACCGCACATGGTCCTTAGATACTATATCCCATGGGGGCCTAGAGTTAGTGGCACCATGTAATACTCCACCAAAAGGGAGGTCCAAAAATATCAAATCAACCGCCCAAGAAACTGATCTCCCTTTCCTTGCACATTGTCTACCCTTGGGATAGGAGTTTTTCATGTTCTCATGACCTATGGTGTAAGATGCATTATTGTGCCATTTATAAAACCCTTGTCAATAGCAATATAATCCCCAACAACGGCCAAACACTTTGGAGCAATATAATCCCCAACAACGGCCAAACACTTTGGAGCATCCCCACATGACACATTTAAAACTGGCACATCTGGCTGGTAGACATATGTTATCATTCTTTTAGAAATGATCAAGGTTGTTTTGCCCCATGAAGGCCCTCATGTTGAAAACAATCCAAAGAGAGATCTAATGTCAAACAAATTTACTCATTCATGCCATTATTGATAGGATAGTTAGAAAGCCAAAATCCTAACCTCACATAATGTAGTAACACCACAATAAAAAGAAAATCTCAAGCTCAATTTTAGAGAGGTTGGAAAAGAGTTACCATCATCATGAGCATCCTCTATATTCATGTCTATCTTTTCATCCAATAAGTCCACCCTTGGGTTTCTCTTCCACAACTTTGTCTTTGTCTTACATATGCAAAGTAAAGCAACAAGCAACTCAAGAAAATAACCAATAGTTAGCAGATGCCTAGATTTATAAAGAACCCAAATTACCTCTCCTTTGTGTAGGTCTCTTTTTCTCCACCTCCTCGTCAACCACCTTCTCCACAACGACGAGAGGATTCCCAAGCTTGAAATGCTGATGGAGATATTTCTCCCGCTCCAAAACATGACCTTTCTCAAGGTCAATCCACCAAGGGCACATCTCTAGTTCCCACTGGGACAACTTATGCATACTTGGGGGTACATACACAAAGCCACATTATTTAGAGCCAACCATTTCTTTGCTCTTATAGGCATGACAACCAAATGACCCCTTTCTTTCAAACATACAAAATATCTGAAAATATTGAAAAGCAGCATATGATTGAGAAAGCATCCTGAGTTAAAACGAATGTAGCATTTTCTTAAGAACATTTCCAACACCACGTGCAAAAAAATCAACCTGTAAATTAACCTTTGGGAAGCCATTTGGATCATGTCAGTCTTCTTTGTTGCCTTTTCAAAACCCTTTTTTTCCCTTGTGTCTTGGCCTTTCTCAAGAGAGAACAATTGCTTCCTCTTATCAATATTTATCTCCTCATAATAATAATAGAGTAAGTAATCATTGGGCACCACCACGCCATTAGGCTCATCCATAAAATCTTTAAGGATAGCATTTTCCCCTTGAAAAAACTTTTTCAAGAGTGACTTCTTTTTGAAGCTAGCTTCAAAGAAAAAATAAATCACATCACAAAGGAAAGTATGCATATGACATATTTGCATATTTTAAAATTGCAAATAACTGAACATAAATAGTTATAGAAAACCATGACTTACTTTCTATAGACATGATATATGTGCATAGGTGGTGCCGGTGTCAGTGTGTCGATGTCTGTTGTGCGACTATCTTCCATGCCGTAATCCACAAACTTTACTTGTTTGCTTAGTGGAGATGAGCTCGCTTGCTCTATCAATTTTTTCTTGAGGTTGCGATTGTAACGCTCCCAATTCTTGTTTACGATGTCCTTCAATCGGGCATGATGTTCTTCGGTCATCTTTTTCAGTGTTTGCTTTATACACGCCATGGTGAGGAGAGCTGTGGGTAAGGATGGGAAGGCTCTCGCTAGTAAGCGATGGGCAAAAATAGAGGTCATTGTTGCAATAACCCTAAAAAACCCTAATTTTAACAGGTCACTCATGTGTGTGCAAACAAATCATACGCATGCTGTATGCATGGGGCATCATTCAAATAAGCGTTCACTAGAGACTATTGATAAAATCGATGAAATATTTTATTGGTTCGAAAGGGAGAAAAATTAGTCTTTTCGACCAAATTGCACAGTGAATTTTCACACCCTTCCAGACACTTATCAAAAAGCATCAAAACACACGAATATGTGGAATACAAAGCATGCCATATTTCAAAAATCAACATCTTGAGACTTCTTCAAGTATTACAAAGCAATAGAAATCTTCGGGATACAATTTAAGTCATCAAAAAAACTATATTTGAAGGTATTAAAAATCTTCCTCGATACTAATCAAACCTAGGAAGGGAAGTATATTAATATTACAAAATTGGTAATGATGCATGACTTCATAGTCCTCGAAACCAAGGGGGACTCCAAAACACCCAACAAAATTTGCACCATAAACTATCGGTGCTCTGCAATGTTCCTAGCAAACCGCAATGCCCTTATGCGGTCCGCTTGTGGTATGGAGGGGTCATTATGTGGTCTCATCATCATGGAAAACTGAGCTCTGCTGATGCTACATGTAGAAATAAAATTGTCGATCTGGGCACAAAGGCTGGCAGACATATGTTATCATTCTTTTAGAAATGATCAAGGTTGTTTTGCCCCATGAAGGCCCTCATGTTGAAAACAATCCAAAGAAAGATCTAATGTCAAACATCTTTACTCATTCACGCCATTGTTGATAGGATAGTTAGAAAGCCAAAATCATAACCTCACATAATGTAGTATCAACACAATAAAAAGAAAACCTCAAGCTCAATTTTAGAGAGGTTGGAAAAGAGTTACCATCATCATGAGCATCCTCTATATTCATGTTGTCTATCTTTGCATCCAATAAGTCCACCCTTGGGTTGCTCTTCCACAACTTTGTCTTTGTCTTACATATGCAAAGTAAAGCAACGAGCAACTCAAGAAAATAACCAATAGTTAGCAGATGCCTAGATTTATAAAGAACCCAAATTACCTCTCCTTTGTGTAGGTCTCTTTTTCTCCACCTCCTCGTCAACCACCTTCTCCACAACGAGAGGATTCCCAAGCTTGAAATGCTGATGGAGATATTTCTCCCGCTCCAAAACATGACCTTTCTCAAGGTCAATCCACCAAGGGCACATCTCTAGTTCCCACTAGGACAACTTATGCATACTTTGGGGGTACATACACAAAGCCACATTATTTAGAGCCAACCATTTCTTTGCTCTTATAGGCATGACAACCAAATGACCCCTTTCTTTCAAACATACAAAATATCTGAAAATATTGAAAAGCAACATATGATTGAGAAAGCATCCTGAGTTAAAACGAATGTAGCATTTTCTTAAGAACATTTCCAACACCACTTACAAAAAAATCAACCTATAAATTAACCTTTGGGCAGCCATTTGGATCATGTCAGTCTTCTTTGTTGCCTTTTCAAAACCCTTTTTTTTCCCTTGTGTCTTGGCCTTTCTCAAGAGAGACCAATTGCTTCCTCTTATCAATATTTATCTCCTCATAATAATAATAGAGTAAGTAATCATTGGGCACCACCACGCCATTAGGCTCATCCATAAAATCTTTAAGGATAGCATTTTCCCCTTGAAAAAACTTTTCAAGATTGACTTCTTTTTGAAGCCAGCTTCAAAAAGAAGCCAGCTTCAAAAGAAAAAATAAATCACATCACAAAGGAAAGTATGCATATGACATATTTGTAGATTTTAAAATTACAAATAACTGAACATAAATAGCTATAGAAAACCATGACTTACTTTCTATAGACATGATATATGTGCACAGGTGGTGCCGGTGTTAGTGTTAGTGTCTGTTGTGCTACTATCTTCCATGTCGTAATCCACAAACTTTACTTGTTTGCTTAGTGGAGATGAGCTGGCTTGCTCTATCACTTTTTTCTTGAGGTTGTGGTTGTAACGCTCCCAATTCTTTTTTACGATGTCCTTCAATCGGGCATGATGTTCTTCGGTCATCTTTTTCAGTGTTTGCTTTATACAGGCCGTGGTGAGGAGAGCTGTGGGTAAGGATGGAAAGGCTCTTACTAGTAGTAAGCAATGGGCAAAAATAGAGGTCGTTGCAATAACCCTAAAAAATCCTAATTTTAAGAGGTCACTCATGTGTGTGCAAACAAATCATATGCATGCTAAATGCATGGGGCATCATTCAAATAAGCGTTCACGAGAGACTATTGATAAAATCGATGAAATATTTTATTGGGTCGAAAGGGAGAAAAATTAGTCTTTTCGACCAAATTGCATAGTGAATTTTCACACCCTTCTAGACACTTATCACAAAGCATCAAAACACACGAATATGTGGAATACAAAGCATGCCATATTTCAAAAATCAACATCTTGAGACTTCTTCAAGTATTACAAAGCAATAGAAATCTTTGGGATACAATTTAAGTCATCAAAAAAACTATATTTGAAGGTATTAAAAAGCTTCCTCGATACTAATCAAACCTAAGAAGGGAAGTATATTAATATAACAAAATTGGTAATGATGCATGACTTCACAGTCCTCGAAACCAAGGGGGACTCCCAAAAACGCAACAAAATTTGCACCATAAACTACCGGTGCTCTGCAATGTTCCTAGCAAACCGCAACGCCCTTATGTGGTCCGCTTGTGGTATGGAGGGGTCATTACGTGGTCTCCTGCTCATCATCATGGAAAACTGAGCTCTGCTGATGCTACATGCAGAAATAAAATTGTCGATCTGGGCAAAAAGGTTGTGGTATTCATGAAAGCATGCAAAGTACAAAAGTGAACATTCCTAAGAGGGAAAGAAATTATGGGGTTCCAGCTGTTATCCCTTAAGTCCCTATTTGGAGGATCTAACATAGGTGAGGAAAGGAAACCACCGTCCCACTCTCCCTCACAATTTCCTGTTTCCTCGCATTCCTCTTCACCATTGGCCATCCCCCTGTGTTTTTTCTTAGTTTTTCTTTTCAATCCATGCATATACCAAGGACATGGGTGAGCTATATTTGCACCTTGAGTGCAACCCAGCATACACTTTATTATCTTTAGATCCCTGCCAAGATGCCAATCAATGTCAAAGCTCCCTAAACCATCAACATCCAGCTTCTCACCCCCTATTTGTGACTTTATCACATCACTAAACCAAGGCAACCTCTCAAAGACCCATGATAGCACCTCGTGTGTCTCCTTGGGAACCTCAAATGCTCCTAAACTGCCATATGTCTTTCATTGATTGAACACTAAATGATGGTTTTGTGTGTGAAATATTGTCATTCCCTTGCTCTTGAAAATCAATTGTGCTCTCTCCCTTAGCATCCGGCCCTTCTGCAACACTGGAAGCAGATGCAAACTTAAAGGTTGCCACCATAGCATGGTTCATGAGTGTAACACTCATTCTCTATATCCTTCTTCCCTTCACAATCTAACACTCGTCCAACTTCAGCACGAAGGAGACCTTGGAACCTATAAAATACGAAAATCAAACAAAATGTTAAGTCGTTTCCTATAAATGAGCACAGACCTAATGTGTACAAGGTTACAAAACCTACTTACATCCAAAAGGCAACCCATAGAACAATATCATTGCCTTTTGTAGCTTTAATATTTCAATAAAAATGTTGTTGAAGTCATTGAATTACAATGAAACATTACCATCCACAATCTTCTTCTTTCCCCATGTTATAATGGAAAGTGTATCATTGATGTGGTAGTTATCCCCAATCTTGCATTTTACATCTTCATTGCTCACTCCCTTTGCTAGATGAACCCTCTTTGGTGGTGGAAAAAGGTTGTGCGTGATACCTTTCTTATTACAAAGGGTGTCTCTTAGAAATCTATGAAGAGCTTTATAGCCTTTCATGTTAATGCCTACCTTATCGCATGCATTAACAACATCAACACTACTGATACTTTGGGAAACCTCTTGTATGATTTCATCTGAAATAGACATACATATCTTCTTGCAACGGGGATCCCTAATCATTTTAAGCACATTCTCCCTCATTGTTGTGAAAGAGCGCAAGATCTCATTACAATCCCTTGTTTGATCAGAACATATGGCATCTTAAAGGAATACTCTAAAAATTAGCAAAATTACATTCACATTACATAGGTGCACACATGATTTATATTGGCATTTTGAATTGGAAGTGCTAGAGAATAAGAAAGAGGAGCCATACTGCACTTCTTGAATTCTATGCTTACGAGCCCCCCCTCCCCCCCCACACCAATGGCAAGTGTTTTGATGTGGTTGAGTGGCCTCTTATGATCCCTAGCTCCAATAGGAGTGATTTTCATGTGAGATTGTCTGCGTAAGCTTTTCCACACACGCTGCTCTCTCTTGATTTACACCCTCAAGCTCCTTGATTTTTGCTTGAGCCTGAAGTAGGCCTTGGTGTACACTAGCAAGGTTAACTTGGAGCATATAGAACTGTGATCACAAGTAGAAGACTCTACTAGTGTCAGTTGTTACTAATCTCTTGCAATAGTAGCCGAGCATCCCATTCTCACCATCTCCCACACACTGAATAAATGATGGCAAGTCTTTGAAAGTGGGTGGGTAATGCGGTCTTGGGTCAGCTGGGTATAGATGCCCAATCAACCCATAGATCCACATTAGTGTGACCCCCTTGTCTATGTACATTCCTCTCCTGTTCTATGAGATGAACCTTGCTACACTTCCAACACCTACACATGCAAATCCACCTTATGTCGATTCAATGGCACATTAGTGCTAGTGATTTTACACAATGCCATGCTTAGAAGGAATTGATAGTGGAAAAGAATAGGGAGGCCCAATGAGAGAGAGAGAGAGAGAGAGAGAGAGAGAGAGAGAGAGGGACAGGAGTTGAGATTAGAGGGAGTGAGTGCATGCCATAACCTTTCAAGGATTTGAGATTTGAGAGAGGGTGGATGAAGTCTCACAGGAGAGAGAGAGAGAGAGAGAGAGAGAGAGAGAGAGAGAGAGAGAGAGAGAGAGAGAGAGAGGGAGAGTTGAGAGTAGATGAGAGAATTGTAGAGAGAGAGATAGAGTGACGCTATGTAGGGCTAAGCTCACAGTAGAGAGATGAGTAAAGAAAGAGAGAGAGTTGGTTAAATTTTGGAGGGAAAAAGAGATTAAAATTTGATTTTTTGACATATATATGGGTTTAGGATAACTTTAAAAGAAAAAATGTTCAAAAATGAGAGAAATAAAAATCATTATTTTTGGCCCTATGTGGAAAGTGTCAAGAGATCTCTAATTTGGTTCATTTGGTGGGGAAGTGGAGGCATTAAATGAAGGAGAAAAAGGTGGAGGCATTCAATGATGAGATAGAGTGGGTTTTAGGGGGAAATCAAGGTTAAAAAATGAATGTTTTACATATATATGGGTCTGGGGTCAGTTTCAAAGTATAAAACTTGCAAAATGGAAAACAAAATTGTCCATTTTGGGCTCCCTCCTTAGTTACGAGATTGCTAGAAAGAGAAGAGGAGAGAGAATGACAACATTAGACCCTATTTTTGTAGGGGAGTTATGGACTAGAAAGTTCAAATTATAGTCTCTAAGTAGCTCTCTTGATTGACCTTGTCTCTTTAAGAAAGCACAAAATTAGCCTTAATCCCTAAAAATAAGGAATCCTTACAAGGCCCAGAAGATGTCCGAAGGTCTCCTAATGTCATCTTGCAAAAAAGAATTGATATTCTGCAAAGCACAAGGAATGATACAGTTGCAATTGGTGCGGTGTCTAGTTCCTTTCGTCCATGATTTCATGATAGGAAAATTGTGAAATGGAGGACAAGGTTAACAAAAGAATTTAATGAGAACATTGATAAGGTTTGGAACTTGGAAGGACATGTAATCCATGAGTTCATAGTTGTATGCAATGAGTCTCATATCTTCTACGTAAGCACTACTGGATCTAGAGTGTTGGGGAGTGAACTACTCCGTTATAATCAACAACTTTCCAAGATGCACATGTGAAGCTTTTCAAAAAAAGAGAGAGTAAGCACTCTACATACATTCCATGTAAGCACATGTACTTTGTTTACTTGTAGGTCCTTTGTTTGGATGCGATTTCTCATGATTTTATTCACCAAGCAGCTTTGGTGAATAAGCACTTGGAGGTAGGCGATCAAATGTCGCACCTTGAAAGAGCGCGGCTAAATGTGGTTATGTTTCAAAGGAATGTTTATACCTTTTTGGGGTGTGCAGGATATGGGTTTGTTAGAATGTTTTGTGTGGTTACAATGTTCTCTGCCTTTAACTTGGACTAGTTTTGTGTGTTGGTGTTTCATGCAATTTTGGGATCTTCCAACATAGTTGTGGTTATGTAACAAAGGTCACTTATATATACGCTGTGATATAGATCGGTTTTGTGTATTGGTGGTTCATGCAATTTTGGTGTCTTTCGACAAGTTTATGTTGAGGTATTATGTCAGTGTGTATGTCTTATGCTCGTTGGAGTGGAAAAAATTGAAACACCATTTTCTAATTGCATTTATGTTGTAAACTTTAGTGTAAAAAATACCAATTTTGTTGGGGTTTATTTCCAAGTTTGGCTCTAATTTTCACCTCGCTCGAACAAGGTTGCTCGGAGAATGGAATTGCTTAGTTGATTTAATCAATGGTGTTGACTAGGTTAACATTAATCCCTTGTCAGAATGTATCCACCGATACCTTGAATGTAAAAGTTTTCAGAGTGGTCTTTGTCAAGCTCTCTTGATAGCCATACATATCTAATTATTGATTTTGACTTTTATGCCATCATGGAAGCATGCCTGTCTTTCTAGTGATGTGGCCAATATCTAAGATAAAATATCATTTTTTAAATCCATTGATCCATATAACAAACAATAGAAAAATCATGAGGATTTCAAGCTAAAAATAAATACACTAAATGTTCAATTTACTAGATGTTGGGTCACTAGAATTCACCATGCAAGGAGCCATAGACATCCTCTTCAAGTTGCATTGACATCTCATGAGACGGAGTTGCATGTAGTAGTTAAATGATGAGAATCATTTTAAAGTAATGGGTCCAAGAATGTGATGATAATCATTTTATGTGCTCTTTATGTGCATAAAGCATGCTCTATACTCTATGCATGCATAACAACATGCATAAAGCACTCTATGCATGCATGAAGAGAGCATGCATAAAGCCTAATCCACAAAGCATGCATACTCTATCCATGCATTCTCTATAGAGTATAGAGAGCCTATATACTCTATGCATACATAGGGTATGCAAGCTCTATGCCGCCATGCATAAATCATGCATGAAATATGCTCTATACTCTATAATTACATAAAGTGAGCACTCAGCATGAAATATGCTCTATACTCTATAATTACATAAAGTGAGCACTCACTACATACATAAAGTATAAAACCAATATGCTCTATAATTACATAAAGTGAGCACTCACAGCATGAAATATGCTCTATACTCTATAATTACATAAAGTGAGCACTCACTACATACATAAAGTGAGCACTCACTACATACATAAAGTATAAAACCAATAGTGCAAAAAATAAAAAATTTAAATATGGTGTGTTTAAGTCATACTCATAAACAGCTTGCTTGATTCTAAAGCTTTAAGAAAGATATCCTAGAAATAAAGAACCAACCAAAATAAATAAGAAAACATTAGCTGATGTAAAACTTTAAAAAACCCAAAACTCAAAATCTACAAAAAAATATAAAACTTAAAAGAACATAACCCTAACACATAGGATATTCATACCTACTTGCAAGGGAGAGAATGAGAGAAAGAATGAGGGAGAAAAAGTGGAATATGAACCTGTAAAACAAAACAAAAACCAAAACTCATAATAATAATAATAATAAACTTATAAATCTTAACAAAAACCCTACCCCTAATACATAGTCAACCCTTACCTACTTGAAGAGTTAAAATGGCATATTTGCAATGGCGAGGTGAAGAAGGGATGGGCAATAGGTAAGGGAGGGATATGCAATAGTGAGAGAGGTAAGAGAGAGACAAAGAGTAAGATGGGAGAGAAAGATATTGAAATAAAAAGTGAAGAGGAAAGCATCTCAAGTTTTTATTTTTGCACTGTTAGTATCAACGTCAAAAAAAGTGTTAGTATGAGCATCTGAGCATCAGTATATGCATCGGTATAAGCAGTAGTATGATCGATGCATATACGGATGCTCATACTGATGTTGTAAGCTATTTCATGTTTTGAATTTCATGGAAAATAACATAACCCTTACTGACCCATAATTCATACTCCTACTTAAAGGGAGCTATATTTTCATTTCTCCATAACATTTCTCCTAATCTCTATTATAGAATTTCTTGATCCCCATTTTATTTCCTTCATGTTTTGAATTTCGTGCAAAAAACGTAACCCTTACTGACTCATAATTCATATTGCTACTTAAAGAGAGCCATATTTTTATTTCTTTATAACATTTCTCTTGATCTTTATTATAAACTTTCTTGATCCCCATAACATTTCTTAATCTCTCTTTGTTTTTTCAATGGAGTGTAAATAATTCACCATATTTAGAGGAAGAACTTGAAAAGGGAGCATGGCATGGCTAGAGAAGAGTCTCCCTGATGTATTTATACATGTTACAAGTACTCTATCAGAAGACAAATCCAAATAACCATACAGCATGTCAAACAATGCAGGCAGTTTGACAAGACCTTACTTAAATTAGTACGTTATTCTGATGAGATTAGTTGATTGTTCCCTTTGTTACACACTCTCCCTATACCTCTTACTCTCCCTTTGTTACACCCTCTCCCTATATCTCTCACTCTCCATGATCTTTCTCTAGATTTTTTTGATAATTATGTAGAGTGTGGATAGTGTAAAGTACATACGAAGTCAACCCAATGAGGCCATATAATGTAAAAATATTATGTGATGTACAAGACATTAAATTCATAGAGAAGAACAACAATTACAATGAGAAGAATTGATTGATGATATGGAACCACACATAGAAGAATATTTTATGGAAGAGCTAATCGAAAGCAATGTTTGAAGGTAGAAAAATTGCAATAGAAAGGATCGCCAAGACACGATATCCAAGGAAGAACATCTTCAAAATCTTGGTTCAACACCATTTTTTGATGGAGAAAAAATGTGCCCTAAAGTTACAATCTTGCCTTAAACTTTGCTCAATCTACAATCGCTCTATTGTTGATGCGAGTGTTTTTGAATTATTTAAGTAATATTCTCTATATCCTCTTTCTAATTCCCCTTTCGCTTTCTTAATCTCATCCTCTTTAAAAATAAACTAGCTAACATCACATCATAGGTCATTATTAACCCTTGCCAAAGACTTTCTTGGCATGGATGTTGAACACACAAAACAACTTCTACTTCATATTGGCCACACACGCTTGGAGACCTAGTTTTTCTTGTTGAACATTGTAATGTATTATTTTATATGTGTGTTACCAATTTTCTATTAAAGAATACCACAAGACTTTATGTTGAGGTTACTATCAATGGCTAAGTGTTTACACTAGGGTAGGAGGGTTGCGATGCCCAAGGACCTGATTTTTAAGCTTTGATGTCCAAGGGTGTAAACCCTAAAAAGGAATTAGATAAGGACTCTTGTAACTAAAACCTCTCATTCTCTTATACATAGGAGTGCTATTTTCTCTACTCTCTTGCCTCTTGTCTCTCTTTCCTATTATGATTAGAGCTCTTGTATGATCATTGCTGCATGTATGTGAGTGTGTGTGTGTGTAAGAGAGATTTACTGAGAGGAAGGTTTAGTTTCCTTGGTGTATAGTGGCAGTGGCAACAAAGTGGAGTGGAGCTCTTGGGTTCTTTTGCGCTATGATAATGATACCTACAAGAATCCCAAGCAACCTGCTTTTACGAGATAAGGGACACACCCCATTTTTGCATTTGTGAGCTAGGCCATAGCATACTAGTTTCTTGGTCGAGTTGTTTGTGCTCTAATGTGCACTTGGGCAAAGCCCCATGACATTGATTTTTTTCCCTGCATCCTTTGCATTGTGCTGGGTCTTCTACAAGTGGCATTGCTGCCGGGGAATAGCCCCACCACATAGTCACAATGCATTTAGAAAGATTCTAAATGGTTTGAATCTATCATATTTTTAGTTTGATTCAAGAATGGAGTAGAAAATAAATTCCAAATAACTATTTATTTTGTTGCATTATTCTTGTTTTTATGTTGCATTTTTGTGTTATCTTAAGAAAACTATGTTTAGTTTCTTATTACCCTTAAAACTATGTGTCTTTTAATTTAAGTAATTCTTATTTTTGGATAATTTTTACGTTTTTTAATATTTATTTTTCATTTTTCCACCAAAAAACAATAATGTGGGCCTAAAACTAGGTTTTGGGCATGGGGCTTATCCCAATTTTGACTCTTTAAATAGGAAGGGGGAATAAAAATAGTGATTTGGAGAGGATTTTAAAAATGGATTAATTTTTACGTTTTGTATCTTTTTTTCTATTTTTATGTTAGTGCTAATAGCATTGATTAACTTGTCTTAATCTCCCTATAATTTGAGGCACTAGTTTGCTAGCCTTGATTGGCTAACTGCATTTAATGCATGTAGGCTTTTGGGCTCCAAATCAAAGAGGGATTCTAAGAAAAATCCAAAAATCCTGACACCACCCCTTTTCGGGTAACTTGTAAAACCAAAACTGAAACTAAAATATTAGGGGGAAAATAAAAAAATATAAAAAATATTGAGAAAGCAAAGGAAAAATGTTGCTTCCGGTAGCCTAAACAAATGTGACCAAGAAGATAATCATTGTCTTGTAAGATCTTGGTAGGACTTTTGGCTCCTAGTGATAGAGCCTTGGGACTATAGCCTCGATCTTCATCATGGGATGAGACCTTGTGGGAAAAAACATGCCAATAAAGGGCCAAAACACCAATCGCTATCAAGGTACTTAGCGGAGGTCTCTGGGCTATTACTTGGATCTCTATGGGGCGGAACCCTACTCTTACTTTTCTTATCTTTGAATTGAAAACTATAATTTCTTTTATTTTAAAGGAATAAAAGCTACTAAATACATCACCTAGCAATTTCATTTATGAGGCTAGATGATAGCTCGACATGGTTTCACAAAAGTGAGTTTGTAGGGACTAAGTTCATAATCATAGGTATATTCTTAACGCAGTTTTGGTTTAGATACCCTACCAAACTTAATATTAACCTTGTAAATAAACAAGAAAATTTAATGTCACAATAAAAATTTAACAAGTCACAATAAAAATTTCCTTACCTTGTGCTTTGTGAGACCCCCGCCCCCTCTGAGATGCCTCCTCCAAGGGCACTGGCGGACGAAAGCAGCGTCAGCCTCTCACGCGAGGTAGGGATCCACACTCGGGGCCTTGCCCATGGATGTCCGGACAAGAGACTAGCCCGACGGTTCCTCTGAAACCGAACCCGAAAAAACTTCCCTCGCCCAGAAGGCACGGGCGATTCCACTAAGAAAATCATCTAACGGGAGAATTGATCTAATGAGTTGAAGTCTTAACTAACCAAACTGATCCCACTACTAGAGGTTTAGGGCATACCAATGTTAGAATACCGATACAAATGTTGGACGTCGGTATGCCCGTCGTAATCTTGGAGGCGACAAGTCAGGCGGGCAATTTTTAAATTTTCATATACCGACGCGTATACCGATGTGTATACCGACACGTATACCGTCGCGTATATCGATGCATATACCAAGGCATATACCAATGTGTATACCGATGCTCATAAGTTTTTTACAGCCGAGAACCTATTGTTCTCTGTTTTTCGCGGCGTCGAATTGCATCCAGAGAAGGTATGCGTCCGTCCATCTCCTTCAAGCTTTCCTCTTTTTCTTGTTGTTGTTGTGTGTTTTCTCCTCTTCTCCTTCTCCACTTTAACTTATCCTCTTGCTTTTACTAATATACTCTTGCTTTTGCTTTTTAGGATATAGGGCGTTTAGGGTTTTGTGTTTTTTTTGGCTCTCTATGCATGTTGAGAGCTCTCTATGTATGCATAGATCTCCTAATGCATGCATAGAGATTTTAGGGTTTTGTATTACTTGTGTATTAGTTCTTATTCTTATGTTTAATTTACTAATTACTTTGTTTAATATTTTGTTTTGCAGGTCTTTCACCAATCTTTCACCAATCCTCTCCTTCAGCTTCGCAAAAAAGAGGTAGTCCCTCTTTCGATTTTCCTTGTTTATGCTTTTTTCTACGTATTATTGCACCCCTGTTTTATGGTTTAGGGTTAGTTTAGGGTTCTTGCAAGCTTATACATAGGATTATTGCAAGATCTATGCATAAAACCTATCATAAGCTTGCAATCTCTATGCATAGCCTTCTTGCAAGCTTTATGCATAAGCTCTATTCATAGAGCTTGCGAGCTTGTAAAATCTCTATGCATAAGCTCTATGCATAGGCTTTATGCATAGAGTTTGCAAGCTTATAAAATCTCTATGCATAGGTTTCTTGAAAGCTTGCATGGACATTATACATAGAGCTTGCATAGCCTTCTTTCAAGATCTTTGCATAGCCTTCTTGTTGAAAGCTCTATGCATAGCCTTCTTGTAAGCTTAATGCATAAGCTCTATGTATAGGCTTTATACATAGAGGTTGTAAGATTATGAAAGCTCTATACATAGGGCTTGTAAGCTTATGCAAGATCTATACATAGGGCTTGTAAGCTTATGCAAGATCTATACATAGAGTTTATGCATAGAGCTCTATGAATCTAGCTAAATGCATGAATTAAGATCTATGCATAAAGCTTAATACATAATGTTTTATGTATAAATCTTATGGATGAGCTTTATGCATAAGGCTTCATGCATTATGTTTTTATGCATAAAGCTTTTTTTGATGTAGAGTGCCTTGCATGGATGGAGAGCATAAGCTTTTTGAATGTTTATACTCTCTTATACATATAACATATATTTCTTATGCTCTGTTTTTCTATACATAAGGTATTCTCTTTATTCATAGAGTTTATATATGTTATCAAGGTAAGATCTCTTATCCATGTAAGACAAGATCATGTTTATTACACCCTTGGGTGATGGGTTTAAGGGTTAGCATAGTGCATAAGGCTTATAGCATAGAGCTTATGTATAAGACTTATGTATATGGCTTATGCATAGAGCTTATGTATAGAGCTTATGCATAGAGCTTATGTATAGAGCTTATGCATAAGTCTTGCAGCCTTATTATGCAAGCTTATACTTAAGGCTTGCAAGCCTTACTATGCATACGATTGCATAAACCTTATTCATAAAGCTTGCATAAGACTTACGTATAGAGCGTTACACATAAGCTTATGTATAGATCATTATGCATAGGCTTTATGCATAAGGCTCTATGCGTTCAGCTTCAAGTGTAGGCTTCTATGCATAGAGCTCAATGTGTAGGCTCTATTTGCATAATCTATGCATATAGATTTTTGCATAAGGCCTTTATAAATAGCTATTTATGAATAGAGATATCCCCTCTCTCCATCCTTGTTCTAATTACCTTCTTAATTTTGTATGGAGAGAAGATAAGCTAATGTATAAGTTATTTTTAAAATCTCCCTCAACGACTGGGAAAAAGAAGCCCGTTTGACGCTTTTTTTAATATTTTTAAAATCTCCCTCAATGGCTGGGGAAAAGAAGCCCGTTCGACGCTTTAAATGTTATTTTTAAAATCTCCCTCACGGCTGGGGAAAAGAAGCCATGTTTTATGGTTTACATAATGCTTTGTGTAATGCATAATGATTTGTATTTAATGAGCTACATATACATGTTGTCCTGCTAGATGGAGCCTCTCAATCTTGAAGAGAGAATAGCATGTCTATGCATGCAATGTAAGTACCAAATCTTTCGAAAACGAAGGATTTGCAACCAGCATATTCATGATGGCATATTTCCAATGGAGCGCTTGCAAAATTTACGGTTTTAATCGTACAACCAAGCAAGTGTGCAGCCGCATCTTGATAACATTGTGCCTATGAATTCTCGTCCCCAACAAAGGATGAGAATATCGAAGGAGGGTGTGACAGATGGAGCTCAATTAACAGCACCCGAGGGAATGGAAGAAGGTCAGGAAATGAAAGAAGGTCCAATGGAGGAAATGGTGGATGCCTTCATCGAGCAACAAGAAGCTCTCTTCGAGGAGCATGAACATGAAGATCATCAACCACGACATTCTCAACGGTCAAATTATGAACCAGAGGAAGAGGCCATGCGTAAACTTGCACGCCTTCCACTATACAATGGTGCCAACATATCTGTATTGCGTGCATCTCTTACGATGCTAAATTTACAGTCAATTTTTGGATGGTCTAATACAAGTGTCACTGAACTCTTCAAGTAAGGATTTTTTGGAGATTACACCTAATGTTGAAATGATAAATTTTCAACTTGTATTTGACTAAATCTTAATAGTAATGATCAGATATTGCCATACTTGCAGGCTTTTGAAAGACCAGATATCGCCCCCTCTGCCGACAACAACGAGATGCCTCCATCTCGTGCAGATGCCAAGAAGTTATTGAAATCCATAGGCATGGATTACAATAATATTCATGCTTGTCATAATGATTGTTGCCTCTTCCGCCATGAATATGAGCATTTGCAAGAATGTCCCCATTGTGGCTCTAACAGATATAGAGAAGATGTTCAAGGGGAAGCTGTCCCGGTAAAGGTTCTTAGGCACTTTCCAATCATCCCAAGAATAAAAAGCATGTTCAGGTGCAAATCTATAGCAAGCTTGATGACATGGCATGCCACAATTCGATCCATAGATGAAGTGATGCGTGTGCCTGCTGATTCACCCGCATGGAGACACATTGAAGAGACATGGCCGGCTTTTAGGGAAGATCCTCGTAACCTCCGTCTTGGCCTAGCAATGGATGGTGTAAACCCTTTTGGTTTAAGGAGCTTTTCATGGAGCACATGGCCTGTTTGCCTTGTGAATTATAATCTTCTGCCATGGTTAGCAATAAAGAAAGGTCATTTGTTGCTCTCATTAATAGTTCTAGGAAAGTACAAGGTGAAGAACATGGATGTATATTTGGCACCACTTATTGATGAGTTGCGCACCTTGTGGAACGGAATTGAAGTGAAGGACATGTCAAAGCAGCACAGTGGCCAAAGACTTGCAAACTGTGCAAGGTATTCTCATGTGGACAATGCATGATTGGCCTGGCTATGGAGAATGCTCAGGTTTGTCTATATCGGGTTACAATGTATGTCCTGTATGTGGTCCTCGACTTCAAGATACTCAAAAGCATTACGAAAGAATGTCTACCAAGGACATGTTAGGTATCTTCCAAAAAATCATGAATTGCGGGATGGTAATCTAGGAAGACCTCCTCCAAGTGCACTGAGAAGGCAAGCGATTGGAAGATCAAATGGGAGGAATGTGGCAACTTGGCATGTCCTGGGATGAAGAGGCTCTCTATCTTTCACCAACTCCCCTATTGGGGTGATCTCCTTATAAACCATTTGCTTGACCCGATGCATATTTTCAAGAATGTAGCTGACATTCTGTGGAAGACCATGACAGGAAAAAAGGAGACTAAAGGCCAAAGGGACGACTTGGAAGAGATAGGTTGCATGCAAGAGTTGTGGGCTCGCACTAGACCCAATGGAAAGGTGCTACTTCCAAGAGCCCCATGGGTTTTTAGTAAGATGGAGGAACAACAAGTCAAGAGGACAATTTTAGAGTTTCGGACTCCTACAGGTTGTATGCATTGCTTGAAAAGTGCATTTACAAAGGATGATGATCTTAGTGGCCTCAAGAGTCATGATTGGCACAAGTTTCTACAGGTTGTATGCATTGCTTGAAAAGTGCATTTACAAAGGATGATGATCTTAGTGGCCTCAAGAGTCATGATTGGCACAAGTTTCTACAATTTGTGCTACCCATAGCAATAAAAGATTGCCTCATTGAAGACATTAGAGCTACTATCTATAAGATTGGCACGTTGGTGCACTGGATTTCTTCAAAAGAGATAAAGAGAGACACTTTGGCGATAGCGCATTTAAACTCCATAGAGGCAGTCTGCATGGTAGAGAAGTTTTTCCCTACAAGTTTATTAACAATCCAGATGCATCTGCTAGTTCATGTTGTAGATGAGGTTGCAGTTTTGCTGGAACAGTCCATTCAAGATGGATGTTCTTTTTGGAGAGGTTTATGAAGACATTAAAGGGATTTGTTCACCAAATGGCTCGCCCAGAGGGTAGTATGTCAGAAGGGTGGCTGATACAAGAGTCCCTTGTTTACATCACTGAATATTTAAGTTCTTCAGATCTAGAGATACCTCGACTATGGTCTCAAGAGTCTAACAGGCGAGTCATTGGTGAGGAGCCTCAAGGGCAAGGCATTAAGAGAAAGATGGATAACAATTTGAGGGAAAAAATCAACAAATTTTGCATCTTGAACTCTCATGTAATGGAGAAGTGGATTGAGACATATGAAGCTCTCAAGCGACAGCGAGTACAAGATCGTTTAAGTTTCAGAAGGAATTGCACTACAGGAAATCTCCCATATCCAGAAGGTATGCAAGCTCTTCCGGACTTTCCCACAGGTAGATGGCTAGAAGCTACAATTTTAGAAGCCAAACATGCTGGTTTAACTATAACAGAGGAGGAGGAGGAGCTTACAAAAGGATGCGATTGGCATGTAAGTGTTATAAGTTCTACATGTCTCTCTTTTTTTTCTCTACATGTCTCAGTGTTTGTTTGTCCACATCAACAATCTTTATGTGTTATTTGTAGTATCACAAATATGGGGCGTTTTGGTCACATGGACGTCATTTTCGAGTAGAACGAATAGACCAAAGAAGAGCATCCTTTGATTGTGGTGTCACAGCACAGTTTGTTCAAGAAAGTCGTGCAAGTGTAAGTGATGATAACACAATTACTGGAATGCTTGATTACTTTCAAGACATATTAAAGGTTGGCTTCAGAAGTTTTGAGTTGTTTATCTTTGATGTGAAGTGGTTCAAGGTAATCACAAATGGGCCACATGCAACTGTATGTAGAGACAAGAGTGGCCTCATCCAAGAGTGGCCTCATCCAAGTGGACTCATCTAAGTGGACTCATCTAAGTGGCCTCATCCAAGTGGCCTCATCCAACTGTATGTAGAGACAAGAGTGGCCTCATCCAACTGTATGTAGAGACAAGAGTGGACTCATCTAAGTGGCCTCATCTAAGTGGCCTCATCCAAGTGGCCTCATCCAACTGTATGTAGAGACAAGAGTGGCCTCATCCAAGTGGACTCCACAAAGGTATGGACTGATCAGCAAGATACTTTTGTGCACCCAGAGCATTGTGAGCAGGTTGTCTTTAAAGCGGATCCAAAAGATCCAGGATGGCTATTTGTGGTTCAAGTCGCCCCCCGCAATAAGCAAATTTTTGAAGAATTTGAGCTACAACAGGGTGATGTGGATTCACAGGGTGGTGGGGAGCAAGAACAAGCCGATATCAACAATGAAGAGGAGCAAGCAAATGAAGAGGAGCAACTAGAGCAAGATCCAAATGAAGAGGTGCAAACCAATGAAGCTGGAAAACATGTTGAGGAAGAAGACATAGATGATGAGGACATCCTTCATCAAGGGACGTTTAATGATGAGGATGCTGAAATGTACATAGACGTAGATCTCTTTGGGACTACTGATCTTAATGAGGATGATAGAATAGATAATGATTTTTAAAATGATGTATCTTAATGATTATGCAAATAGTTATGACATATTTGTAATGATTTTATGACATTGAAGGTGCAAAGTGCTATGGTTTACCATTGTTGTTTAGGAAAGTTAATGTTTGTCATATGGTCCTTTCATTGTTTACCATTGTTAATGTTCACCGTCATAATCACTAGTGCAGGTGCAAATTGATATGGTTTTACCATTGTTGTTTATCATTGTTAATGTTTGTCATATGGTCCTTTCATTGTTTACCATTGTTAATGTTCACCGTCATAATCACTAGTGCAGGTGCAAATTGATATGGTTTTACCATTGTTGTTTATCATTGTTAATGTTTGTCATATGGTTCTTTCATTGTTTATGTGTAATTTTCATTTCGCACAAGTTTGTCATATGGTTTTTTGTCCAACAGGCCATGGGTGATGACTCACCGCCGCTCGACTACAGTCCTCATTTCTCATTTAACCCTACACCGCAGGGCATGAGTCCCCAGCAGTTATATGGTTTTCTCTCATCCATGACTCCAGAGCAGAGAGCCATGGCTCAGAGTTATTGGGGTTCTGGAGCAGGGACATCTGCCTCACCATCTGGCTTCCCGACGCCAGTTCCCACACCCATAGGTACGACAGCAGCTCCCACACCTCATACCACACAGCCTTCCACTCCTCTTACAACTCGATCTACCACCTCTTCACATAGACGTCGCTCACGTAGTAGGTCTTCAGGGGGAGGTTGTTGTGGTAGTGCCACAGATGCTGTGACACCACCACCACGTGAGCGTCGTCCTTCGCTCTCATCTCTTGATAGCACACCCATAGGTTCACCTTCCACTCTCCCTGGGGTGCACATGACCATGACAACAGCAAGATATACACAATTAGGGATGGGGCACCAATAATGAATACTGCAGGGAAGGCAATGAAGACACGACAATTGTGCACTATATAGTTTCACAACTCTGTGATGACTAAATGGGATCAGCAAGATAAGGAGAAGAAAAATTACATAAATACAAAGATAAAGCAAGAGTTTCAACCATCTGACCCTATGAATGTCGTCTCTAATGAGTGGATACAGTATACAGCTTGCATTTTGATGGGGCATCGTAGGTCAGAGGCGAGGGATGCATTTAGAGAGGGGAAAGAGAAACCTGTTTGGCTAGATGACAGGGAGTGGGAAGCCATTGCTCAGGAGCTCACAGAGACACCAGAGAGGTTTCAACAACAAAGAGAGGCGGCAAGGGCAAGACTCCAAACAGTAGGGGCTTCTCATCTTGGGAGTGGTGGTTACGAAACCATGCGCCATGAATTCGTAAGTATTTGTAGCAATTTTATTTATCTAAATGTATGTATGTAGGCTAAATGTTGATTTCTAAAAGTTGTAATTGTTAATCGTTTGTGTAGGAGTTGGCCATGAATCGCCCAACCAAGTAGGCGCGAGAAGAGAAGCACGCTCACAAACATGGCCTTGTGGCCTTATTTGAGATGCTTGAAGAAGAAGGAGAGACCGTCAATTGGGAGGCATTACCATAATGTAAGATGACCTTCAAACTATTGGTATATGATCAAACTATTGGTATATGATCAAAAGATTCTTGAGTATTAATGTTTAATTTAATTTCTTGTTCATCTGAAAAATAAAAAAATGAGCACGGTTGTCTTTTGTGCTCTATTTTAGACAGAATGGTGCTGTCTATTTACTGCTGTTGAGTCTTGTTCATTGCAGGCAGCCAGGCAACAGCCAGTACTACCGGTACAGGCACCGATATAATTGCCAGTATATGTGCTGGTATACATGCCGATATTATCGTCGGTATAGGCGCCGGTGTAACGCCAGTATAGACATTGGTATAGACCCCAGTATACGTGCCGTATAGGTACCGGTATGCTCGCCGATGTATAGGTGTCGATGTAACGCCGGTATAGACACCGGTATAGGCGCCGGTATTTTTCCGCGACGCTTATATCGACGTCATCGTTCTGGCACAGATACCGATGTTTATACTGATGACGGGGATTTTTTAGACCCCGTTTAATGACGTCGGTATAGACGCCGGTATTAGGCTATCATGTAGTAGTGTCTGACCGAACTCGATAGTCACATGGATAGAACAAGGAAGAGAATTACACTTGGTCCATAGAATCACCGCTTTTTTCCCCCTTTAGTGAGGCACAACCGTTGATTCCCTCCCACAGAATAAGGGTCTTCCTAGGACTTAATCTAACTAACGTAACTTTATCGTAACTATTTATATCGCAGGAATCTCCCAATCTCTAGCCTAACCGGCCCATGGGTTAGCCAACCACTGTATTGGTGGGATTCCTTTATAAAAATTTAATTATGTTTTTGCCCAGGTACCAAGGAAAAGAGTTCCTAGGCCCCCTATAGCTGGCGCCTCAAGCAAAATTTAAAGTAGTCATACCACTTACACACCCAATAAGAAATTGCCATTTTAACAGATTCGGCTGTCTTTAAATTAATCTTTTAATGAAACTATAGTATTACTGATCATAATTCTCCAAAATATTGAGTCCGTTGTTTTACAAAAATATATCATTCGGACTCTCTGTTGAAGACCAGCTGGTCAACCAACGAGATCCAATATCAAAATGCACTTCACAAAAGCAAATTGCTTCCAGTTCATCCACATCTTCCTCGACATACGCATGGGTGTCCTAAAAACTACGAGCCTGTGCATCACCTGGTCCGAACCCTCTAGGATCCTACTTAGGTGTCCTAGCACTTCACTCAAGGACCGCTTCATCGGTCCTCGCCTATCGTACTACCAGAAGTGTACCATTTTAGCAATACCGAGGCTAGTCAAGACCTCAATAGGCTTTGCCACAAGCGACGTCCCTTGAGGACTCCCTGCCATCTTTTGCAACAAGTCTCTCCTTAGTTAATCACAAACCAAATGCTTCCTCCACCATTGTGGCGTAAAACAATCCTTAAAAAAAACAGAGGTTCTATGCAAGTAGAATTCCCAATTTAAGTTTGATTCCACCAAAACTCTTTTTCCCACAATCCATAATTTCTTAATGAGAATCATTGATCTCATATCCGGGTAATCTACCCATCATTTGACTGAATTTTCAACTTGATTCTTGGTTATTTCAGTTAAAGGAAAACTACTCTAATTTCAATGGTAGTCTATTCATTGTGTCAATAGTTGGAATCGGTCATGAGGTTTTTGCTTGATTCAGATTTGAGAGATGGGCAAGTAATTTAATGGCCACCATTCTTACGATCGTGGTCTAACAAAAAATTATTCGGTTTACTTCTAACTTTGATTCCTTAGGATTTTCTTCATATAAATTAACAACACTTCTAATCGTAAGAAAATTCTAACTTTATGAGTCTCTTTCCTTCCTAACCCCACAATAGAATTTTAAAAAAAGTTCTATAGGAGAATATCGAGATTTTATAAAAATACTCTTCTTTCACTAATCCAATTTTGGGTATATATCAATTTGTTGATTTATCCACATAAAAAAATCTAAGAATATTCTTTCCACCACCAATTTGATCATCAACATTAGTATACCCTAATTTTTTACGTCAAAAAATGGTGAAAATTCCTCTTCTATGATCAAAATTAATTTAGACCTTTTTCTACCTAAATACCAAGAAAATTTCTCTTTTTAAATTATATTAAAATATCCATTTTTTGAATATGCCAAAAATTTCTCTTTTTGCATTTAAATGATTGAATCTCGAATGTCATGGGAATTCCTCTTTTATCATTTAAAAATTCTTATGCATAAAATAAATTTATCAAAATTCTTCTTTTTTCTTAATTAAATAATTATGCATAAATAAAAAAAAGTATTCTTTCATGAATATGGTCAAAATCATTCTTTTTAATTAAAATTTCTAAACCTACAATATTGTAGGAATTCCTCTTTTAGTATTATATGCATAAAAATAAGATATGTATTTTTTCTCAAGAATTTGCCATAGCTTTGTTGCTATAACTGATAATTCGTAAATTTCCTAAAAGAATAAAAGCTTGTAATGAAAATATGATAAAAGTTATTCTTTTAAGCTTAAATTTCAACTATGTATTCAAATCATAATTTTAACCATAATTATAAACATAATTATAATTATGATTATTCCACTAGATTAAGCTATTTTAGACATTCCTCTTTTCCTAATTTACTAGGATAATCCTTTTCTCATTTAGAATGAATTAAAGTAAATTTTATCTACTCATGAACAATCTAAAAATAAATAACCATTATTTTTACTAGCACAAAATCATGAAAATATCATTTTCTTAATATCTAGCTCATCAAGCCTAGAGTTTAGTTTTGAAATAAGAGATTATCATTGAGAAACATTCTTTTGCTAAAGATTTAGCCATAAAGATGACTAGATTCTTTTTGAGAGAGAGATTTACTTAAGGAAAAGAATTACAAATAAGCATAAAGATTAACTTAATTCTAATTAAACATTCAGAATCTTAGGGAAAGCTTGATTTGAATAAAAACAATCATTTTGAAAGCTTCTCAAGCTTGAGAGGGGTTGAGAAGAAGAAAGTCATTGAGGAAATTGAAACAAAGAGAGTTAAAGTGAGAGAAGGGTCAAGTTTCCTTGGTGTGCAATGGTAGTGGGGTGGTGGAGTGGAGCTCTTGGGTGCTGTGGTGACAACATTACCTATGAGAATCTGAGGGCAACTTGGTTTTATGAGGTGAGTGACACAACTCGATTTTGCATTTGTGAGCTAGGCCACAATATACTAGTTTCTTGGTTGAGCTATTTGTGCTCTCGAGTGATTGGGAAAATCCCCATGATAATAGGTGGTTCCCTATATCTTGTTCATGGACCTAGGGCCTTCCAGACATAATTTGTAAGGTTATTGAAATATACAATATTACTAGTAGAGAGAAACTCTATGCTCGCATCATAAGATGATGCAAAGAAGATTCTAAGTTCCATTGGTATGGACTACAATTGTATACATGCATGCTCGGATGATTGCATCCTCTTCCATGAGGATGAACTCTCCACATGTCCAAAATGTGGTGCTCAATGGTATAAACAATATTTACAAGAAGGTGGAACCATTCCCTATAAAATTCTAAGGCATTTTTCAATCATCCTAAGAATCCACATGCTTAAATGCAAGTCCATATGAGAGCTAATCACTTGGCATGCTAAAAATCAATCCATAGATGGCATCTCTTGCTAATCTGCATGCAGACACATTGAGGAAACATGGCCTCAATTTAAGGAGGAGCATTGATACATATGTGTTGATTTAGTAATTCATGGCGTTCACCCATTTGGTTTGCATTCCACAACATGGAGCACCTAGTTAATGGTATTGGTAAATTATTATAGCCCTCCATGGGGTTGACCATTAAAAAGGGACATCTCTTGCTTGGTTTACTATTACCTAGAAAATACAAAGTTAAAAACATGTAAAAGATAATAATGCAAAATATAGGTAGTAGGTTTTATCCTTTACTGTGTTCGAAGCTTGCTTTACACTTTAAAGGGATTTTTAGAGTTTACAATTTATTTTTTTTGTGTTTGAAGCTTTCTTCATAGTCTAAAGATAAATATCGATGAGTATGTTTTATTCTATTCTTTGTATGAAGTGAGATGCTTCAATATTGCATGCCCATGAATGCAAGAGTAATATTGCATGCCCATGAATGCTTCAATATTGCATGCCCATGAATGCTTCAATATTGCATGCCCATGATTGCAAGAGTAATTAACTAGGAGCATGGGAGTTTTTATCATGAGGGGCCCATGGTAACCTAGAGTAGCCCATGTTTTATCATCACCCTCTTCGGAGGTACCTTTGGTTTTAGTGATGGCGAGAATGCGGAAAGACTTTAGGCCCATGGGTAGACTAGCAGGTCGTCTCAAGTGCATGGTCGTCTCTCAACTGCACTGTTAACAAGTCTCTCGTTATATGATTTTTCTTGGTGGAATCGTCCGTGCCTTTCGGGCGAGGGAAGTTTTTTTAGGCTCGATTTTGGAGGAACCACCGGGCTACGGGCTAGTCTCTTGTCCAGATATCCATGGTGGGCGAGGCCCCGAGTGTGGATCCCTGCCCCATGCGAGAGGCTGACGCTGCTTCCGCCGCCGCTGGCCAATGCTCTTCGGAAGGGGCATCGCGCAGGGGGCGGGGGTCTCACATGAGCATTTACTCATTTTTGGGTATTCTCTTCTATTCTTTGGATTTATCTCATCCCAACACTTGGATAAATCCAATTGGCCCATTGGAACCTTAATTGGACCATAATCCAAAAATTTCTAAAAATGTAGACCCTTAGGCTAAGGTCCCTTATACTATTTTCAATTAATTCCTAATGCACATTAGAAAGTTCATTTTGAACTTCTGTTTCAAGGGAAACCATTTTAGACAGTAGGAGGATTTTTATATCCAAAGATATCTCAATTTTGGATTATCTCTCTCTAGGCCAAAACAGGGTAAAACAAGATCTTTCTTTCATTTCAGAGAAGGGAATAATTACAAGAATAGAAGGGGAGGTTCTTACACCTTTACACCTCCAAATCTAGAGGGAGGAATCTTACATGCATACACCTTTCCATGGGGTTGCTTTTGCCGTGGAGCCTTTCTTTCAAACTCATTCTCAGTCCAGCGAACAATGAAGTGAGTGGTAATTTTAAAACAGTATGTGGTTAACTTTTATCGGGTGATGATGGAAAAGAAGCCTTCCACTAACGTGTGAAGTTTGCTAATAGAATTGGTAGCTATGAAGATCCATGGAGTGCTCCAATGTGGTGGAAAGAGTATGGTAGTGAAACATTAGAGCTACAACATGTAGCCACACGTCTGTTTTCAGTAGCTTCATCAGGAAGTGAAAGAAATTGGTCAGCATTCAATTTCATTCATGCTGCCAAATGACGAAATTGATTAAAGGCATCACGTGTAGCCTACTTGGTATAAATATTTTGCAATATAATGTAAAATATGTCTCAAAATATAGATACTTATGCTACATGATATTGTATGCCGTTGCCCTTGACTACTCACGGAGTTGCAGAAGAGAGATGTAGTGAAGATGAGGATGAATGGGAAGTACGATAAGATGTCTCACATATGGATGAAGCTGATGATATAGTGCCAGTGCTAGTAGTAGAAGAATAATGTACTTGTACTCATCAACTTGAATTAATCAATCACTAACATGCAATGCAACTTGAAATACAACATCAAATTTTTACGAGTATATATTTTCAAAAAATAGATTTTGCCATTATAGTTTTAAATTATCTTTTATAACTAAATGTTTTTGAGTCTTCAAAAATATCTAAAAAAGAATTTGTGTAACTAAGATAAGTCTTTTGCATCCTCCTAGGTGATGCCTCCATCTAAATCACCACCAGGAGCACCTTGTAGGTGGCCACACCACTAGCACCAACACACCAACACTTGATGGGCTTCCAAGTAGATCATCAATGTTAAACAACTCAGCTAACACATTGCTCGTACTTTGATAATGTTGAATCATTGCATGGAGATTTTGGTTCTCTGCACGCAGTGATGTAACCTCTGCTTCAGGTTGAGCAATCCTCTCAGTCACACTCTTTGTTGTTTGTCCTTGCCTTGCAAGGGTAATTCTATAGCTGGCCATCTCGATAATTCTCTCATGCTTATTGTGTAACAAGATGATGGGATGCTTTCATGATGGCAAGGTATTATTTTATCTTCTTGTTATAGCTACTCATTTGGTCTACCTAGAATTATTCCTGCATTATTTGGACGAGAGGTCCAATCTACTCGTCTCTTTAGGATATCTTGGATGAATACTTGTTGAATAAAATATAATGCCATTTGATTGTTGTTTGGCATTGTGCTATCTTTTTGTATCAACCTTAGTAGCAAGACCTTTCCCAATCCCACATGCTTAAGATCAGAGAGTTTCTGAGGGGACCTCTCCTTTGCTTGACCACCAAAGTGTCACGTACAAAGTGGGAAAGACAAAGCTTCTTAAGGGGGATCTCCCTCTAACCGTTCTTCAATTGAAATTTCCTCAAAGAAATTTGATAGATCTTGCTCGCCAAATTGATGAGTCTCCTCTTTTAGTATGCCCTGGGACTCTGCATGTCAATCTAATCCCTCAACCTGTGGAGGTCTATATCCTTCACCAGTATGCCCTGGGACTCTGCATGTCAATTTAATCCCTCAACCTGTGGAGGTATATATCCTTCACCAGCTACCTCTTTACTCACAAAAATCATTAGGAAATTTTTGAGCTCATTTTGGGGCCCTGTAAGGAAGTTTGACCGGAATATTTTCTCCAAAAAGGGGCACTGGATAAAATTTTTGCAAACGAACTCCAAATTTGTCGGACCTCACATATTTAGATTCTACTCTTCAAAAGCTATCCATTGATATATAACACGATAGGGTTCGGAGAAGGGACAAGATAGATACCTAGAAGATTCCTTTTTGCCTAGGAAAGATTCACGTTACGTGAATCTTTCCTAGGCAAAAAGGAATCTTCTAGGTATCTATCTTGTCCCTTCTCCGAACCCTATCGTGTTATATATCAATGGATAGCTTTTGAAGAGTAGAATCTAAATATGTGAGGTCCGACAAATTTGGAGTTCGTTTGCAAAATTTTTATCCAGTGCCCCTTTTTGGAGGGAATATTCCGGTCAAACTTCCTTACAGGGCCCCAAAATGAGCTCAAAAATTTTCTAATGATAATTGATTTTGTTATATTTAACGTAAAAAATTATACACAAATAAGCAATTAATATGTAGAAAATTTAGAGACAATCATATGTAGACAATTTAGTATAATCACACTAGTCACACTTGAATATTTGAGATAAATTAAAGATGAATAGTCACAGTAGTCACACTTAAATTTTTGAGACAATTTACAATAACATTGCCATTAATATTCGAGACAATTCAAATAGAATCTTTAAAATACAAATGCGAGATTTACAACAATAAATCCATGTTCCTTGTGAATACAAGGCAACTAGCTCGGGGGGTTCAGCTCAAAAAATGTTAGTGAACCATGTGAGTTCAACAGGAGGGGTTTTTTAATTAGATACATTAAGAAAAATTAACACAATTACATTAACGGGAGGGGTTTTTTAATTCAATTTCAGAAAAAAATCATTTAGTTCATAAGTAAAGAGGGGTTGTTTTGTTGGGGTTAAAATTTTAGTTAAGGGGTTTTTAAAATACCTCTTGAATGCATATGATACCTAGGGTTTTCTAGTAGTGCATCCCTCGAGGCAACTAGCCATCATATGGATGCAAGTCTGAGAACAGGCCTATTAATATCTAGCCCAATTCTTTAGGCTCCATGCATACACAAAGCTAAATAAGTTGCTGTGATGGCCTTGATAGGGGAGATACTGACATCCCTCTAATCGCATGGTTTTGATTATCCGAGCGATCAATGTAGTAACCTCTTCATTTGGAAATGGCTTTGGAATACAATCAAGCAAGCGCTTGATTTGGAAACTCATAGAATATACATCTTGGACATTATTGTTAATTATAAGGAGGAGGACTTGTAGAAAAGCATTCAGTTGCAACATGTAGGAGGAGGACTTGTAGAAAAGCATTCAGTTGCAACATGTTTGCACTTTTTTGCCACTCGGTCTTTGTCGCTCGCTGGTCTTTCATTCGGAAGCTTTGAAAAATGAGATGTGCTTCGTATGCGTGTTGCCCAACCCCAGTCTACCAACCCCATATAAACATTACCTATGCTTTAATCAAAATGAAAACGAATATTCCTACCATACAGATCATTGTGTAGGAGATCCTTATCATGCATGTACTTAAGGGTTCCATGAGGCCATTAATGATTTGTAGGATGTGACTTCTAAATGTCCCTGTTGTGCCTACATTCTCTGGCATGTCTTGGAAATCCTTGGCATAGGTCTTGATCCATCAATTCAAATTTGGCTCATCCATCTTTCTAGATGTCCACCATTCCAAAACGGATAGAAGATTGCTGGTCTGTCCTCTAAACGCACTATTCCCTTTTCCAAAATGATACCACGATGAGTGATATAAACTCGAGTAGCCTCATGCATTGCCATCATCTCTGGTGGCAACATAAATGATTCCCCACCATGAATGATGCACTTCATAGCATACCAGTTATTTGGGAAGCTCGGGTCATGCACTTTGACCTTGCACACAAAGTTGAATGCACCTTCACCCAATATGGTAGCTGGCAAGAACTCTAGGCACGAACTGTCCACCTCTGTTTTGGCAATTTTTGCAAGACAACCAACCTCTTTCTCTTATTTGACTATGGCTTTATCTTTGCCTTTGCCTTTGTAGCTATTGTATAAATTTGTGATTAATGCTAATTGGGTAACAAAACCCTCAGCATTTGTCTTCTGCGTGGGCATATTCTTTATGACCACCTAAAGCTGGCCTAAAGCACATATACACTCTGTGCAGATCTTGCCTGATGATGTTATAAGAGCAAGTCAACTTGGTTGTCCAAAATTTCCCAAGTCTCTCGAAGAGCTCTGAATGCCCGCCTGCTAACCACCTACAATACTCTCAAAAATCAACTTGGTTGTCCAAAATTTCCCAAGTCTCTCGAAGAGCTCTGAATGCCCGCCTGCTAACCACCTACAATACTCTCAAAAATCTCCTTTCTCTTTGGATCAGAACATGATCTAAGCTCATCTTCAAGCATGTTTATTAAATATAGGCAAACAGTCTCTGTGAAAGGAGTTTTTGTTGAGGCCTTTTAATTGAATCAGGCATGATCTACAAAATGTAAAAGATTTAAACTAATCACATGATAAATTTCAAACATTAATCTCATCACATGATTTTTTTTTCAAGAAACATTGTATATAATTTTATTACACAACACAAAAATTATAGATGACGTACGATTGATCACATGACACAACGTACGACCCGTGAACCTAAATTGTAGGTCATTACACCTAATCGTAAAGTGGGCATACTTAACCTTACAGTGGACATGATAAGGGATCCTGTAGAGTGAGCTAAAAGTGGACACAACTGATCAATAAAGACCAGAGTGGACACAATAAGTCATTCTGTGTGAGGAAAAATTAAAGTGGACATAACTTTTTTCATATCATCAGGTACATAGTGAAGAAAAATTGGGATTTTTTGGGATCACATTGGTTACCTCTAAGCTTTTCAATTTCATAAGAATTCATAAGCTAAATTACAGTCGTAATACAGAGCTATTTGGACTATATTTGGATGAAATGCTTTAATTAGTCAAATTCTCATTGCTTTCCAAAGTTTTCAGATTGTATTGATTCACAAATGTATATATGGTGTAATATAATCCATATTAGGCTCAAAAATCAATTAGAACTCCAAAATTTAGGTCAAATTGAAAATTATAAGGTATTTAGCTATCTCAAGAAATTTGAGCTTCTTTGAGGATTTTTATAGCGAATCAAATAACCATAGACTAAGACCAAATCTTGCACACATGTTCTGTACAATGTTATGCTTTGTTGGTGAATTTTGTGAGAGCCAAATTACCTATACACCTATTCTTTTAAGCACTTTGTTTTAGATAAAAGTTTACAAATTTTGAACCATATATATTACTATATGTAAGAATATGGCAGAGTGGAAAAAGATATAGCAAGAGAATACACCCTAGACAATGCAATAGAGAGAATGGACATAATTTTAAAATTCTGATTATACCAAACAAGAGATAGGTACAATATGATGGTGCTCTCCACCTGTGCGTTCTACTGTGTGTAGAGCATAGATGGCAATCTAGACAAACTTTGGATAGAGGTGTTAACAATCCAAAAATGGGATTGATCATGGTGAAGGACATAGATTAATCAACATAATTAAGGTGCATTAAACCACACTAAGAACTCCATAAGTGAGAGAGAGAGATTGCACACTCAACAATAGCTCTATTCTATTGCATATCACAATGAACCATACAATGATATAGGACCTCTAGCCTTATTGCACTTTACACATCATCATCCATGTGTGGCACTCCCTTTTCCACTCTTTTGGTCAACACACACCATACAATATTACATGTGGCATTCTTATCTTGCCACAATATCTTGCACCTCTAGGGTGCTTTCCCACGTACACACAATACCGCAATTACATCTCTCAACACCCAAGGGATACAGGTGTTATAACCCTGATACACGTGAGTTGAGGGTAAGCAGGGATGTTGTCTTTGATGAGATGAGTAGCTAGTATGCTGCTGATAAAGAAGCTGTTGGGGCTGATGTGAGTGAGTGTGGTTGCACAGAATGCAGGTCAGCAATCACAGTCTTTGAGTGGACCAAGAGAGTCCTCATCTAGTGGGTCTGTTGATAGACCATGGAGTGGCAGGCTGCATCATAATACCATCCCTGCAAATATGATTAGTACATCACGTAAAGGAAAAGAGAAAGTGGTTGAGCCCCTTGGTATGCCTGACATTTCTGTAGGGCATTCTCATGTTGATGGAGAGTCTAGTGGCTCAGATATGAGCCTTGATGAGGAGCTTGGGATCCCAGCTATGAGAACACCTGGTTTAAAGAAGCCTATGGAAGCCATGAATGAAAAGCTGCAAAGATCAGGGAGAGTGAAGAACCCTGTGTAGAGATTTACATATGATGGTTATGTGGCCCATCACTATGCATATATGGCAAAGGTTGTGCAGGTTGTAGAGCCCACATGTATTGATTAGGCTGTTGGAAATGTGTGTTGGGAGAAAGCTATGGATGAGGAGATGGATGCACTATCTGGAAATGAAACTTGGGATTTAGTGCAATTGCCTGAAGGCAAGAAAGCCATTGGATGCAAGTGGGTGTACAAAGTTAAACATAATAGTGATGGAAGCATAAACAAGTACAAGGCTAGATTGGAGCCAAAGGATATGCGCAGACATATGGGATTGATTATGAGGAAACTTTCAGCCCAGTTGCCAAGATGGCGACGGTGAGAGTTGTGATAGCAGTGGCTGCGTCAAAGCAATGGTCTTTACATCAAATGGATGTAAAGAATGCATTCTTGCATGGGAATTTGCAAGAAGAGGTGTATATGTTACAGCCACCTAGTTATGAGGATGTGGGTCACCCCGAGCATGTTTGCAGGTTGAAGAAAGCCTTGTATGGCTTAAAGCAAGCACCAAGAGCATGGCCTGACAAGATTTCTGAATATGTTGTCACTATTGGCTTTCATGTAGCCAATGCAGATTTCTCGCTGTATGTGAGACATGGTGATAGAGGAGTTGTGCTTGTTGTCATCTATTTAGATGACTTGATCATTACGGGGGACCATGATGCAGAGATCTTTGATGTAAAGATCTTACTTAGATAGAAGTTCGAGATGAAGGATCTGGGGGAGTTCAGATATTTCTTGGGCATTAAGGTGATTAGGTCACCATATGGTATTGGATTACTGCAAAGACAGTATGGCTTGGACATGTTGTCCAAGTATGGTATGACAGGCTATAAGCTTATTTCTGTGCCATTGGATCATAATGGCAAGTTGAGTGCAGATTCAGGAGAGATCTTGGAGGATCCTACTATGTACAGGCACATAGTAGGAAGTTTGATCTATATGACGATCACTAGACCAGATTTGAGCTATGCTGTTGGGTTGGTGAGTCAGTTTATGCAGGTCCACGAAAACCACATTTGGATGCAGTGAGACGCATACTGAGGTATGTGAAGTCTACTTTGCATTGTGGACTATTCTATGAGACTGGGACAGAGATATGTGTACATGGGTACACAAATGCTGATTGGGCTGGTAGTATCTCAAATAGAAGATCTACCAATGGATTCATGTTTTCTTTGGGGAGTGCTGCTGTGACTTGGAGCAGCAAGAAGCAGCCTATGGTTGCTCTATCTAGTACACAGAGGCCGAGTACAGAGGAGCTGCTATGGCAGCATGTGAGGTAGCTTGGTTGAGAAAGCTACTTGCAGATTTGGGTCTATCAGTGGATAGACAAGTTGTCATTTTCTGTGACGACATTAGCAGTATACAGTTGGCTAGAAACCCAGTCTGGTCCACTACCACTTCGTCAGAGAGAAGGTCTTGGCAGGAGATCTTGACCTTGTTTATGTCAGCATAGAGGATCAGGTAGCTGACATCTTCACCAAAGCATTGGGTATAGAGAAGCTCCGCAGATTCAGGGCTTCGCTTGATATACATGAGATGGAGTTGAGCTCGAGGGGGAGTTTTGAGATATCGAGCTTGTCTAGTGAGGCGGTGGACACTGATGACCCGCCTGGGGGATAGGCCCCACACTTACACCACTGGCATGGTTGGTGAGATCTTGGGCGATATGCGGCCAGTGGGATAACAGGGAGACGTTGACCTTGTTTATGTCAGCACACAGGATCGGGTCACTGACATCTTCACCAAAGCATTGGGTACAGAGAAGCTCTGTAGATTTAGGACTTTGCTTGCGATGGAGTTGAGCTCGAGGGGGAGTGTTGAAATATCAAGCTCATCTAGTGAGGCGGTGGACACTGATGACCGGCCTGGGAATAGGCCCCACTTACACCAGTGGCATGGTTGGTGAGATCATGGGTGATATGCGGCCAGTGGGATGACAGGCTGTGTGACAGCCATTCTAGAGACTGGCATAGTTATAGCGCCAGTGCATTTAGTTGGCTTCACACAATAGAGAACCCTAGTATGTATTTGGTTTAGTACCTTTTCATTGTGTGTACTCTTATCTTTGTATATGGTGTGTTGAGTGTTGTGTGAAGAAGAAGAATATTTTCAACCTCTCACCTTGTGTGTTCTCTTTTAGGGTTTTGTAAGTGTGTGTGTGCTTTGCAAGAGCTCAAGCTCTCTTCTCCACTACATCTTTTCACCAATCTTGTCCAACCTGGAAACTTCTCGAATCCAATTGGACTTGGTTAGTGGCCTACCTCACCTATAAATAGACCCTCAGTCATTTGTAATATAATATGGAAGCTATACAATGCCAGTATTATATTTAAATAATCATATTTTCTATTATCCTTTAAATGTTCCTCTCTCTTGGGAGCTTGGAGCTCTCTTTCTCTACAACAACTCTTGGAGTTGCTCTTCTCCTCTTGGTGGACCGATTGATTGGTCGAGACTTCACTGCAATTAGAGAATCAAGCCAAACTTGGAGGTAAAATTGATTTTTATGATTTTTTCCAATTTTCTCCATGACTTTCTTCTTCTCAACCCCTCTCAAGCTTGAGAAGCTTTCAAAATGATTATTTTAATTCAAATCAAGCTTTCCCTAAAAAGCTTAATGTTTAATTAAGAGAAAGTTAATCTTTATGCTTAATTGTAGTACTTTCTTTAAGTAAATCTCTCTCTCTAAAAGAGTAGCCATCTTTATTGCTAAATCCCTTGGAAAAGGATGCTTCTCAATGATAGTCTCTTAACTCAAAGCTAAACTCTAGTCTTGATAAGCTAGAGATTAAGAAAATGATATTTTCATGATTTTATGTTATTTAAATAATGGTAAATTCTTTTAGATTATTTATGAGTAGTTAAAAACTATTCTAATTCATTCTAAATGAGAAATGTATTATCCTAACAAATTGGGAAAAGAGGAATGTTGAAATTAGATCAATCTAGTGGAATAATCGTAGTTATGTTTAATTTTATGGTTAAATTTATGATTTAAATTCATACTTTGATTTTAAGCATAAAAGAGGAACTACTACCTTACAAGCTTTTACTCTTTTAGGAAAAATTGAGAATTATCAGTAATAGCAGCAAAGCTATGGTAAAATTTTCAGAAAATAATACATATCTTATTTTTATTCATAATGCTAAAAGAGGACTTCCTACCATATTCTAGGATTGGAAATCCTATGCAAAAAGAATGATTTTCATCATATTCATGAGAAATATTTTTTTTGTAATTATGCATAATTGATTGATTATGAGAAAAGAGTAAATTTTGGTAAATTTATTTTTATACAAAAAGAGGAATTCCCATGATATTTTAGATCCAATTACTTAAATGGTAAAAGATGAATTTTCGACATAATTCAAATTATGAGTATTTATCAAAAGTGAAATTTTGAGCATTATTAATTTTATTGGGAAATATGGGTAGAATTGATTTTTGTAATTCCCATGAATCCTTTACTCAAAAGAAGAATATTGAATATATTTCACTTGAGAAATTTGAGAAAGAATATGAAAATATCCATCGAGAAAAAGTACCTTTAACTAGGCCAAGCAATTGGCAGAAACTTAGAAAAGTCCCATCGGTATCAAAAGTAGAAAACAGTACTAAAAGTGGATGTGATAAGATGTGATGTAGAGCCAAATGAATCTAAATGAATGTAACGGGATGTAAATGGATGCGATGTGATTAGATGAGATGTGAATGTGATAAGAGGATATGTAAATGCGATGTGATTAGATGAGATGTGAATGTGATAAGAGGATATGTAAATGTGATGTGATAACATGTAAATGTGATGTGATAAGATGTGAATGTGATGTGATAAAATATGAATGTGATGTGATAAGATGTGAATGCACTGTGATAAGATGTGAGTGGATGTGATGCAATGTGATAAGATGTGAGTGGATGTGATGAGATGTGATGTGATGTAAATGGATGTGGATGTGGATCTGATGAGATGTGATGTGATGTAAATGGATGTGGATGTGGATTTGATGAGATATGGATGAGATGTGATATGATGTAAATGGATGTGGATGTGATGAGATGTGAATGAGGTGTGATGATATGTGAATGGGTGTGGTGTGATGTAAATGGCTGAGAATGATATGTGAAGTGATAGATGTGATGAGATGTGATGAGATGTAAATGGATGTGGATGTGGATCTGATGAGATGTGGATGAGATGTGATATGATGTAAATGGATGTGGATGTGATGAGATCTGATGAGATGTGAATGAGGTGTGATGATATGTGAATGGGTGTGGTGTGATGTAAATGGCTGAGAATGAGATGTGAAGGAATGGATGGATGTGGATGAATGGATGGATGTGGATGAATGTGATGAGATGTGAATGGATGTGATGAGATATGGATAGATATGGATGTGATGTAATGTGTGAAAAGATGCAGAGGGGAAGAGAGCTTGAGCTCTTACAAGCACACACACTCACAAAACCCTAATAGAGAACACACACAAGGTGAGAGGCTGAAAGTCTTCTTCTTCTTCACTCAACACTCAACACACCATATACAAAGATGAGAGTACACACAATATGAAAGGTACTCAACCAAATACATACACGGGTTCTCTATAGTGTGAACCCAACTAAATGAGCTGGCGCTATAACTATGCCAGTCTCTAGAATGGCTGTCACACAGCCTGCCATCCCACTGGCCGCATATCACCCATGATCTCACCAACCATGCCAGTGGTGTAAATGTGGGGCCTATCCCCCCCAGGCGGGTCATCAGTGTCCACTTCCTCACTGGATGAGCTCGATATCTCAACACTCCCCCTCGAGCTCAACTCCATCTCATGTACACCAAGCGAAGCCCTGAATCTGCGGAGCTTCTCTGTACCCAATGCTTTGGTGAAGATGTCAGCTACTTGATCCTCTGTGCTGACATAAACAAGGTTGAGGTCTCCTGCCAAGACCTTCTCTCTGACGAAGTGGTAGTGGACCTCTATATGCTTCATACGAGCATGAAAGACTGGGTTCCTGGCCAACTGTATACTGCTAATGTTGTCACAAAAAATGACAACTTGTCTATCCACACTGATAGACCCAAATCTGCAAGTAGCTTTCTCAACCAAGCTACCTCACATGCTGCCATAGCAGCTCCTCTGTACTCGACCTCTGTACTGGATAGAGCAATCGTAGACTGCTTCTTGCTGCTCCAAGTCACAGCAGCACTCCCCAAAGAAAACATGAATCCACTAGTAGATCTCCTATCTGAGATACTACCAGCCCAATCAGCATCTGTGTACCCATGTACACATATCTCTGTCCCAGTCTCATAGAATAGTCCACAATGCAAAGTAGACCTCACATACCTCAGTATGCGTCTCACTGCATCCAAATGCGGTTTTCGTGGAACCTGCATAAACTGACTCACCAACCCAACAGCATAGCTCAAATCTGGTCTGGTGATCGTCATGTAGATCAAATTTCCTACTATGCGTCTATACATAGTAGGATCCTCCAAGATCTCTCCTGCACTCAAATTGCCATTTTGATCCAATGGCACGGAAATAGGCTTACAGCCTGTCATACCATACTTGGATAACATGTCCAAGCCATATTGTCTCTGCAATAATCCAATACCATGTGGTGACCTAATCACCTCAATGCCCAAGAAATATCTGAGCTCCCCCAGATCCTTCATCTCGAACTTCTGTCTAAGCAAGATCTTTACATCAAAGATCTCTACATCATGGTCCCTCGTAATGATCAAGTCATCTACACAGATGACAACAAGCACAACCCCTCTATCACCATGTCTCACATACAACGAGAAATCTGCATTGGCTACATGAAAGCCAATAGTGACAAGATATTCATAAATCTTGTCAGACTAGGCTCTTGGTGCTTGTTTTAAGCCATACAAGGCTTTCTTCAACCTGCAAACATGCTCGGGGTGACTCACATCCTCATAACCAGGTGGCTGCAACATATACACCTCTTCTTGCAAATCCCCATGCAAGAATGCATTCTTTACATCCATTTGATGTAAAGACCATTGATTTGACGCAGCCACTGCTATCACAACTCTCACTGTTTCCATCTTGGCAACTGGGCTGAAAGTTTCCTCATAATCAATGCCATATGTCTGCGCATATCCTTTGGCTACCAATCTAGCCTTGTGTTTGTCTATGCTTCCATCACTGTTACGTTTTACTACACCCACTTGCATCCAATGGCTTTCTTGCCTTCACGCAATTGCACTAAGTCCCAAGTTTCATTTCCATGTAGTGCATTCATCTCCTCATCCATAGCTTTCTCCCAACACACATTTCCAATAGCCTCATCAATGCATGTGGGCTCTACAACCTACACAATCTTTGCCATATATGCATAGTGATGTGCCACATAACCATCATAGGTAAATCTCTGCACAGGATTTTTTACTCTCCCAGATCTTCCCAGCTTTTCATTCATGGCTTCCATAGCCTTCTTTACACCAGGTGTTCTCATAGCTGGGATCCTAAGCTCCTCACATCAAGGCTCATATCTGAGCCACTAGACTCTCCATCAACATGAGAATGCCCTACAAAAATGTCAGGCATACCAAGGGGCTCAACCACTTTTTATTTTCCTTTACGTTATGTACTAATCACATTTGCACAGGGCTGGTATTATGATGCAGCCTACCACTCCATGGTCTATCAACAGACCCACTAGATGAGGACTCTCCTGGTCCACTCAAAGACTGTGATTGCTAACCTGCATTCTGGTGGTGCAACCACACTTACACTCACATCAGTCCCAACAACTTCTTTTTCAGCAGCATACCAACTGCTCATCTCATCAAAGACAGCATCCTTGCTTACCCTCAACTCGCGTGTAGCAGGGTTATAACACCTGTATCCCTTTTGTTCAATGGAATATCCAATAAACACACATTTTTCAGCTTTTGGATCCAGCTTAGTTCTCAGCTCATTTGGCACATGCACATATGCAATGCATCCAAAGACTTTCAGATGAGACAAATCTAGTTTTTTGCCACAGTAAACCTCTCCTCTGGAGTTACATCATGTATGGCTGCAGTTGGAGTCTTGTTCATGATGTATACTGCTATATAAATAGCCTTAGTCCAATAGCTATGCGGCATATTTTTATCTTCCATCAATGCCCGCACAATCTCAGCAATGTGCCTTTATTTCCGCTCAGCAACTCCATTTTGCTGTGGAGTGTATCTGCATGTAAACTGTCTCCGAATACCATTCTTCTTCAAAAATTCAGAGAACTCATTGGAGAAGTACTCTCCCCCTCCATCTGACCTTAGGCACTTTACATATTTCCTTGTTTGCTTTTCAACCAAAACTCTGAAATTCTGAAAGTGAGTGAACACCTCACTCTTCTCCTTTATGAAATATACCCACGCTTTCCTTGTGTGGTCATCAATGAATGTCACATAATATCTGCAGCCTCCCATAGACATGGTCTTTGTAGGACCCCATACATCTGAATACACAACATCTACTAGTGCATTTCTGCTCACATATCTATTACGTGGAAATACATGCTTTGTTTGCTTTCCAAATCGGCATGCTTCACATATTCTCTGCATACCTTTCCACTTTAAACTTTGGCAGCCCTGTCACAATTCCTTTAGTCTGCATAGACTTCATTCACTGCACATTCACATGTCCAATTCTTTTATGCCAAATGTCTGTGTCTGCAACAATCCCTGAACCATTTGCAAACATCGCAGCACTCATTTCAGGCATGTCTACATTCAATGTAAACATTTTTCCCACTCTGTTGCCTTTTGCAACCAACCTTTTGCAACCATAGCATTAATCATCTATGACGATCCCAGTAAGTAATCAGTGGCATATTGATAAATGTCATTATCTTAAAGTCTTCAACATAACAACCATCAGGGTTAAACCAAACCTGCACTTGTCTTTAAAGTCTTCAACATAACAACCATCAGGGTTAAACCAAACCTGCAAACCCTGGTCAATCATCTAGCCAACTGAAACTAGATTCTTTGTTATGTTCGGAACGTGAAGTACATCTGCAAGATACTTCACTTGCCATCCTGTATAGACAATGGCACATCTCCAACATCGGCAGCAATTGGATGAGCAGTGTCATCCCCCTGTTTCCACAAAACCTGGTCTTTCTAGGTTTTTCATCTCCTTGAACCACTCCCCATGACTTGTCTTGTGGTTCGAAGCACCTGAATCCACATACCACACATCATCTTTTTGTGCTGCTTCAATATTTTCAGACATGGCATTCACGACATGCTGCATAACAAACAACCTTTCATTATCCTCATTATTTCTGCTTGAGGATGCATAGTTGTTTTGCTGCACTTTCCCATTTTGCATGTCAGCCTGCTTCTTATAACATTCTGCCTGCACATGTCCAGGCTTACCACAATAATAGCATTCACGTGCATCATTATACTGCCTTTGCCAATTTCCATGGCCTCTTTGACTCCCCCTGCCTCTAAATTTGCCTCTTCCACCTGCGTGTTGTTGTTGTTGTTGTTGTGTATTCTGGGACTGTTATTGTTGCTACTGCTGGCCATAATTCTGATGACCTGTTCGGCCACCTCCTTGACCGTGTCCACGACCTCCTCTACCTCATCCTCTTCCTGAACTTGTGTAGAAGGCATGTTGCTCTGAACTGTTTTTGTTTTGTGAAGACTGTTGGTCTTCACCCAAGCTCTTCTCTTCTATAATCAGCATAGACACTAAATCTGTAAAGTTGGGAATGTTTTCTCGAGTCTGAATAGACATCTTGAACGCCTTGTATTATGGCCCGAGACCATGTAGACAGACTTCCACCTTATCATCATCATCTACTGACACACCAATAGATGCAAGGGATTCCACAATACCCTTCATCTTCAATGCATAGTCATTCAAAGACATGGTCTTTTTCTCCATAGTATGAAGTTCATTCTTCAACTGTATCTTACGTGCCTTGGTATTTGCTTCATAGAGTTTTACCAAGGTGTCCCACGCCTCCTTGGGGGACTTGGCATCCTGAATATGTCCAATCATGGTGTCCTGTATACTAATGGAGAGCCAATACATTACTTTCTTGGCTCCTTGGTTCCAGTCTTTAAACTCTTTCACATCTGCAGGCAGCAGTCGGATTTATGTCCGGTATCTCTGGTGCCTCTTCATGCTCACCTTCTATGTAGTCCCAATAGTCCTTTCCCATCAAGAAATTCGTCAATATGAACCTCCAAGCATGGAAGTTATTCTTATCAAGCTTCTCAGCCACACAATCTGGGTTATGCCATCATTTGACATCTTGCCAGATACACAAATTTACCAGAAACAGCACTCTGGTTTTTCCTGCACAAACTGCTATATTGTAGTACTCTCAAATACCAGTGACTTCAATGTGCATACATACACCCAATGGCAACTGTTGACCTCTTTGCAGCCCCCACAGTGTCTACACAGTCAATCTCTCTTCCTGCAGTTCTTAAAACAAAGTTCTGCAGAGAATCGATGACTTACCCACAGTACTCGAAATCGCCTACTTTCTGAGAGACGGAGGTCCAGACGCGCCCGAAACGCATTTTCGGCCCAAAAACTGTTGTTCGATAGGACGATAGGACAGTATAGTTGCCCTATAGCTTTACTCCCACGAAGAAAGCTCCTCAATCAAAGATCGTTTGTCGGTGCCTTCCGTAGAGCTCCCGACAAGGGTGTAGTCACCAACACAAATAGGGAAGAGTAGTTGAAGCTCTTACCCTCATACCGCTTCCTGTGGTTCTCTTGCTTGCAGCTCAGCCCTTAGCACAAACCAGGCTTTGATACCATGAAAAGATGCAGGGGGGAGAGAGCTTGAGCTCTTACAAGCACACACACACTCACAAAACCCTAATAGAGAACACACACAAGGTGAGAGGCTGAAAGTCTTCTTCTTCTTCACTCAACACTCAACATACCATATACAAAGATGAGAGTACACACAATATGAAAGGTACTCAACCAAATACATACACGGGTTCTCTATAGTGTGAACCCAACTAAATGAGCTGACGCTATAACTATGCCAGTCTCTAGAATGGCTGTCACACAGCCTGTCATCCCTCTGTGGCCGCATATCACCCATGATCTCACCAACCATGCCAGTGGTGTAAATGTGGGGCCTATCCCCCCCAGGCAGGTCATCAGTGTCCACCGCCTCACTGGTGGGCTCGATATCTCAACAATGTGGATGGAATGAATGAGATGTGATGTAGATAAATGTGGACGTGATGTAATGTGGATGAAATGAATGAGATGTGATGTGGATAGATGTGGACATGATGTAATGTGGATGGAATGAATGTGATGTGATATGGATGGAATAAATATGATATGGATGGAATGAATGTGATGTGATATGGATGGAATAAATATGATGTGATATGGATGGAATAAATATGATGTGATAAGGATAGATGTGGAATGGAATGTATGTCATGTGATGTGGACGCAATGAATGTGATGGATGTGAATGGATGCGATGAGATGTGAATGGATGTGAATGTGATGTGTTGATATCTGAGTGGATGCGAAGAGATGTGAAAGGATGTGAATGTGATGTGTTGATATCTGAGTGGATGCGATGAGATGTGAATGGATGTGAATGTGATGTGTTGATATTTGAATGGATGCGAAGAGATGTGAATGGATGTGAATGGATGCAAAGAGATGTGAATGGATGTGAATGTGATGTGATGAGATGTGAATAGATGTGAATGGATGTGAATGAGATGTGATGAGATGTGAATGGATGTGAATGGGTGTGATGAGATGTGAATGGATGTGAATGGGTGTGAATGGATGTGAATGGGTGTGATGAGATGTGAATGGGTGTGATGAGATATAAATGGATGTGATGAGATGTGAGTGGATGTGATGAGCTGTGAGTGGATGTGATGAGATGTGAATGGGTGTGATGAGATGTGAGTGGATGTGATGAGCTGCTGTGAATGGATGCGATGAGATGTAAATGGATGTGAATATGATGCGATGAGGTGTGAATGGATGTGAATGGGTGTGATGAGATGTGAATGGGTGTGATGAGATATAAATGGATGTGATGAGATGTGAGTGGATGTGATGAGCTGTGAGTGGATGTGATGAGATGTGAATGGGTGTGATGAGATGTGAGTGGATGTGATGAGCTGCTGTGAATGGATGCGATGAGATGTAAATGGATGTGAATATGATGCGATGAGATTTTTTAAATGGATGTGCATATGATGTGATGAGACATGAATGGATGAGATGTGATGTGGATCTGAATAATATAAATGGATATAATGTAATGTGAATGGATGGATGAGATGTAAGATGGATGAATGTGATGTGATGTGGATCTAGGTAGATGTGAATGAATGAGATGTGATGTGAATGGATGTGATGTGGATCGGGGGTAGATGTGAATGGATGAGATGTGATGTGATGTGATGTGGATATGGGTAGATGTGAATGGATGAGATGTGATGAGGATGGATGTGACGTGATGTGATGAAGATAGATGTGATGAGATGTGATGATATGTAATATGATGTGATTGGATGAGACTGGATGAAGACGATGGGAATACATATGACTGGATGTGGAATAAGCAATGTGAATTGATGTAGAAGAATGTGGAATAACGAGAAATGATGTAAAACAATGTGGAAAGATGAGAATTCGTTAGAAATTATATTTATGAAACCTATTTTTAAATGACTGTTTTATGTCAAGAATGCTAGGGAAGCATTTTGACCATCTAAGTTAATATATTCAATATTCTACTTTTGAGTAAAATAATTCATGGGATTTACAAAAATCAATTCTACACATATTTCTCAATAATGCTCAAAATTCTTCTTTTGATAAATACTCGTAATTTGAATTATGCTAAAATTTCCTCTTTTCCCATTTAATTTCTTGGATCTCAATTATCATGGGAATTCATCTTTTTGTATTTGAATGGTTACATTCAAATGTCATGAGAATTCCTCTTTTATCATAAAATAAATTTATCTAAAATTTCTCTTTTCTTTAATAAAAATATCCATTATTCAAATATGCCAAGAATTTCACTTTTTGCATTTAAATGATTGAATTCCAATTGTCATGGGAATTCCTCTTTTATCATTTAAATTTTCTCATGCATAGAATAAATTTATCTGAAATTCCTCTTTTAATTTTAATAAAAATATCCATTAATTCAATTATGCCAAGAATTCTACTTTTACCATTTAAATAATTGAATTCCAAATGTCATGGAAATTCCTCTTTTGTCATTTAAATAAAATTACTAAAATTTTCTCTTTTCTTAATTATTTAATTATGCATAAACCTTAAAAATTACTTTACCATGAATTTGATAAAAATTATTCTTTTAGCCTAGGATATTCAATCCTGGAATATGGCAGGAAGTCCTCTTTTCATATTATGCATAAAAATGAGTTATGTATTAATTTGTTAAAAATTTTACCATAGCTTCGCTGCTATTACTAATAATTTTCAATATTTTTGAAAAGAATAAGACTTTGTGGTACCATTATGATAGAATAACTATCATTAGACCTAAATCCAAAGTATGGATTTAAATCATAAGTTTTCTATATAGGTTCTAGAAATTTTTGGGTTCAGTTTGGCGTAATTTGGACAAGATTTGGACCTAGTTTGGTTCCTTTTGATTTGGTTTGATCCAAGAGAGATAAAAATATCACAATTTTTTTTGAGTTAAAAACTCCACCACATGTGTGAAATAGGCGCCTCCTTGAAGTCTCCCCCCTCCTTACCAAGGTGTCAAAATGTATCATTATACCAAAATATCTCATTTTTTAGTAATATCTCAGTTTTTAATTAATAAACTTTATACTCAGTCAACTCTTCATCTTATGTAGGCATTTACTTATTTTTGTTTATTTTCTTTTATTCATTGGATTTATCTCCTCCCCACACTTGGATTGATCTTATTGGTCCATAGGAACCTTAATTGAACCATAATCCAAAAATTTCTCAAAATCTTGACCCTTAGGCTAAGGTCCTTTATACACATTTTCAATTAGTTCCAAATGCAAATTGGAAAGTTCTTTTTGAATTTCTGTTTCAGGGAAAACCATTTTAGACACTAGGAGGATTTTATATCCAAAAATATCTCAAATTTTATATTATCTCTCTCTAGACATTTTCTCTCTCTAGTCCAAAACAGGGTAAAACAAGATCTTTCTTTTATTTCAGAGAGGGTAATAATTACAAGAACAGAAGAGGAGGTTCTTACACCTCTACCCTCAAAAGGTGGAGGGAGGAATCTGTAACGTCCCTCCCAAGCCATGTATGTATGTGTCTCTTTTAATATAGATTTCAATAAGAAAAGAGAGTGTAATTAGAAAAAGTGAGACAATAAGGCTAGAAACATTAGAAAAGTGTTAGAATAAAAATATTAGCTCCAAAAATCCTAAAAGAAATAAGAACATAAGAATAGTTCTATTAAGAGATAAGTATCTCCAAAAATAGAATTTCGATTTTAGGTGATAAGAGGTCATATTTAGAGTACTTTTATACATTTAGAGTCTATGCATACTAAAAATATGGAAAAACAACGCGTTTCTAAAGATGGTGCGTTTGCGGCTTTATACAGACGTTTTTGCCTATTCTGCCCGCGTTGGCTTGTAGACCACATGCCTTCCCGTTCTTTTGACTGGTTACATGACCATATTCTGAGTTTTTATCAGAGAGTTATGGCCGAAACAGTTTGCTGTTTCTATCAGGGTCTCTACATAGAGAAAACTGTGAGAAGACAGCAAGTAGTCTCAAGGTAATCCTAGAGTTTGAGATGCATATATCCCTTCATTCTTATCTAATATCTCAGAAAAGAAGCTTAGATTTCTATAGTCTTTTGGAGGAAGAGACCAAAACTCCATAGCTTTTCTTTTAGAGAAAGAATAGTATGCCATAGCCCTGTAAGAGAAGGCTATTTTGCCATAGATCTTAGAAAGAGAGAAGAGTCACAGTATGAGTAAGAGGAGATAAAGCTTGGAGATGATTGGATGATTTCAATCATAAGACAAGGTATTAGAAGACTCTATTCTCATATGTCAAGTTCTAAAGCTCTTGTTAACAAGCAAAGGCAACGATAAACGACAAATTTCTATAAGGTATACACATATTTTGTTTTTCAATTATATATCATTCTTAGGGGTTGAGGTATGGCCCCGGCTTCTCTATTGATTGTTACAGTGATCTATTTGATTGATTTACCATTTAAAGTTTTAAGCAATAGCATATGCCTTAATAAAGAATGTCTTATCGCAATCTCAAGTTGAAATGCTAAAATCTTTGTGAAAAAGATTGTTTTCTTAAAAAAGGTGACATGGATCCTAGTCATATGGTTTAGTGAGTAAATGGATTGTTATCTTGGTTAAATTAAGGTACAGGTACAACTTCTCCCTGCCTTGACGCTGCCCCGTTCTTGTGCTTGTGTAGCCGGACGGCGGAGACGTTAGTAAGGCCCGGAGTTGGCCCATGGTATCCCTCATACCATTGGGAGAATGAGGTTTGCCGATTGAGGCAAGTGATTGTGATGATGCTGCCTAGTTCTGAGGGCCCAGGCTAGTGCGGTGAATTAGCCCACCCTAGTGCGCAGACATCCCTCTGAGGGGCGGGAGGATCGAGCGATGGAGCCTGAGAGGGCGACAGGCCGGCTTGAGTCCTCGCCAGCGGCCGACGATGAGGTGTATGGTCCCGTAGGGTTTTGCCCAGCATGTGGAGGCTGGAAGGCCGAATTCTAGATCATCGGCGGTATAAAGGAAAAGAATAAGAGAGCCAGTTTGGCTTGTATGAAATTGATTCATGTTTAAACTTTGTTTTTATAAATCTTATCTTTGGCATTATTGTATTGTGGAAAAAGGCAAAGGCTGTTTTAATAAACCTTGTGAAAGGGCCTTAATTAAGGAACATGTTTGTTTATGTCAAACAGTGTGGTAGGATTAATTAGAAAACAAATTGACGCGTGAGTAGGGTGGAAAGTGGGAGGATGGAATGCCCCGACGGCACCATCCTACGGACGGGTGGACCCGATTAGTCGGGTAGCTTTCCAACATACTAAGTGAAAGCCTTACGTTAGATAAATAGGTTCTCGACCAATTCTATTCTAGAAGACTAGGCCAACGGCTGTGCCTTGCATGGATGAGGAAAAAAGCGTTGTCTCTAGGAATCAAGACTAGTAGTTACCCAATTTATGTGATCAATTACCCTATGGGTGATTTGATTTTAGAAGACCACGCTCCCCCTGCGAGATAGAACTAGGTCTTACCTATGAATCATATCCTTGAATCTCTGTATGGTCAAGGTGTCGATGAGTAGGAAATTTTCTCTAAGATAAGACTTAGCGGACTATCTTAAGCGTTTCCCCCATTTGTGGAAGGGGGGAACCTTACAGAATCTTACATTAATGAGGACTCAAACCTATGTTTTTCTATGAAGTAGCGTGCTTTTTGAAAGCCTTAGATAATTCTTTAATAAGACTTTCAAGTTAAGTTAATGGCCCTTTCATCTACATGAATGTTTGCAAGAAGGGAAGACTAAATGCACAACGTACTTTCTCTGTCTCTCCCTTTCACACTTTTTCTATTTCTAGCTTGCCTCCTCTTTTTTTAAACCCACCAATGCTCAATGCAAGGTACCCATGCCGACTAGCCCTATCATACTTGAAAAAAACCACTATCAACCAATGATGCTACCTAGATTCCCTAGTCACATTGAGATTCCCTAGTCACATTGAGAAATCCTAGTCACATTGAGAAATCCTAATCACATTGAGAAATCCTAATCACATTAAGAAATACTAATCACATTAAGAAATACTAATCACATTAAGAAATCCTAATAACAAAGATTAGTGCTAATAATATGGGTGAATGCTTTCCTAAGATAGGAGAGAAAAACCAAGCTTTAATACCATGTTGAGAATCATGGATGAAGCTCTTTAATGACAAGACAATCGTACAACCTATGGAGCTAACCTCCTAGTAGGGGGAGGGGGGATCAAGAATATTGAGCATGGGGTTAGCCTGTAGAAGGCTCAGTAGATCTGCCGAGCATGGGACGGTGGATGTGTTCCTCTCCAAGATCTTCTCTCAAGAAGCTAGGACTGATGTCTATGTTGCTGCAAGGACTAGGGATTCTAGGGTATCGGGCTCATTGTAATGTCATGGGCCCAATCTAGAGTCATGCCAGAGTGGGGTTTGGTGGGGGCACTAAAGAATGTGTGTCCTGAGATGAGGATGTGGGTTGTTGAGATTCCAAGTTCAACATGAGCTAACACTCATGAGGCACTTGCATGACCGTTCATTTACATCACTGAGATGGGTTTGGTAGCTGGCACTGACATATCTTCGTCTATAGCTAGACTACACTAACTAGTCCGCACCTACCCACTCCACTTAGCGTGTTCACAATATGGACCACTTGTATATACTCTATTATGTGTGTCAGTCACTTTATCTTCTTAGTAGACCTCTTTTGTTGTGTGAAGAAGAAGAAGAATTTTCAGCCTCTCACCTTGTGTGTTCTCTTCTAGGGTTTGTGTGAGTGTGTGTATGCTTGCAAGAGCTCAAGCTCTCTTCTCCCCTACATCTTTTCATGGTATGAGCGCTTGGTTCATGCTAAGGGCTAAGGGGCAAGCAAGAGAAGTACAAGAGGCAGTACGAGGGTAAGATCTTCATCTACTCTTCCCCCTTTGTGTTAGCTACTACACCCTTGTCGCTCGCGGGAGCTCTTTGGGAAGCACCAAAAAATGAACTCTGATTGAGGAGCTTTCTTCACAAGAGCAGAGCTACATGGCAACTATACTATTTGTTGGACTATATTTTTTGGGCTGAAAACGTGTTTTGGGTGCATTTGGACCTCCGTTTTCAGTTCGCAAAGGCGTTCATGAGCACTGAGATTTGGGTGCAGTATAGTATCGCTATAGAGAATATAGTAGTTTGTGGGTCAAACAAAAGTGTTGTTTTTTGGTAAATTTGTGTTGTAGACAATATGTTAAATGATGGAATAAACCAAATTGTTGCAAAGAACTTGACAAGAACAACTTCCATGCTTAGAGGTTTAGATTGACAAATTTCTTGATGGAAAAAGATTACTTGAAGGTGAACATGAGGAGGCACCAGAGATACCGAAGATTAATCCAACTGCTACAGATGTAAAAGAATTCAAGGGTTGGAATCAAGGAGCAAGGAAAGTCATGTATTGGCCTTCTATCAGCTTAAAGGATACTATGATTGGGCATATACAGGATGCCAAGTCACCCAAGGAGGCATGGAACACCTTGGTGAAGCTGTATGAAAATAACACCAAGGCACGAAAGATTCAATTGAAGAATGAGCTGTAGAGAAGAAAAATATATCTGCAAATTATTATGCCTTGAAGATTAAGGGCATTGCGGAATCCCTTGCATCAATTGGTGTTTCTGTGTGTTGATGATGATGATAAGGTGGAAGTGTGTCTACATGGTCTCAGGCCATAATAATACAAGGTGTTCAAGATGTCTATTCAGACTTGGGAGAACATTCCCATCGTCACATATTTGGTGTCAATTATTGATCATTAAAGAGAAGAATTTGGGTGAAGATCAATAGTCTTCACCAAAACAAAAATAGTTCAAAGCAGTAGGCCTTCTACACAAGCGTAGGTAGAGGATGAGGTAGAGGTCGTGGACATGGCCAAGGTGGTGGCCAAATAGGTAATCAGAATTATGGTCATCAGGGCAACAGCAGTCCCAGAATTATGGTCATCAGGGCAGCAGCAGTCCCAGAATTTACAACAACAACACACAGGTGGAAGAGTCCATTTTAGAGGCAGGGGGAGTCAATGAGGTCGTGCTAATTGGCAAAGGTAGGGGAGTCAACAAGGTGTTTTTACTTTGGTAAGCCTTGACATGTGTAGAGAGATTACTATAAGAAGAAGAGTGACATGCAAAATGGAAAAGTGCAGCAAAATAACTATGCATCCTCTAGCAGAAATAATGAGGATAATGAGAGGTTTTTTGTTATGCAACATGTAATTAATGCTGTATCTAGAAATGATGTAGCAGCAAAATAACTATGCATCCTCTAGCAGAAATAATGAGGATAATGAGAGGTTTTTTGTTATGCAACATGTAATTAATGCTGTATCTAGAAATGATGTAGCAGCATGTAAGGATGATGTATGGTATGTTGATTTAGGTGCTTGGAACCACATGACAAGTCATGGGTGAGTGGTTCAAGGCAATGAAGAGTCTTGAAAGACTAGGTTTTGTTGAAACGGGGAATGACACTGCTCATCCAATTTCCCATGTTGGAGATGTGCCATTGTCTATGCAAGATGGTAAGGTGAAGTTCCTTGCAGATGTACTTCATATTCCAAACATTACAAAGAATCTAGTTTCAGTTGGCTAGATGATTAAGTAGTGTTTGCAAGCCCGATTTAATCTTGATGGCTATTATGTAGAAGACTTTAAAGATAAGTGTAGGTTGGTTGCAAAAGGTAACATAGTGGGTAGAATGTTTACATTGAATATAAATATTCTTGAAGTGAGTGTTGCAATGTTTGTAAATGGTTTAGGAGTTATTGTAGATATAGACATTTGGCATAAGAGAATTGGGCATGTACATGTGCAAAGAATGAAGTCTATGTAGACTAAAGAAATTGTGGCAGGACAGCCTAAGTTTAAGGTTGAAGGTATGCAGAAAGTATCTGAAGCATGTCAATTTAGAAAGAAAACAAAGAACACTGTTGTGGACAAAATAGGTAATATTTCTTGAAAACGAGATACATTTGGCATCTTTCAAAGATTCCATAAAAAAAAAGTTCAGTTTTTTACCTCTTTTTAAAAAGTGGTCTACGCATGCGTACAACACTGCCAAAAAACAATAATATTTTGGACACTTTACATGTTTCTTACAAAAATTTACATGAAAAAAAAACTTCATTTTGCTTACTTTTTGAGATTACAATTAAAAATCTAACAATAAGTAGAGACAATGTTTATTATTTCCATCTTCAATCCATTAAAAAAATGATACAACTATAAAAGAAGCCATTTTCTAAACATATAGGTTATGGCATAGTATGGTTCCTCATAATCATTGCTACACCATCACTAGTCAATGTGCCTTTTCCTGAGAAGGTAGATGAGGCATCCTCTTCTTCACTATCCACAAATACAATTGTTTTCTTTATGTGTACACTTGAAGCTTAGACTCCTTGGGTCATCTGCCATGTTAGCATGATTGAGGATGTACTACTGAGTGCAACTATAAAAAACTATTTGTATAATTATATTACAAAAGCGTTATCTTGATACAATTATTATCTTAATTGTAAAACCCTATTTTGGATCTCGAGATGAGAGTAGTATTAAAATCCATTTTAAAGCTTTTGAGTATCACAATTTCTTAATTGATAATATATACTTTTTTAAAAAGATTTCATTACGTACATATGAATTTTAAAATATCATGAATATGCTATATAAAAGTTGTCTAATTTTAAAAAATAATTCCACACTCATTTTTAAATAAGATGTGTCCTTGATTTGATTAAAAAATGGTTAAATGGTAATTTTAGTTATGAGTTTAGAAAGTATGAAAAATGTCTCTTTAAGAAACAAAAGTTTATACTTTCCAAAATACTTTTTTGTAAAATATCAGGCAGGGACATAGGTTGTTCGAATCTCCTACTGGTTACTACATATAGTAAGGATGTTTTAGCTATAACATTTGCAGCCAACTTAATGCTAAGTAAGAACTTCTAAACTAAGAGTTGATGTTTTCCATACAAAAATTTGATATTTTGCATCAAATTGATGTAAAACATTAACTTTATATTCAAAACATTAACTTTCTATGCAAAAGATCAACTTTTTTACAATACTTGATGTTTTCTATCAACATTATACAAAACATCAACTTCTCACAAAACTTGATGTTTTACATCAACTTCGATGCAAAACATCAAGTTTTATGGAAAAGTTGATGTTTTGCATAAAATCAATGTAAAACATCAACTTTTTCATAAAACTTGATGCAAAACATCGAGTTGTGTGGAAAAGTTTATATTTTGCATCAACTGGATGCAAAACATCAACTTTTCCACACAACTCGATGTTTTGCATCAACTGGATGCAAAACATCAACTTTTCCACACAACTCAATGTTTTGTATCGAGTTGATGCAAAACATTAACTTTTCCACACAACTCGATGTTTTGCATTAAAGTTGATACAAAACATCAACTTTTTCACACAACTCGATGTTTTGCATCAAAGTTGATGCAAAACATCAACTCTACCACAAGACTTGATGTTTTGCATCAAGTTTCAGATGCTCCGGAGAGGAGAAGAAAGTTCGAGGATCGGAGATCAATTTTCACAAACGGCCTGTTTTAGCGATTCTGTCCACGATAACATGCTCATACCACCTATTCCATAAATTTTGAGTACCAACACAATTATGTTTTGATGCGATTTGTAGACGTCAAAAAGCGACTTGTTGCATCAGCAAGTTGCTTTGTGACGTGTGCAAATCGCATCAAAACATAGTTATGTTCATACTCAAAATTTGTGGAATAAGTCGTTTGGGCATGCTAGCGTGAACGGAATCGCTAAAAAAGTTTGTGAAAATCAACCTCCGATCCTCTAACTTTTTTCTCCGAAGCATCTGAAACTTGATGCAAAACATCCAGTTTTGTGTGGTAAAGTTGATGTTTTGCATCAACTTTGATGCAAAACATCGACTTGTGTGGAAAAGTTGATGTTTTGCATCAACTTTGATGCAAAACATCGACTTGTGTGGAAAAGTTGATGTTTTGCAGAGCAACTCGCTGCATAATATCTAGTTGTGTGGAAAATTTGATGTTTTGCATCAACTCGATGCAAAATATCAACTTTTAGCCTAAAAGTTGATGTTTTGCATCGAGTTGATGCAAAACATCCACTTTTCCACACAACTCGATGTTTTGCATCGAGTTGATACAAAACACTGTTTTATGAAAAACTCCATAAAACTTGATGTTTTTCATAGAATTAAAGAAAAAATATACTTAGGATAAGGTGATATAGGTAGAACATAGGCTTACCGGCTAAGGACATGAAAAACACATATGGTTGCAATCTTTGACTACAAATTTGAGAGGAGGTCATAAAAAAAATGCTTGTCTATGTAACCATGTAACCTTTGTATCATAAATAATATCGCTACATAGTAGATGCCAAAGAATCTTGATAACAGAAGAGCTAGATGAGATAATCCATGATGACCTGTAATCCATTGGTTTTAATCCAAATCTACAAGGCTCCATTAATTTGGAATACCATAGGTCGATTGATTTGCCAATCTTGATTTTTGTTCTATAATTTAATGTTAAAGCTAAAGAACTATAAGCAAGTACACGTGGTGCGACCATCTATGTCGAGAAGGTGTCGAGGAGGGGGGTGCATGTGAGCCTGGACTCTGCCATGCCTATGTGCAGTAGTATGCTCTCCAGCATAGGGGACCTTTAATCTACCATCATCGTGAAAGCTCTAAGCTCTTCTCTACCACCATTCCAGAAGCCCTAACCTCCTTCTTTTTCTCTTTGTACATAAAGACAATGTCGCGAGTGAAGATTGCATCTCTCAGCATCCTTTGCATGTCCTCTAAATAATTATAACCAGAGTTTATTCTACACTACCCTTAGACATACCATCTTTAAACATCCCTCACATGCACTATAAATAATTATAACTAGAGCTAATTCCTACACTACTCTTAGATATACCATCACCTATGTTCATGAGATATAATGGCTATCTGGATCAAGCATTAACATATGCATACTATGAATTTTTGCCACCATGACCACGTATGTACATGATATAGGCTACAATTTCTTCCCACCACCCTTATCCATATTGCAATATAATAAAAATTCCCTTCATGAAAACAAATGCCTATGTGGGTAGAAATTTACACCCATAGGCTATATGATGTCTGCCCCTAAGATTGTTCTGTTGAAAAAATATCTCTTTTAACATGCTTAGGTTTACTCAGAGCCTCCATAGTTACCATCTTCTACATATATATATATGAATACAAGTCTACCTTTACACACCTATAAGTTGACCTCTTTAAACTCTTAGCATTGGTTGTATATCATGCCCACTATCTGCTTGTAAATAATAGAGCAAATAATTATATCATGCAAACTGTCAAGGTAAGTATATACTAAAGGCTTTACTATTTGGGTCTAGAAATAGACTCAAGGATGTGTGTAGATTTTTTCATAAATTATGGAGCTTATATTGTTATGTATTCTAATATTTTTTGAGTGCTTATCAAATAATGTGCATATTTATGTATAGTGGTAGAATTTGCCCCAAAAAGTTCATTAAAAAAGTGTCTTATATTCATGAAAATAATTTTTTATTTGAAAAAGATTGATATTTTTTTAAGTTATGTAGACTCCTATGTAATTTGAAAAAGATTGATATTTTTTTAATTTATGTAGACTCCTATGTAATTTTGTAAGTCAAGTTTATTTTCATGTCACAAACAACACCAATTCATAAATCTACGAAGGTTACATGTGTTTTTAATCTTGAAAAAATAGCAAAATTCATGTATTTTTTAAATTTATACATGGAATTCTAGATGTGTTTTCAAAAAACTATGTTTTTAAGCCATTTTTGATATTTCACACATTTTGGGAGGACGTAACCCTCGTCAGTTACCTATTTTGCTCGCAATAGTGTTGAAGCATTTATTTCCACATGACAAAAATGTGAGAAGGAATGTACTAGATGTTGTGCATTCAAATGTATGGGGTCCTGCGAATACTATGTTTATGGGTGGCTGCAGGTAATATATAACATTCATTGATGAGCACACAAGGAAAGTATGGGTGTCTTTCGTGAAGGAGAAGAGTGAACTTTTCACTCATTTTCATAATTTTAGAGTGATGGTTAAAAAACAGATAGGAAAGCATATGAAGTGCCCAAGGTCAGATGGAGGGGGAGAATACTTTTCCAATGAGTTCTCTAAGTTCTTGTGAAGGAATGGTTCTCAGAGACAATTTACATGTAGATACACTCCGCAACCAAATGGAGTTGCTAAGAAAAAAAACAGGCACATTGTAGAGATAGCATGAGCATTGATGGTAGAGAAGAATACGCCACATAGCTACAATCCTACTACATGTGAATTGAGGGTAAGCAGGCACATTGTAGAGATAGCATGAGCATTGATGGTAGAGAAGAATATGCCACATAGCTACAATCCTACTACATGTGAATTGAGGGTAAGCAGGGATGCTGTATTTAATGAGATGAGTAGCTGTGGTATGCTATTGAAAAAGATGTTATTGGGGCTGATGTAAGTGGGAACGTGTTTGCACAATAGAATGCAAGTCAACAAATCACAGTCATTGAGTGGACCAGGAGAGTCCTCATCCACTGGTTCTATTGATAAACCATGAAGTCGCAGGCTGCATCATAATGGAAATGTAGTTGGTGCATCACATAAAGGCAAAGAGAAAGTGGTTGAGTCCCTTGGTATGGGAGATATTTCTACAGGGCATTCTCTTGTTGATGGAGAGTCTAGTGGCTCGGAGATGAGCCTTGATGAGGAGCTTGGGACTCTAGCAATGAGGACACCTAGTGGTGAAGAAGGCTATGGAAGCTATGAATGCAAAGTTACAAAGATCTGAAAGAGTCAAAGACATGTTCAAAGGTTGACTTATGATGGTTATGTGGCACATCACTATGCTTATATAGCAAAAGTTGTACAGGTTATAAAACCCACATGTTTTGATGAGGCTATTGGAAATGTGTGTTGGGAGAAATCTATGGATGAGGAGATGGATGCATTGTATGAAAATGAGACTTGGGATTCGGTGCCATCACCTGAAGGTAAGAAAGCTATTGGTGGTTAGTGGGTGTATAAGGTGAAACATAACAATGATGGTAACATAAGCAGGTACAAGGCTAGATTGGTAGCCAAAGGATATGTGCAGACACATGGGATTGATTATGAGGAGACATTTTCCCTAGTTGCAAATATGTCAACTGTGAGAGTTATGATTGCAGTGGCTAAAGGCTGGTTTCTACATTAGATGGATATAAAAAATGCATTCTTGCATGGTGACTTGTAAGAAGTGTATATGGATCAGCCACCTGGTTTTGAGGATAGAGATCACCCGCCGGAGTACGTATGTAAGTTTTGTAAGGCTTTGTATGGGATGAAGCAAGCTCCACGAGCATGGTGACTTGTAAGAAGAAGTGTATATGGATCAGCCACCTGGTTTTGAGGATAGAGATCACCCGCCGGAGTACGTATGTAAGTTTTGTAAGGCTTTGTATGGGATGAAGCAAGCTCCACGAGCATGGCATGACAAGATTGCTGAGTATCTCGTCACTATTAGTTTTCATATGGCAGATCTTTGTATGTGTACAAGAGTGATAAGGGTATTGTGATCATCACCATCTTTGTATGTGTACAAGAGTGATAAAGGTATTGTGATCATCACCATCTATGTAGATAATCTCATTCTCGGGGGTGACAACTTGGATGAGATTGAGCATGTGAAAAGTCTTCTCAAAAAGAAGTTTGAGATGAAGGATTTGGGAGATCTATGGTACTTTGTGGGAATTGAGGTCATTCACACACCTAATGGTATTTGGTTGTCTCATAGAGGCCGTATTATGTATTGGACATGTTGTCCAAGTATGGGATGGTTGATTGTAAGTCAATCTCGGTACCATTAAATCAAAATAGTAAGCTTAGTGCAGATGCTTGTTATGTGTTGGAGTATCCCACTATGTACAAGAAGATTATGGGGAGTTTGATCTATGTCACAATCAGCACGCCACATTTGAGTTACACTATTGGCTTAGAGAGACAATTTATGTAGGTTTCACGCAAACCACATCTTCACAATGTGCAACACACACTTTGATATTTGAGGGCCACTATTGATTATGTATTGTTTTATGTAGCAGGTGTACCATTCGAGCTATATGGGTACACAAATGCAGATTGGCCATGTAGAATCTTAGAAGAATGAGATTTACCAGTGGATTTATGTTTTCATTGGGGAGGGTTGTTGTGACATGGAGTAGTAAGGAGCAGCCCACATTTTCCTTGTTAATTAATAGTACTTGAAGGGAATAGATTGATAGAGTCTTACCAAGAGATTTTGGAGTCAGTAAAAGAAAGGTTGACTAAAGCGCAGGAGGCCTACACTCGACAGGCCAACAAACACCAAAGGAATATGAAGTTTTCGGAAGGTGATTGGGTGTATCTTCGGATTATGAAGCAAAGGTTGAAACAGGTAGGCAAGCAATGCCCAAAGTTGTCATTCAGGAGCTTCGGCCCTTTTCCCATCTAGAAAAAGATTAACGAGGTTTCAATGAAGTTGAAGCTACCTCCGAGTTGGACTATGCACGATGTGTTCCATGTCAGTTGGTTCAAACCATATGCAGGTCCGATCCCTTCAGAAGAGAAAGACGAAGCGGAACCAGATATCATTGATGAAGCTGAAGTGATGGTTCCAAAACATATCCTTTTGCACCACTTCAAGCATGGCTCAAGCCGCTAGTTGGTACAAAGCAAAAGATGAGGGAGTTATTGACTCACTTGAGGCAGATGCGTCTGTGAACTTGCCATCACAAGCAAGTTCTAGTTCTACTACTATGTCTGGGCCAGTAGTAGCAGAAGCTGGAGGAATCGCCCATGCTTTGTAGGTGAGGGAAGTTTTTCCGGGTTCGATTTTGGAAGAGCCGAGGGATTAGACTCTTGTCCGGATATCTGTGGGGGAGAGGCCCCGGCGAGTGAGAGGCTCTGCCATGCTCAAGAAGTGCTACTTCTGCTCTGCTAGCACTCCCGAATTCGTCGTTACGTAGAGGGGGCAGGGATCTTTCAAGGAGAAGATGTTAAAGTCCATAGCTAATCAGTCAATCAGAAGTGGTCTATAGAGAGAGACATCTAATTAAAAAAGAACACTATGAGAACTCAACAATGAGAGAACACGATGCAAACTTGTTGAGGTCTCAAGAAAGGATTGGTAGTCAATGGAAATGTAGAGAACAATCTAATGATGGTAGTCTTTAAATTCAGAACTTTGTTGGTGCAACGATTAAAGAAAAAAACTAATAATGTTAATGTTAGTAGTCCTATTAAATTGTGAGAATGATATTTTATTTTTTATATATTTGTGTGTGTGTGTGTATGTGTATACACATACACACACACACACACATACATAATGTGTGTATGTATATATATACATGTTGAGAGAACGTGGTGCTTATGCTAGATCAAGATGAGTGGAGAAGAGAGACCCACAAAATACAAGAACACATCTTGTTTATTAAGTTGCTTATGAATACAACTTAGCCTTTGCACAATACATAATGCCTTCTAGCTTCACCTTTAAATAGGTGAGCTAGTGGACCATAAGTCCATTCACACACACACACACCCTTCTCCTACCCTTTTACATGACCTTAATCTTTTAATACCCTCCCTCAATACCAACTATGAAAGAATTGGAATAGGTGGTATTGGACATAGGTTGCCTTTATAATATTAGGCGTATAAGGTTAGGAATATAGGTGTTGTTACATTGAGATTTAAAACAAGTGCTCAGAGGAGTTAGAGGTTGATACAAAGTTAGCCTGTGACTCTTTGTTAGGACATTTAGAAGTGATATATCTTGTTTGTTTACACTTGTTACATTTCATCTTGTTGGGATATTTGATCGACCAACAATTATTTACAAAATGACCCACCTTTTTGCAATGGGTACACCTTACTTTGCTCACTTGTTGATGTGACAAATCTTGTTCGATATTCAATGGAGTCAATGCATTTGAAGATTCAGCTCCTCCCTTTGGTCTCTTTTCTTCATCAGCACAAGATTGAATGACTCCTTCAAGGGTGGGATTAGGTATGTTCTTCAGGGGTGGTGTGACTAAGGTGGGGTACACCTTCTTGACCGCTTTTAACAAAACAGCCACTGCATCATATTCATCCATTCTCACATTCACTGATGCAAGTTGAGCCATAAGGCCCTTCAAGTGAGAGATAAAGGCTCCAATTCCGTCTCCCTCTTTGATCTCCAAGCTGAAAAATTCAATTTTAAGTGAGATCTTGGAGTTCTTACCACCACGAGCTCCATAGAGCTTGTCAAGCTCATCCCATTTCTCCTTTGCAATTGGAAGCTAGTCCACATGGTGAATAAGAGCCTCATCAAGATGGAGCATGATGATGGCTTGTGCCCTCTCATCATCTTCAATATCTTCAGCCTTAGTTCAATCAATAAACTTAGTGCCAGAGATGAATGGCCAAAAACCTTTGGACATCATCTTGTACTTGACAAGAACAAGTGTGGAAGCCCTCTCCTGAGAACTTCTTAATTTGGGTGTTTTCCTTTGACATTGGGTATTGAAAGGAGATTACAAGAGTGTAATGGGCTGATTTATGAAGAAGAAAACCAAAAAATTTGTGATGCTTTGGCTTAAGTAGAAAGAGAATGGCTTATGAGAGTGCAACAACCCTTAATCAAGCCAAGGATGTTGCAAAGATGATGAAGCTTATAATTTAGCACTTAGGGTTTGTGCCCAACCACTAATTCTAATGGAGATGAGCTTCATTAGTGTCAAAGAACACTTTCTTTGGTGATTAAGATCATCATTAGTGTTTAGTAACACTATTAGTGCTTAAGAACACATTTTTAGCGTCTAATGACACTTGCATTGGTGATTAGATTCACCATTAGTGTTTAAGAACACTCTTAGTTTTTAGAAACACTTTGCAATGACTCCCCTTTATTGGATTAGTTTCATCATTAGTGTTAATTAACACTATTAGTGTTTACAAACACTATTATCAAGCTTTGAAGAAGCTTTCATGGCACAGAAAACAGGAGCATCCGGGTCTTTTGCTTCTAGCGCACACGTTATTAGGCATTTTTTTGTAATGTTTTTCTTGGCATGTGTATATACTCATGCATGGAATTTACAAATAAGGGATGTCCATCTCCGAGGGCTTGAAAGCTTGTGGGCCCACATGTGTACAGATCTAGCAGGACTATGCAATATGTACAGTTTTTATCCCTTTGATGGTTTTACCTTGCTTTTTCAATAAATGGAGCATGGAATGAGGGTTAGCTTCACAAAGAAATTTTGGCACCGTCAGTTGTGGACAAGGATGCTGACATGTGATATGAGCACGCGAAGCATTATTTTGAGAAGGCTGGACAGGGACCTGTCAGATGAAGTCAACTACAGTGCCAACTTTTGGCGATTCATGGGAAGCGAACGTTCTTGTGTTGTCCACGGGTTGTCACCCTGATGTGTGTGCATGCATATGCATGGCCATTATATGAAAAAGTGGATTGCTATGGGCAAGTGTCCAATGTATAGGAGATCTGGCAGGAATCGATGATGCAGCACAGCTGACAAAGAGGGTGTTTTGAGCACTTTCGGAGGCAAGAAATGATGCAAAATAAATGATGCAAAATAAAAGTCCAAGGGTGCCCAAGTGAAGGGGAGTGTGTGTGATGTAAAAGGGGGGCCAAAGAGTTCAAAAAAACACAGGGAAGAGCTGCTATGGTGTGTGAAGAAGCCGCTAACTTGACAGCTTGTTGCAAAGGAGTTTGTTTTTGCCATATCTCGCTCATTCGTTAGGGCAAAGTAAAGTTGTAGGTGGGGGTTTTTGGCCATCCCGAACGTGATGGTGCTGTCAATTTATCCAAAAAAGAACCCAATTGCTTCTGTCAATAGGGATCTTCACGTGTGTGTGTGTAAGTGCTCCGTTTGTTCAATTGGCCTATCTTGGTGGCAGGAACTCAGTGTGTATGAGCTTGCCCTTCTATTGGGCCCATGTTTCATCTATTTGCTGAGCAAGATAAGGGTTTCCTCTCCCCTATGTGTTGATTCCATAAGTGTGTATGTGTGTCTAAGTGAGTTGGTTATTTCATTCAGGGTGGTTATTTGAGTGTTTAGGTGCCCGAACCCTTCATTCTGTGGGTTTCTCATGACTTTGATGGTAATGGTCGGGCTGAATTGGGGATGATTCTAGTGCCCTTAGGGTGTGTGTGTGTGTGTCTTCCAAGGGTGTGGGTTGAGAAGCTATAGAGGCCTTGTGTGTATTCTTCTCTCGAGCTCACAACGTCGAGCAACCATTGAGGCTGATTTCTTGGCTATAGAACCTTGAGGCTTAGGGCTTCAAAAGCCCTAAGCTTATGTGGCCTAATATTACCCACTGAAGGCGAATTCGTCTACTACGAAAATAGCGCTGTAGTGTAAACTTAACGCCCAGGGGTATGCTTCATCTTCCTAGTTGAAATCAAGCTAAGATATGGCCTCCACAAGCAGCTAGAAGGCCTGCGCGCTGGAAGGCCTGCGCTGGCTGGGGGGGTTCATCTCCACAAGAAGTGAGATGTGGATAACCTAGTCTACACCCAAAAAAATGTGACCGAAACTACCTAAGCTCTAGATACCATGTTGAGAGAACGTGGTGCTTATGCTAGATCAAGATGAGTGGAGAGGAGAGACCCACAAAATACAAGAACACATCTTGTTTATTAAGTTGCTTTTATGAATACAACTTGGCCTTTGCACACTACAAAATGCCTTCTAGCTTCACCTTTAAATAGGTGAGCTAGTGGACCATAAGTCCATTCACACACACACCCTTCTCCTACCCTTTTACATGACCTTAATCTTTTAATAATACACACATATACGCGTGTGTGTATATATATACACACACACACGTGTATACGTATGTATATTGTTCTTAGCATCTCTTATCAAACTTGTGAATATAAATTGCAAAATATAAATTCATATCACTTCACTTCACTCTCAAGAAGTAGTATGGCATGCACGAATAAGTTTGCTCATCATAACACCCCAGTTATGGTATGACCACAACCTCCTTCTAATCCTAACAATAAAACTGATAGTGAACATACACTATCCGAAAATGGTGTTGTTGCTCCACCACCAACTGATAGTGAACATACACTATCCGAAAATGGTGTTGTTGCTCCACCACCAACAAGTTTTGCAAATGCAAGAGCTCCTCCAGGTCCAGCTCCAATGGGTCCTCCATGGCCACCTCATAGAAAGCGAAGATCGAGACTAAGCACTATTACCCTTCGAGAGATAATGAAGTATCAAAAGGTAACAGACTTGCTTATACCAATGGACCCTTTTGCAAGGCTAGTCAAGGAAGTGATGTAAGATCTTCAAAAGACATTTACAAAAGGAGGTACTATACACAATATTACAATATAACTCTATCGATTGTTGGTCACACACAAGCATTGATGGCAATTAAAATATTAGCAGAGCATTATTTAGTTGATTTATTGCATGATGGACATTTCAGAGCTATCCATGCTAAGCATACCATTCAAAGATAAGGGTTTACGCTTGCTTTGTAGGATTTGCAACAATAGCCATGCCTTCAATCTCAACCCTGACATGATGTTATGCTAGGCAAGATAAAAAATAAGATGCTTCCATAAATATATAAGTGTAGGTGGGTTGGCAATTATTCCTTCTATATAAATCTAAATTATAGAAAATGAAGCGAATGTATTCAAAACATTTCCTAAAATGTCCAAAATTGGGTGGATATTTTCTAAAGCCTTTCAAAACGACCAAAATTTGGGAGAACGTTTTAAGATACTGGGTGATTTTTTTATACGCAAAAACTGTAAGACCCCCTCCCCCTCCACACAGCCTCCAGGGCACTGGCAGCAGGCAGCGGAAGCAGAAGCCTCTCTGGCAAGGTACGGATTCCCACTTGGGGCCTCGCCCATGAATATCCAGACAAGAGACTATCCCAGCAGTTCCTCCAAAAACCGAACCCGAAAAAACTTCCCTTGCCCGGAAGTCACGGGAAATTCCACCAAGAAAATCATCTAACTGGAGATTTATGTAACAGTTCAAGGCCTTAACTATCCAATCTGATCCGACTGAACCCGTAGGTCACATGGCCAATCAAAGAAGAGACTTGCACTTGGTTCATAGAATCATCACTTTTCCCCCCTTAAGCAAGGCACAGCCCCGCTGATTCTTTCCCATAGAACAAGAATATTCTAGGGACTTATTCTAACTAGCATAACTTGATGTATCTGACTATATTGTAGCAAGAATACACCGATCCCCAACCGGCCAATGGGTTAGCCAAGTGGCCCCAACCACTGTATTGGTGGCATCCCTTTATATAAAAATTTGGTTATGTTTTGTCCCAGGTACCAAGGAAAAGAGTTCCCAGGCCCCCTAGCCGGCGCTTCAAGCAAAATTCAACGTAGTCACACCACATACACACCAAATATGAAATTGTCTTTTTCACAGATTCAGCTATCTTTGAAGCAATATTTTAATGAAACCATAGTATAAATGATCATAATCCTCCAAAATATCCAGTCCATTATTTTACAAAAACATCATCTTGACTCTCCGTTGAAGACCAACTAGTCAACAGATAAGATCCAATCTTGAATTCAAGTTCACATAGATAATTCCTTTCCAATCCATCCATATCTTCCTCGACATATGCATGGGTATCCTAGCAACCACGAGCCCGTGCTTCACCTAGTCAGAACCCTCTAGGATCCTACTTAGGTGTCCTAGAAGTTCACTTAGGGACCGCTTCGTCGATCCTTACCCATCGTGCTAGAAGCGCACCATTTTAACCATATCGAGGTTGGTCAAGACCTCGGTAGGCTTTGACGGCGAGCGACGTCCTTTCACGACTCCCCGCCAACGAATCTCTCCTTAGTTAAACATAAGCCAAATTCTTCCTCCAACATTCTGGCATAAAGCAATCCTTTTCAAAAATAGAGTTTCTATGCAAATAAGAATTTTCCTATTTTGAGTTTGATTTCACAAAAACCTTTTTCTTGAAAGCCTGACTTTCTTAATGAAAATCACAAATCTCATGTCAGGGTAATCCACCCATCAATTTCAATGAATTTCCAGTTTATTTCTCGATGATATCGGGTCTAGGAAAACTTCTCTAATTTGGCCCGTAGTCTATTCTTCGTAGCAAAGATTTGGAATTGGTCACAAGGTTTTGCTTGATTCATATTCGAGAGATGGGCAAGTAATTTACTAGCCCACCATTCTCATGGTCGTGGTCTAGCCAAAAATTATTCGGTTTACTTCTAACTTTGATTCCTAAGGATTTTTCTTCTAATTAATTGATAAATTAACGGTGACTTCCAACTGTAAGGGAAGATCCAATTTTAAATTTCATTCTTTTTTACCACAATAGATTTAAAAATAGTTCTATTAAAAATTAATGGGATTTTATAAAAATAACTCTTTTTCCAATACTCTATTTGTGAATTTGCATTCATTGATTTATTCGTATAAAAATATCTTAAAATATTCTTTTCATCAAATTGATCTTCAACATTAATATCCCACAATTTCCTACATGAAATCATGGTGAAAACTTTTCTTTTACATCTAAATCAATTTATGCATTTTTTTACTTAAAATAAAATAAAAATTCATCTTTTAAATAAATAAAAATATCCATAATTTGGAATATGCCAAAAATTTCTTTTTTAGCATTTAGATGTTCACATCTAGAATATCATGGAAATTCCTCTTTTTACATATGCATGAAAATAAATTTATCAAAATTTTCTCTTTTCTCTTAATTAAATAATTATGCAAAAAAGTATTTTCCATAAATATGATAAAAATATTCTTTTTGCATAAAATATCTAAACCTAGAATATGATAGGAATTTCTCTTTTTGCTTTATTAAAATTAAGATTTATATTTTTATTTCTAGAAAATTTATCATAGCTTCGCTGCAATTACTGAGAATATTCAATTTTCTATTTTAAAATGAATACTTGTAATGAAAATATGATAGAAAGACCTCTTTTAGACTAAATTTAAATTATTTATACAAAGTATAATTATAAACATAATTACAAGCATAATTATGATTAATTCTCTTGGTTAAACTAAAATAACCATTCCTCATTTCTAAAAATGTTAGCATAACCCTCTTTCAATTTAGGATAATATGATTTTTCTATATCGTAAACAAGTTTAAAAAAATTAATCATCCTTTTTTTCTAGATTAAAAATCATAAAAATAACCAATCTCTTTCTCTAGCTTGTCAATTCAGAGTTTGGATTAAGATAAAGAGATTATCATTAAGAATTATCCTTTTACCAAGGATCTAGCCATAAGAATGACTAATCTTTCCAAAAGAGAGATTTTCTTAAAGAAAGTATTATAATTAAGCATAAAGATTAACCTTAATATAATTAAACATTAGGAATCTTTGAAAAGCTTGATTTGAAGAAAAAGCCATTGATTTGAAAGCTTCTCAAGATTTAGAGGGGTTGAGAAGAAAAAAATCATTGAGAGAACTGGAAAAAAACCATTAAATTAGGTTTACCTTTGAATATGGCTTGATTCTTTGGCTAGAAGTGAAGCTGCCAAGCAAGTCCTTGGCCACCAAGAGGGGAAGGGTTATCTCCAAGAGAGGATGGAGAATAGAGAAGCTCCAAAGCTCCCAAGAGAAGATGCAAATTCCTTGGCCACCAAGAGGGGGAGGGTAATCTCCAAGAGAGGATGGAGAATAGAGAAGCTCCAAAGCTCCCAAGAGAAGATGCAAATTAGAGGGATAATAGAAATATACTACTTTAAAGATAATATTGGCATGGTATTGCTCAAAGATGAAAATAAAAAGAAATGAGGGTCTATTTATAGGTGAGAGATGCCACTAACCAAGTCCAATTGGGTTCTAGAGCCTTCCATTGACCCAATTTGGACAAGATTTGGATCAGTTTTGCTCCCTTTTTGATCTAGTTTGCACAAGGAGAGAGGAGAGATGAAATATCATGATTTTTTTGAATTAAAAAATCCAAACAATGATGATAAAAAAAGGCACCTACCTCAAGTGGATTTCCCTCCTTAATGAGGTGTCAAAAATTCATCATTTTACCAAAATATCTCATTTGTTTTTACTAATCAACCTTAATTTTTAACTAATAAACCTTGTACTCAATCAACTCTTCATCTTGTGTGGGTGTTTTCTTTTATTCTTTGTATTTATCTTATTCCAACACTTGGATTAATCCTATTGGCCCTCTCTGGAACCTTATTGGGACCTTAATTCAAAAATTTCTAAAAATTTGGACACTTAGGCTAAGGCCTTTAACACACATATTCAATTAATTCCTAATGCACATTGGAAAATCTATTTTGAATTTTTACTAGGGGAATTCATCCTAAATATTAGGAGAAATTTTATATCCAAAAATATCTCAATTCTGAATTAGCTCTCTCTAGAACATTTCCTCTCTCTAGGCCAAAATAAGGAAAAATAATATTTTCTTGTATTCTGAAATAGGGGATGATTACAGGGGATTGAGGTAAAAGCTTACATTATTCAGGGCGAAGGAGGAATAATCTTACATCCTCTCCCACTTGAAAAATGCGAGATGTCCACATCTCGCAAAGTGGGGGTAATCCTTTACTAACTCTTCTTCTTTTTCCCAAGTGGCTTCCTCTAAAGGGAAGAACTTCCACTTGACCATAAATTCTCTGAGGAATCTGCTCTCCTGAGAACCTTCTCCTCCCGAACGTCAAGGATTTCTTCAGGTTGGAGTAACTAACATGGAATACATTATGTACCTTGAGAGGGGGAGGCAGAAGAAGTTCATAAGCTAGATCTCCTATTTTCTTCGTGACGGTGTACGGCCCACAGTATCTTAGAGATAGCTTTTTGTACTTCCCGAGAGATAAAGAACTTCTCTTGGGTTGTACATGAATGAAAACCATATTTGCTTCTTCAAACACTCTCTCCGATCTCTTCTTGTCAGCATGCAGCTTTTTGTACTTCTCAAGAGATAAAGAACTTCTCTTGGATCGTCGTACATGAATGAAAACCATATTTGCTTCTTCAAACACTCTCTCCAATCTCTTCTTGTCCGCATACTGCATTTGTCTATCCTGGGCAGCCTTAATATCTTTGCAGATTGCTTGCATTTGCTGCTCCATATCATCAAGCATCTGTCTGGACATTTCGACCCTGATCAATGGGTCGGACCATGTTAATGGTGTGAGGCAATCTTGTCTGTACAGAGCTTTGAATGAATGGACTCATCTCGATACTTTGGTGATAAGAGGCATTGTAAGCAAACTCCACTAGATGTAAGTAGCTTAGCCACTTGTTGGGATCTCTGCCCCACAGCATGACCAAAGAATATCTTCAATTACCTGGTTTACTCTTTCAGTATGACCATCTCTCTCTGGATTATAAGCTGTATTGAGATCTAAGGAAGTTCCTACTGCTTCGAAGAATGCAGTCCAAACCATGATGTGAACTTAGAATCTATGTCGCTCACTATTCTTCTGGGTAAGCCATGCACTTTGCAAATCTCCTTGAGGAAGACTCTGGCAACATCCACTATAGAGTAGGTTTCTTTTATTAGAATCAGATGGGCAACCTTGGTCAATCTGCCAACTACCACAAAAATGGAGTTGTAACCTAATTGCACTGACGGTAATCCAGTAACAAAATCCATACTGATACATTCCCACTTCATTTGTGGAATGTCCAAGGAATGCAACTTACCGGGCATTTTAACCCTTTTTGCCTTGACTCTTTGACATGTTAAGCACTGACATACATGATTCTACAAATGCTTGGATTTTAGCGGGGTCAGGAGAAGTCCCATCTTTAGATACTATCAATCCCAAGTATTCTACATGGTCAGTAGAGACAAAGTGCACTTACTCTTCTTTGCAAAGAGTTGGTGCTTCCTTAGGATCTCCAAGACTTTGTGCACATGATCTTCATGATCAGCTACATTCTTAAAGTATACCAGGATGTCATCAAAGAAGACAAGAACAAATTCATCCAATTATTCTCTGAGAATTTCTTGCATGAGGGGATTAAATGTCGCTGGGGCATTAGTTAATCCGAATGTCATGACTGTGAATTCATAATGCCCATAGCGAGTATTGAAAGCTGTCTTTGGGATATCTTGTTCCTTGATTTTGATCTGGTAATACCCGGATTTGAGATCTATCTTTGTGATGTGAACATTTGGGTTCCACTAAACCGATCCAAAAATTCATCGAGATCCTAGGGATAGGATACTTATTTTTAATGTTAACTGATTTAATCCTCTATAATCAATACAGAGCCTTAACATTCCATCTTTCTTTTTTTGAAAGAGAATGCGTGCACCCTAAGGTGAAACACTAGGTCTTACGAATCCTTGCACTAGCAGTTGTCTTAACTGCTCCTTAAGTTGTATGGCTTTTGGAACTTGCATTTTGTATGCACGCTAGGCTATTGGCTGAGCTCCTAGGGCTAGCTCTATCTCATGATCTACTTCCGGAGTCGGAGGCATCTCAGTAAGCTCTTCTAGGAACACATTGGCATACTCACTTAGCCATTTTGGTTCCGTAGCCTTGCATTTTCTATTTACTGGATTCATTTTAATGACATAGACAACTTGCCTCTTTCTGAGTCCCTTCAGCAATTTAGAAGCTTTGACTAATTGCAGAACTAGGGATCCAGAAATTCCAATTCCTTGGACTCAATTCTCGTGCAGGTCGAGGAAAGAAATGGTTTCATTATGACAGTGAATGTCAGCCTGATTCTTATGGAGCTAATCTATTCCAAGGATTCCATTGTAGATTCCCAATGGTAGGACTCTAAACTCGCAATCTGTTACGTTCCCATCGAGATTAAACTGAATATGGTCTGTCTCTAGGTGTGTGAAAGGAATCTTTCAAACAACTGGCCAATTCCACTTGCACAAGTTTCCCTGATTTTTGATTTAGGACTAACATATGCAAACATCCTAGGGAAATAAAAGAAAGTGTACTTCCTAAATCAATCAAAATCTTGAATTGCTTACCCTTGTACTCTGCTAGAGTCTAGAGGATTGAGAATTGACGATTCAGCCCCTGATGCTCAATGGCGGCATAGATCAGTCCTTTTTATTCCTCCTCCACTTCCTCAGCTATTGTGACGGCTCTAGCTACTGCATTCTGAGGTGGGACTCTCTGTCTTTGGTTTCCCTAATTCTGGGAGGGATTTCTAAGACTACTTTGCATCATTGAGGGTGCAAGCTTAGCTAGCACTCTTCTCTGGGGTTGCCCTGGTGGCAAGGGGGACCCTGATTGGACTGATACAAAGGAGTCCGTCTCTAAACTTTGGCACCTTGGCTTCCTTGGCCCATAGAAGGAGTTGGGCAATCCTTGAGCTGGTGCCCAAACCCTTGACGATCGAAACACCTGCAAAGCTCTTCCCTCTACATTCTAGAAAAAGCCGGAGTTCCCAGGTTGGAAGAACTTCCTGGTGTCTAGAATCTTTTGAAGGATGAGGGAGTTAGCTTTGGCATAGGACCTCCACAACAAAGTCCTTGGCAAATTCCTTTGCCATCCTCACTACTTTAGCCCCATTGAAACTGGCTTGGGATTCTTTACTAGGGTATCCAAGGGTTCGTTCATTCCCTGAATGAACTTGGCCAGCTGTTCTTCATCCAGAGCGGTGTTGAGTATTTGAGAAGGAGAGCAAATGCTCGGTGATACTCTTCAACAGTTATGCTCCCCTAGGTTAACTCCAAACAAGAATTCATTCATCTTGGTTTCCAAAAAGTCCAGAGAACAAAATCTTTTCCTTAGATAAGCCTTGAGATCAATCCATGTCTGGGTGTTCCGATCCAGATGGTTAGTCTCGTAGTGGTTTCTCCATGCCACTCTAGCTGTTTCTACTATCTTCAGCCTTGCAAGAGCCATTTTACTCCTCTCGTTGTATCCCGTGACATTGAAGTATTCTTCCATTGCTTCGATCCACTTCTCCATAGCCTCGCCCAAGTTTTCCCCTTCTCCCTTGAAGGGACCTGGCTGAGTTCTATGAAGGGACCTGGCTGAGTTCTATGAAGGGCTTTGCGAACATCAAGGTCAAGCTCTTCCTCATCTGTGAGAGGATCTGGCTGTCGGCCCCATGGTTCGTGCATCTCACATGATTCTACCAAAAATGATACATCGTTAAATTTCTATTTGATTTCGTCATCGACATCCCAAGACTTAAGAGGTTCGGAAATAATTACTTAAACAAGATAATCGGTCTTATTAGAGATCTACGACAACATACGCCCGAGGAACGGATCTAATTTCTTCAACTCTTTATCTGATAGACAAATCACTTGGATAACTAGAAATTTTTCACAAAACATTTCTTTATTTACATAAAGGTTGCAATATATACATAGAGCATCATGGCTCTAGAAAGTTAAAACCTCCGCGGGAAATGCATGAGACGGTGATAGTGGGCTATAGACATGGACCACAGACATGCCGCGGTACAATTGCTCCCTTACTGCTAAGGGTGCTACAATATTTATTCTCAGGGAATAAAATAGCTAAGAAGTCTATAAATATGGCAAGAAGGCTTGAAATCAAGAGGCGTGGGGCGATACAGGATCACACCGTGAACCACCTTTAGCTTCAATACAATCATGGCCAAAGAGATATTGTCCCTCAGCATTAAGTGCTGGCTACAAGAGGCATGGACATACTACCCTGCATACCACTTATGCTGACGTCTATGCATTGGATTGGGAAAATATAATTCCTCAAAATGATTTGCGAGCCTTACTCTGCTCCTTCGAGACGTAGCGGCGGAAGAGAGGATATGCTTAAAGGTGAAAGCAATCATATCTTGAGATGGAGTGATGTAAGATTCCTCCCTAGCCCCTCATGATGTCCAGTATCTTCCCCTGTAATCAATCCCCTCTTCAGAAATATAAAAGATCTTGTTTCTGCCTGTTTTGGCTCTTAGAGAGAGAAAATGTTCTAGAGAGAGGTTATTTAGATTTTGAATATTTTGGATAGAAAAATTTCTCACCTTATTAAAATAAGTTCCCCTGAAACAGAAGTTCAAAAAGATTTCCAGAAGGTGCATTAGAAATCAAGTATAATCTGTTCAAGAGGCCTTACCTTAGGGGTTCAGATTTTCAAAAAAAAATAAATTATGGTTTTGAGGGACCAATCAGATTCATCCAAATGTGTAGAGAAGATAAATAGAAGAAATAAAGAAAATCCCCCCAAAAAATGAGTAAATACTCACATAAGATGAAGAGTTGACTAAGGACAAGGTTAATAGTTAAAAAAGAGAGATATTCAAAAGAAATGATGCATTTTTGACACCTCAGTATAGGGAAATTCCCCTCATAAAGGAGGTGCCTATTTCACATTCTTGAATGAGTTTTAAAGTCCCAAACAATGAGATATTTTTATCTCTCCTCTCTCTCCTGTTTCAACTAGATCCAAAAAGTGAGCTAAAAATGGTCAAAAATTGACCAAACTGATCCAAAAAATTCTAGAATCAGTTTGCTTGTTTAAGAGCTCACTTTTTCCTACAAATAGAAGCCTCCCCCTTTGTTGAAGCTTAATAGTGTTTTTTGCACTGTTACCCTGCTTCTCCCAAGAGCCAAAAACTGTGAATTTACTCATAATTCATTAGTTTTTGACCTTCCCTCTTCTAAAGATTGGTGGCCACTCTTGTCTCAAACAAGAGTAGAACCCTCAAATCATCAAGACAAAGGAAAGCTCTCAAATTCTCCATGTAAGTTGGAGATTCTTCTCTTTTCTATTCATTTTATGGTTTTTTATGATTTTTGTCTTCTCTAAAATGAATATGATGTTATGCCTCATTGAAAAAAGGCAATCCCCTCTCTTCTTTAGTAAATCCAACCATTCTTTATCCTAGATGAATGATTAATGGATAAAATCAAGTTTTTCATAATGTTTCTCTTAAATAAGTACAAAATGTCTACATTAGAATGATTTAAATACTCTTGGAGAACTTTTAATTAATTTTAGAAACTTAAAATTTAAAAAATGGTCAGCCATACAAAGGAGGTTATGGTGAAATTTTTTAAAAATTTGAAAATAAGTATTATCTTTTATTATTCTAAAAGAGTAATCCTTATGGTTTCTATATTCTAAAAGTGTCATTTTCATGCATAGAAGATGCATTTTGATTATTTGCATTAAAGAATATTTTTTATTATAAAAGTGTTACTTTTATCAGTATTGATTTTATGCATAAAAGTATACATAAAAGAATGTTTTTTTAATTATAAAAGTGTTACTTTTACCATTATTGATTTTATGCATAAAAGAATATTTTTTTATTATAAAAGTGTTACTTTTATCATAAATGATTTTTATGCATAAAAGTGTTTTTTTTTCCGAGAAAAGATCCTTTCATTAGTTATATAAAAACGCCCGAAGGGCTACAAAAGATCTCTCCTGCTCCTAAGAGAGATAGAGCAGCGAATACATCATGGCAGCCTGGGAGACTCTCCCTAGGTGCTGCAGAATACAAGCATCAGTACAAAGAACTGAGCGGCTAAATCATACAATAGGGGGGGGAAAGCCAAACAGGTGGCCTGTAGTGCCAGCGGGGGGATCCCGTGTGTAAGGTGTAGAAAGAGCCACAGCGCCAAGTGGTGTGAAAGGCCTGACGCCGTAAGATCGCCTCATCCCCGGATGTGGTCGTACTGTCCTCGCAGGGTGTGAATCAACTCCTGCTGCCAAATCCCCCGTACAGTCTCTGCTGGTGGCTTCAATCTCCCCTCAAAGGCCGTAAAGCACCGGGCCCTCCAGGTGAACCAGATGGTGAGGCTGCTAAGGAGCTCCCATCGTAAATCCCTCTCCTGTGTCTAGCTCTGGCGGACGAGAAATTCGGTGCTGGAACCAGGCGAGGCTGGCCCCTAATAAATCTGATGGCCTGACTGCCCTGCTCCATCTCATAGCCCATAGCAGGCCCTGACGAAGTCGACCAAGCAGCGGCACCCTACGTAAACATACCCTCTGGAGAGAGGGGGGCCAGAATACGCAGCATCCGCAGCAGCCAAATCTGCTGTGCCTGAGGGCAGTCCCAAAGGCAATGTCTCTATGTCTCCATAGGGTGGCCGCATCGGACGCAGGCCACCGGAAGACCGCTGTAAACAAGCCAAGTGCCAACTGCTGAGCCCCTGTGGGCGACCAGCCACACTGAAAAGCCGAGATCCTGCGGGCCTGCCGACTAGCCCAGAGCCGAGCCCAGAAATCCTCAAGGAACTCCTGTGAGAGTCCCTGTAGTTGCCAATGCCCCGCTGCCGCTGGAGAAACCGTCCTCCTCACCGTCAAAATATGCCGCCCCAGCCAAACAGTATACTGGAAAAAGGTGATCTCTGTGGCCTCAAGGGATGCATAAGGATCATGCCACTCGTACTCCCCGGGGTCCCACTGTAGCCGGGCCAAGGGGTGCGCTGCATATGCCCATATGCGCCAATCCGGGAGCACATCAGCAGGGTCGGGGTCAATATGCCACTTCCGAGAAGCGGCGGCCACTACCCGAATCCTCTGAAAGGTGCACTCTGCAACCAAAGGCGACTCCACCTCCACTCTCTAGAGTCTGCCCTCATCCTGGATCTCATAGTAGAGGCATCTGCCATCCTCAGTGCTAGCTCTGACAGCAATCAGGATCTCCAACTGTGTAAAGGCTCCCATCCACCGTGGGGCCACTGGCTCGAGAGGCGTGAACCACTCCTCTGTGAGTGCCTATATATCATCCCTCATAATCAAACCCCCTCTGAAGTGACTCAGCCTCTCCACCTGGATCTCCTCTGGTAGACTGCACAAAGCCTGCCAGTCTCCAAAACTACGAGCTGGGCCTGCTAAAGGTCCCCAGGCTAGACGAGGCCGAGAACCCAGCATATGACCCTGCTCCGTGCGAACCGCTGGGCTCTAGATGAGCGGCTGTCGGGCCTGCTCCTCAACACAAGAAGGAGGCCGCTGAGAGAGCACCGATCTCTACAACTCCCAAGCTCTCAGGATGCTCAAAGCAAATCTGTCCTCCCATCCTCTACTGAGGCCTGTCCTCCTCATCTCTATGAAGATCCAGCGAATCTCTGGTGCCCAAGTACCCCCTGCTGGGGACGCCCGAGCCTTTAGTCTCTGCAAGAGAAGCTCTTTCCAAGGCTCAGCGCCGCTTGGAAGCAACCCCCAAATAATAAGCTTCCCCAATAAGGCTCTACTCTGATCGACTGGATCTATAATGCCTAAACCGCCCTAAGAGCCAGCGAGAGTGTAATAACTGCCCATGCAACCTTTGCCCGAGCTGGCTGACCGTCCCTCCCGGACCACAGAAAGTTCCTGATCAGCCCTCTGTACCTGGCTGATGCAAGAGCTCGAGAAAATCCAGCAAGACGTAATGTACCACATGGTCGCTAATAGCACCTGATTTGCCACCACCACCCTCCCAGCCAAGGATAGTCGAGCTGTACTCCAATACAATAGCTTCTTCCGAATGCTCAGAAGAAGTGGGGCAATCTGCTGCTCAGGTGACAAATCAAGGCCAATCTAGCATCCCAAATACCGCACTGCTGTGCCTGGAGGAATCCATCTAAAACCGGGGTCCGGGCTCCATGCCGGAGTGGGAGCACTACTGATCCAAAAGGCCACTGTCTTGTGCCAATTGATCAGTGCTCCTGAAGCTGCACTAAAAACCTAGAGCGACTGCTCAGCCCGAATAAGATTGGCCTCATGGCCATGCAAAAATAAGCCCGTGTCGTCTGGCAAACTCAGCATCAAGCAGGTCCTCCCCAAACCAACCTCTTCTGCCGTCAAATACATACTCATAGCCTCCGCAAAGAAGAGAAAAAGGAAAGGGGCGAGAGGACACCCCTGATAGACTGATCTGGTCAGCTCAAAACTCGGCCCCCGTCCTCCTGCAATCAGCACCTGGCTGCGAGCTGTGGAATACAAAGCTGCCACCCCTCTGATCCATCCTGGCTCAAAGCCCAGGCGAAGCATAGTGCCCTCTAAGAACCCCCAATCAACTCTATCGTATGCCTTCTCAAAATCGAGAAGCATCACGACCAAGTCCTCGCCAAGAAATCTAGCTCGGGCCGTCGCCTCCCAGAAAGTAAAGATGTTGTCAAGGATACTGCGCTCCTTGACAAATCCTGTCTGAGTAGCATGAATCAACTCCCCCAAGAAGGGCTGGATCCTCAAACTCAAGGCCTTTGCCAAGACCTTGTAGACAGTGTTGAGGATCGTAATAGGCCTCCAATGCCAAATATCATGTGATACTCCCTCCCCCTTGGGGATAAGATAGATCAAGCCCTCTGAAAAGCTCTGCGGCATCACCCCAGTGTCCAAAACATGCTGCGCACCTAAAACTGTTCGCATATGGTCTGTGACCCTCCTCTGCACATGGGCCCACACAGTCTGTCTGCAAACATCTCGATCCTCAGTGAGCTGCACACAAAGAACGGAGGGGGAAGGTGGAAGGCAAAAAGTGAAGAAAGACCCCAGGGAGAACGAAAAATCAGAAAAGGAAAAGAGGCGGGGGGAAGGCGGCGAGGACAAAAACCCTAGGGGAAGGCGGCTGGAGCTCATGTCTCTGCTCCTCTACCTCTCTAACCTCCTGGCGTGCCTGGCTCAGCTGGGACGCCACCCACTCACATGTAGGCTACTGCTCCTGAAGGCGCTGTAGCGAAGCAAGGCTGCGTCTCAGCCGTTGCTCCCGCTCGTGAATCTCTCCCAGTCGTGTCAAAGCTACAGCGTGTAGAAAAGAGCTAAGATCAATGAGTCCCTGGGCACACTGGCCCGTTATGCATAAAAGTGTTACTTTTATCATAAATGATTTTTATGCATAAATGGATGCATAAAAGAAATTCTTTTATATTGAAAGAGTGACTTTCATCACAAATGATTTGTATGCATAAATATATACATAAAAGATAAAAATTTTATATTAAAAATGTGATTTTCATCATAAATGATTTTTATGCATAAATGGATGCATAAAAGAAATTCTTTTATATTAAAAGAGTGACTTTCATCACACAAATGATTTGTATGCATAAATACATGCATAAAAGATAAATTTTTTATATTAAAAGTGGATTTTTATCATAAATGATTTTTATCATAAATGATTTTTATCATAAATGATTTTTATGCATAAATGGATGCATAAAAGAAATTCTTTTATATTAAAAGAGTGACTTTCATCACAAATGATTTGTATGCATAAATATATACATAAAAGATAATTTTTTTATATTAAAAGTGTGATTTTCATCATAAATGATTTTCATGCATAAATGGATGCATAAAAGAAATTCTTTTATATTAAAAGAGTGACTTTCATCATAAATGATTTGTATGCATAAATACATGCATAAAAGATAATTTTTCCATATTAAAAGTGTGATTTTCATCATAAATGATTTTTATGCATAAATGGATGCATAAAAGAAATTCTTTAATATTAAAAGTGTGATTCTCATCATAAATGATTTGTATCCATAAATAGATGCATAAAAGAAAGTTTTTATTTTAAAAAGAGTTATTTTCATTGGATTTAGTTTTTATGCATGGGAAGATGCATATGAGAAATTCTTTTATTCTAAAAGTTTAATTTCTACTAAATTGGATTTATGCATAGAAAGATGCATAAAGAAATTTATTTTATTCCAAAAGAGTTATTTTTATCAATTTTGATTTTATGCATAAAAAGACGCATAAAGAATTTTATTTTTATTTAAAAAGAGTTATTTTAATCAATTTTGATTTTATGCATAGAAATATGCATAAAGAATTTTATTTTTTATTCAAAAGAGATATTTTCATCAATTTTGATTTTATGCATAAATAGATGCATAAAGAATTTTATTTTTATTCCAAAAGAGTTATTTTTATCAATTTTGATTCTATGCATAGAAAGATGCATAAAGAATTTTATTTTTAATTCAAAAGAGTTATTTTTATCAATTTTGATTTTATGCATAGAAAGATGCATAAAGAATTTTATTTTTATTCCAAAAGAGTCATTTTTTTCAATTTTGATTTTATGCATAGAAAGATGCATAAAAAATTTTATTTCTAATTCGAAAGAGTTATTTTCATCAATTTTGTTTTTATGCATAAATAGATGCAAAAAGAATTTTATTTTTATTCCAAAAGAGTTATTGTTATCAATTTTGATTTTATGCATAGAAAGATGCATAAAGAATTTGATTTTTAATTCAAAAGAGTTATTTTCATCAATTTTGATTTTATGCATAAATAGATGCATAAAGAATTTTATTTTTATTCTAAAAGAGTTATTCTTATCAATTTTGATTTTTTGCATAGAAAGATGCATAAAAGATTTATTTTTATTTTAAAAGTATTATTTTCATTGAAATTTAATTTATGCATAGATAGATGCATAAAATATTTATTTTTATTTTGAAAGTGTTATTCTCATTAAAATGGAATTTATGTATAGTAAAATGCATAGAAGGTTTATTTTTAATTTAAAAGTGTTATTTTCCTTAAAATTGAATTTATGCATAAAAAGATGCAAAAAATGATTTTTTAAAAAGTGTTATTCCTACTAAAGTTATCTTTATGCCTAATTAGATGCGTAAAGAATCTTTATATAAAAAAATTAAAATTCTCTTATACTCTATAAATAGATGTGATGAGATGTGATAGGAATCATATCGATAAAAATGGAATGGATGGATGGAAGTGCTATGAATTAGATAAATGTAAATGGATGAATTGATGTGATGTCCTGTGAATTAGGATGTGAAGGAATAGTATAAGATGTGAAAGAATGTGATGGCATGTGAATCGTGATATGAATGACGGCATGTGAATCGAATATGAATGAATGATAAAGGGATGTGAATGAATGACGGCATGTGAACCGGATGAATGGATGATGTGGTTGATGTGTGAATGATGTAGATCAATGTAGGTGGATGTGGATGTGGATGTGGATATGGATGTAGATGTATGTATGTAGATGTGGATGTGGATGTGGATGTATGGATGTAGATGTGGATGTGGATGTATGGATGTAAATGTGGATGTGGATGTATGGATGAGGATGTGAATGTGGATGTATGGATGTAGGTGTGGATGTGGATGTATAGATGTGGATGTGGATGTGGATGTATGAATGTGGATGTGAAAATGGATGTATAGATGTGGATATGGATGTATGGATGTGGATGTGGATGTGGATGTGGATGTATGGATGTGGATGTACGAATGTGGATGTGGATGTATGGATGTGGATATAGATATGTATGTATGAATGCGGATGTGGAAGTGGATGTATGAATGTGGATGTACGAATGTGGATGTGTATGTGAAATAATGAATGCGAATGTGTATGTGAAATGATGTGATGCCAATATGAGTAAATGGATGAGATGTGATGACATGTGAATTGGGATGTGAATAAATGATATGTGATGTGAATGAATCTAATGTGATGTGAATAAATGATATGTGATGTGAATAAATGATATGTGATGTGAATGAATCTTATGTGATGAGATGGAAAATGATGTGATTGGATGAGAATGAGTACACATATGAATGGAATGTGGAATAAGTAATGTGGATTGATGAGGAATAATGTGGAAAGACGAGAGTTCATTATAGAAACTGTATTTGTGACCTATTTGTAAATGACTGTTTTATGTCAAGAATGCTGGGGAAGCATTTTGATAGTCTTGTGATTAAGGTCATGGAGGCCTAACTGATAAAGTTGCAATTAGCTGATGGAGAGTCAACGAAGGACATCTCGCGTAGCAAGGTCGGCTGAGTGTTGGAATTAGGGTTGCAGGAATGCACACACAACTTCAAGAAGATGAGGAAGCTTGAGCACAACACAGTAGTGTATTATGAGTGCCAAAAATGAAAGATTACAAGCCCTAGAAGATAATGGGCGTATATACAATGCACGGGGGAAAAAACCTCCTAGTGAGGGAAAAAGTGCCCCGGCGGTCCTAAGTGTGTTCACACACATCACTACTATAATATGGTAACAAATCCCCCCTGGAGTGATGCGGTGAACAAGAGCTAGCACTCATGTATAGGGAAGTGTCTAGCTATGTGGACGAATCCACAAAAGGGAGTAAGCCCAAAGCTTTGCGAAAAGCTTCGAACTTCTCACGAGGCAGAGCCTTTGTGAAAAGGTCTGCAAGGTTATCCTGTGTTGGCACATAAGCCAAACTGATCTCTCCTGCAGAGAGTCTCTCCCTGACATAATGGTAGTGCACCTCAATGTGCTTCGTACGAGCATGGAACACTGGGTTCCGCGCAACTGCCAATGCGCTCTGACTGTCAGTGAAGATGGTGGTGGCAGATGGCTGCCCAACACCCAAATCAGCCATAAGGCGTCTGAGCCACACACACTCAACCGTAGCTGTGAAAGCTGCCCTGTACTCAGCTTCACAACTAGAAGTGGCCACAGTAGGCTGCTTCTTGCTCAACCATGATATGCATGAGCTTCCAAGCATGAAGCAAAAACCACTCGTGGACACGCGTGTGTCATAACAACCAGCCCAGTCAGAATCTGAAAAAATATGTAAATCTGGCGGCAATGATCCCCCCTTGGGATAAAACAACCCAAGATGCCGAGTACCACTCAAATAGCGAAAGATACGCTTCACTGCCTGCCAATGCTTAATGCCTGGGCTATGCATAAATCTGCTCACCTGTGAGACTGCAAACTGAATGTCTGGCCTCGTAATGCATACATAAATGAGGCAACCAACAGCTGTCTGATAGAGTGTGACATCAAAGTGATCTCCAGCATCATGAAGACTCAACTTCAAACCTGTCTCCATTGGAGTACCAATAGGCTTGCAGTCTTCAAGGCCAAATCTCCGCAACAATGTTTCAATATACTTTGTCTGACACAAAGCAATACCTCCATCACACTGCTTAAATTGTATCCCCAAATAATGATGCAAATGCCCCAAATCTGACATCTCAAAAGAGGCATTCAAATCAGCCTTAAAATCAGCAATATGACTCTCATTTGGTCCTGTGAGTAGCATGTCATCGACATAGAGAGCAATGATTAGATGTACACCATCCACACGTTTAACATACAAAGTGCTTTCTGTTGGACTATTCTGAAACCCATGTGCAGTCAAATATGCATGTATTTTTTCATACCAAGCTCGTGGAGCTTGATTTAAACCATATAAAGCCTTTTTTAACCTGCACACTTTGTTTTCCTGCCCTCTTTGAACAAAACCACGAGGCTGCGATACATACACCTCCTCATGCAAATCTCCATTTAAGAACGCAGTCTTTATGTCCAGCTGATGTACATTCCAACCATTATGAGCTGCTAATGCACTGATGCTACGAACAGTGGTCATACGACATGTGGGAGCAAAAGTCTCATCAAAATCAATGCCCTTCTCTTGAGCATAACCTTTTGCAACAAGCCTAGCCTTATGGCGATCCACTGTGCCATCAGGCTTACGCTTCAATTTGTATACCCACTTAGTGCCAATGGCCTTCTTGCCAGGGGGCAAGTCACATAAAGACCATGTACTATTCTTCATAATAGCATCGTATTCTGCTTGCATAGCAGCCATCCAATTTTCTGAACTTTGTGCCTCATCAAATGAAACAGGCTCACTTTCATCGCACATACTAGAAACAGCCAATGCATAACAATCTGACGCATAAGAGGCACCATGAGAGCCAGAACGAGTGCGACTAGACAAAGGGGCATCCAACTTGCTGTCACGCAAAGTCTGCACCAGCCATCTAGGCATGTTCCTAGAGCCCTCAATCTCTTGTCTCTCATCCTCAAGTGCATCATGCACATCTGCATCAGATATAGGCTGATCTGTGCCATCATTTAAAACCTGCATAGGCTGAAAAACTGCCTCATGAGGTATTGCACTTGACTGTGCACCACTGAAAAGAGGCAACAATGTATCATAGACATCACGTGAGCTGATATCTGTCTCCTTAGTACATGAAACCAAGGGCTGAACTGCATCTTCCACAAATACAACATCACGGCTAACCAAAATGCGCTTTGTCTGTGGATGATACAAACGATAGCCTTTGCTCTCAGCACTATATCCAACAAAAATACATTTGACAGCTTTGTCATCCAATTTTCTGCGATGTTGCACAGGCACTAATGCATATGCCAGGCAACCAAAAACACGTAAATGGCCAACAGATGGCTTGCGGCTATGCCAAGCCTCATATGGAGTGACAACCTGTAATGCTTTGGTGGGACACCTGTTTAGTACATAAGTGGCACACATGACAGCCTCAAGCCAAAAACCATGTGGTAGACTTTGACTCTTAACCATACATCTTGCCATTTCCATGAGAGACCTGTTTTTTCTCTCAGCCACACCATTTTGCTGTGGTGTATACGGCACTGTACATTGGTGTTTTATCCCACGCTCAGCCAGAAATGCATTAAATTCTGAAGACATATACTCCCCCCCTCGATCTGAACGGAGGGTGCCCATCTTGCTTTCTGACACATTTTCAGCCATAACCAAAAACTGTTTGAAGCACAAAAACACTTCGGACTTTGCCTTCAAAGGATATACCCATGCATGCCTGGTAAAATCATCAATGAAAGTCACGAAGTAAAGGTAGTTTCCAAATGATGGAGTTTGCATGGGACCACAAACATCACTGTGAACAAGCTGCAATCTGCGTTCAGCTCTCACTGATCCATCTTTGGGAAAGGAAGCACGCTGCATTTTACCCAATATGCAGCCCTCACAAACATGCTTGACAGGTGCCTCAAGCTTAGGCAAAGAAGACACCATTTCAGATTTCTGCAGGCGCAGCAAACTTGCAAAATTCAGATGACCAAAACGTGCATGCCACAGTTTTGCATTTGAAATAGCCTGCGTATCCATAATAGCACATGCTGAATCCTCTACACATTTGCCATCCATATTGAGCTTATACAGCCCTCGACATAGTGAACCAGATGCTACAATGATGTCACCACAAGAGAGATCATGAACAGTACATCTGTCATCCACAAATTTTACAACCAAACCTGTTTTGGCAAATGCGGAGACTGACAGCAGATTCTTTTTGATCCCTGGCACATACAATGCATCAAAAAGTGTAAAGGTGTTGCAATTTGCAACATTCAGCACAATCTGTCCAACTCCTTTAACGGGATAAGAGGAGTTATTGGCACAAGTGACAGTATTCCCTGTGGGAGCAGACTCAAGGAAAGTGAATAAACTGCGCTGCGAGGTGATATGCTTAGTGGCACCACTGTCAAAGTACCATACATCTGAATCTACTGCAGACATACATGTGTCATGCAAAGATGGGTCATAACTGCACTGCGCATTGAATGCCCATTCTGTATCTTGAACAACATTAGCAGATTCATTGTTAGAAGGAGAGGCATCTGCAACAGCCATACCAGCCTCTTTCTTCTTAGCCTCTTTCGCAGCCAGCTTAGGACACGCTTTGATGACATGATCATTTCCCTTACAGTACTTGCAAAATGTCTTCTGTTTGTCACCCTTCTTCTCATCTTTGTCTTCCTTCTTTGGTTGCGTAGCATTTGCAGATTTCTGCTTACTAGAAGAAAAGCCAACTTTACCTTTCCCGCTTCTCTGACTAGCAACGAAAGCTTGATCTGCGACACGCATAATATTCCTGTTTTGCCTTGACTGGTCTTCTTGCAGCAAAACAGAAACTAACTCCTCAAATGATAAGGCATTGGGATTGCCTTTCATCATCAAGCGAAGAGTGGAAGCAAAACCCTGATAAGAATCTGGTAGACCATTCAAAACAGTCTGCACAAGTGAACTGTCTGACAGGATTTCATCTGCAGAAATGAGCTGCTCTTTGAAATCCTTGATCTTTGTCAAAAAGCTATCCATAGAATCACCTTCGTTCATATGCTCACTCTCCAACTGTTTTCGGAGGTAAGCAACACGAGCCTCATTTCTTGCCTGATACAATGTGGCAAGTACATCCCAAGCATCCTTAGAAGTCCTGCAGGAGCGAATATGTGGGATAATGGTACGTTTGACAGACAGCGCAATCAAGGCATGAGCCTGCGCATCTCTACCATCCCAACGAATCTGCTCTGCTGAAAGTGGTGGTTCTCGAACAGCTGCTACAGCACTTGTGCCTGCACCATCATCAACAGTACCTGTTTCTGATGTGTTTGCAGCATTCCCAGCCACAATAGGACGTGCATCAATACCCTGCACAATGTTCCATAACCCCTTTGCTACCAATACATGTCGCATCATATATGCCCACAATGGATAGTTGGTGCCATCCAACTTATCCTCAGCAGCCAACATGCGGAATACATCATTGTTGTCAGCCATGGCCAATGACTGTACTACTAGATGTAAATGCTGTCTGTAAGAGGTAAACCTGTATAAAATCGACCTGTGCTATGTAGCACAGCCCAAAACAGACGAATGGGCACCTATCCTGCAGATTTTAATCTTGACAGAAAATCTGCACAGTAGGACGATTTTGCCTGTGCATTACTTGGAATGCAAAAACGGAGGGCGAAATGACTTCAGATCAAAATTCTGAAACGAACTAGCCCTACGGACTTTCCCACGGCATATACTAACCTGCAGACGCTCGTGAAACCTCGTCGCAATCGGAGGAGATGAAGCGGCAGGTGCCGGTGATGCTGCCCGGGAGGAGGAAGCCTGCTCTGATACCAATTGTTGGAATTAGGGTTGCAGGAATGCACACACAACTTCAAGAAGATGAGGAAGCTTGAGCACAACACAGTAGTGTATTATGAGTGCCAAAAATGAAAGATTACAAGCCCTAGAAGATAATGGGCGTATATACAATGCACGGGGGAAAAAACCTCCTAGTGAGGGAAAAAGTGCCCCGGCGGTCCTAAGTGTGTTCACACACATCACTACTATAATATGGTAACACTGAGGTCTTGACCAGCCTCGGTTCGATTTAAATGGTGAGCTTCCGGTACGGTGGATGAGGGACCAAGGAAGCGGCCTATGAGTGAAGCGCTAGGTGACCTACAAAGGATCCTAGAGGGTGTTGACCATACGGTGCTCAGGCTCTGGGTCACCAAAGATACCCACATGTGCGTCATGGAAGATATTGGAACAAGGAGTAAGTTGTTTTCTGAAACCGTCATTCACATCACATCACATCACATTCATTCACATCACATGTCATCCATTCACATCTATCCCAATTTATATCACATCCATTTCACATCACATCTCATTCATTCACATCCTAATTCACATCACATCACATCTCATCCATTCACATCCTGATTCACATGACATCACATCTCATTCATTCACATCACATCTCATCCATTCACATCCCATATCATTCATTCACATCACATATCATCTATTCACATCCCACATCACATCTCATCTATTCACACCACATATCATCCATTCATATCTATCCCAATTTACATCATATCACAACACATCCATTCCACATCACATCTCACCCATTCATACTTATCTGACTCACATTACATCACATCACATACACATTCATTGTATCGCCATCTCATCACATACATTCTATTCACATTACATCATGTCCACATCATATCTCATTCATACACATCCCATCTCATTCATCCACATCCATCCAATCATTCATATGCACGACTATCCACATCTATCCATACATTCACATCTATCACTTCACATCCACATATATTCACATCACATCTCTTTACATCACATTACATTCTTTCACATACACATCCACTTCCATTCTTTCACATACACATCCACATCCATTCTTTCACATACACATCCACATCTATTTACATCACATTCTTTCACATACTCATCCACATCCATTTACATCACATTCTTTCACATACACCTCCACATCCATTTACTTCCCATCTCACCCTTTCACATATCCTCTTATCTCATTTTCATCTCATCATTCACATCCACATCCATTTACTTCACATCTCATCCACAATCATTTTCGTTATACCACATCCTATCACATCCTATCACATCCCATTTACATCTTATCACATCTATTCACATCCTATCGCATCCCATTTATATCTTATCACATCCATTCACATCCCATTTACATCTTATCACATCCATTCACATCCTATCTCCATTTAGTAGCTTTTTCTACTTCGATACCGATAATGGGACTTTTTCTAAATTTCTGCCAATTGCTTGGCGTAGATAAAGGTTCTTTTTCTCGAGACGACTATTTCCATATTCTTTCTAAATTTCTCAATTGAATTATATTCAATTTTTCTCTTTTGGAATAAAATAATTCATGTGATTTACAAAAATCAATTCTACTCATATTTCCACTTTTGATAAATAATCATAAATCGAATTATACTAAAAATTTCTCTTTTTCTCATTTAATTTCTTGGACCTCAAATATCATGGGAATTCCCCTTTTTGCATTTAATTATTTGCATTCCAATGTCATGGGAATTCCTATTTTATCATCAAATATTTCTCATAAAATAAATTCATAAAATATCCATTATTTCAATATGCTAGGAATTCCACTTTTTCCATTTAAATCATTGAATTCCAAATGTCATACGAATTCCTCTTTTATCATTTAAATATTTCTCATGCATAAAATAAATTTATCTAAAATTCATCTTTGAGTTTAAATAAAATATCCATTAATTTTAATATGCTAGGAATTTCACTTTTCCTATTTAAATGATTGAATTCCAAATGTCATAGGAATTCTCTTTTATCATTTAAATATTTCTCATGCATAAAATAAATTTTATCTTAAATTCATCTTTGAATTTAAATAAAATATCCATTATTTCCAATAGGCTAGGAATTCCACTTTTCCTATTTAAATTATTGAATTTCAAATGTCATAAGGACTCCTTTTTTATCATTTAAATGTTTCTCATGCATAAAATAAATTTATCCAAAATTTATCTTTGAATTTAAATAAAATATCTATTTATTCCAATATGCTAGGAGTTTCACTTTTCCTATTTAAATGATTGAATTCCAAATGTCATAGGAATTCCTCTTTTATCATTTAAATATTTCTTATGCATAAAATAAATTTATCTAAAATTTATCTTTGAATTTAAATAAAATATCCATTAATTTCAATATACTAGGAATTTCACTTTTTCTATTTAAATGATTAAATTCCAAATGTCACAGGAATTCTTCTTTTATCATTTAAATATAATTACCATAATTCTCTCTTTTCTTAACTATTTAATTACACATAAACCTTTAAAATTAGTTTTTCATTGAATGTGACAAAAACCATTCTTTTAGCCTAGGATATTCAATCCTAGAATATGGTAGGAAATCCTCTTTTCACGTTATGCATAAGAATGAATTATGTATCAATTTTCTTAAAAATTTTACCATAGCTCCGCTGCTATTACTGAAAATTTTTAATTTTTATGAAAAGTTTAAGATATAATAATGTAATAATTATGATAGTATAACTATCTTTTACCCTTAAATCCAATTTATGGATTTATCTCATAATATTACCATAATTTACAAGCATATAAGTATAAAAACCATTTTCTTAAACCTTTAGATTCTTAAGCCTAGAGCTTGATTTGTGAATTAAGAATTTCTCCATGAAAAGCATCAATTGAATAGAGAATTGGTCATAGGAATGACCATTCTTGGGGGGGGGGGGAGAGATAAACATAAAAACGTTCTAATTTAAGCATAAATGTAAAATTTATGTGATTAATCACTAAAATTAATTAGAGAGCTTCATTTGCATTGAACCATTCAATTGAATACTTCTCAAGCTTGAGAGGGGTTGAGAAGTGAAAAACATTTAGAAGATTAAGAAAAAGACCATAAAGTCACACTTTACCTCTTGTTTTGCTTGATTCTTTAGTCATTGGAGAGGCCCCCAACTAATCAATTGATTAGTATGTTGAGGAAGGCTCCAAAGAAGGTTGAAGAGAGAGAGAAGCTCCAATCTTTCCAAATTGTAGAGGATTTTTAGAGGATAATAAAAAATATCATTATTTTCGTATATAATACTGGCATAGTATAATTGACAGATTTTTTTACAAAGGACTAAGGATCTATTTATAGGTGAGGGAGGCCTCTAACTAAGTCCAACTAGGTTCTAGAATTTTCCAAGTTTAGTTTGGTTGAATTTGGACAAGATTTGAAACTAGTTTGGCTCCCTTTTGATTTGGTTTGATCTAGGAGACAGTAGAGATAAAAATATCACAATTCTTTTGAGTTAAAAACTCCACCACATGTGTGAAATAGGCACCTCCTTGCAAACTCAGTGACTCTTTTCATGATGCATATACTAGCCAATGATGATAATGGCAAAAATCAGGCCTTCTATTCACAAAGGGGATTTAGAGGGGATTCCTCTGATTTTGGCGGAGAGAACCGTGATTACTCTCGAAGGAAGGGACTGGAGTCTGGAATCTTGATCCCTGATTTTTTTGCCCTGAAAACCTTGATCCAAAAGGAGTTGGGCAATCCATACTGCGATGTCCAAATCTTTGATAGTTATAGCATTTCACTCTCTTGTTCAAGGGTGGAACTTCTGAAGTTGAAATCCAGGGAATTGAGTTTCGGGAAAAGGACATTTCTTCCATTCTGAAACTTCCCATATCCTGGGTTTGACCCTGATATCTCTTTAGGCGGAGGAAGGCTGGAATCACCTTCTCGGAATAAAAACCTTTTGAAAGGTGATGGTGCTAGCTTTGGTGAGACTTTGACATCAAAGGCTTTGGCGAAATCCTTCGCCATCCGAACTGCTTCGGCCATGGAAATAGGTTTGGCATTCTTGACTAAAGTATCTAATGGCTCGTTCATTCCCCAAATGAACCTGGCCATCAGCTGCTCTTCATCCAATTGAGAGGAATATTTAAGGAGAAGTGCAAAAGCCTGATGGTACTCTTCAATTTTTTGGGTTTCCTGCTTTAGTTCCAAGAACTCATTCATCTTAGTTTCAAGAAAGCCTGGGGGACAAAATGTCTTTTCGTGGTAAGCCTTAAGATCGGTCCAGGTATGGGTATTTCGGTCAAGACGGTTTGTCTCACAGTGGTTTCTCCATGCCACTCTAGCTGTCTCCACTATCTTCATCCTTGCAAGAGCCATTTTGCTCTTCTCATTGTACCCGGTGACATCGAAGTATTCTTCCATTGATTCAATCCACTTCTCCACAGCCTCGCCCAAGTTTTCCCCTTCACCCTTGAAAAGTCCAGGCTGTGAACTATGAAGAGTTTTACGAACATCCTGGTCGAGCTCTTCTTCATCAAGTTGTGGGTTAACATTTCTACCACGACGACCTCGATCCATGTTCCTATCAATACGAAAATTCTTGTTAAGTCTCTTTATTTATGATTCAATCCGATTTTTTATTTAACTGATTCCGGGGTTCTCGGCTCCCCACAGAGTCAAGGGATAAAGATACTCATATAGAACGTATTATTAGTTAACAATTCATTCAAAATTATCTCATTCATATCTTTAACACAATAATGGTCCATCAGACTGAATTTTTCTATCTAAACAATCCTCCATGGGAATTTCGATTTTTCAGATTTTTAATTTATCATCCCTTAACTTGATCCACTGATCAAAAGTTAACAGTAGCAATCTTCCAGCACAATCCACTAATCTCATAGTGATTGGCTGAAGTCATTAACATCATTCCATTTAAGAACATCATCACAAGGACTCGTCCCATTCATCCTCATTGTGGTTTCGCTCAAGTTATTACATTTCAACCAAATTTCAGGAATCATCATTTTTTTTCAATCAGAATCCAAATCAACTCATTAGTTCTCAACCAGAATTTAAAAATCATATCACCCACACTCGAATTCATCATCTAGATAGCATTAATGCTTATAATTTCAAGTCTTAGATTTACTCGTATATACTGCCAGTAAAGAGCTGCAGTTATACCCTCAGTATATACGGGTAGTCACAGTCCTTGGAATTATAAGGTAAATACTATCATGTCTAGGCCTCAAGCAAGTCAGGGATTCCATACAATTGCGGTACCTCCACATCTGAAGACCCAATTACCAAATTACGAATTTCAGTTTGAATAGCAAATTGTATGAATTTTATCACACAATTACAACCTTTTAGTGCCTCTTGATAAATTTTTGACATTTATGGCTTCTTGGTTAATCCTCATTAGCCAAATAGCTCTGATACCAACTGTAGGATCCCTGTCCCCATCGTGCAATGGATTCGGGGTGCTAGCAGCAGAAGTAGCACATCTTGCGCGGGGCAGGTCCCACACTCGAGGCCTCGCCCACGGATATCCGAATGGGTGTGACTAATTCCTTGATTCTTCCAAACCAATTCGGAAAAACTTCTCTTGCTCGGAAAGCACGGGCGATTCCACCAGGATAACTTTTCCCTAACGTAGTCAAAAGCCTTAACTAACTGAGCTCATCTGACCGAACCTGTAAGTCCCATAGTCAGATTAGGGAAAAAGACTATACTTGGATCATAGAGATCAACGCTTTTTTCCTCATTGAGAGGCACAGCCGTTGATTCTTTTCCATAGAACAATTTTTATCCGGGATTTACTTTATCTATTGAACTAAATAGAATTTGAGTCTCGATTTACGGATCCATCAGTCTAGCCTAACCCCATCCAGTCCCATGGGTTAGCAACCGCCCAACCACTTTAGTGATGGGATCCAATTAGGAATTTGGTTAGGTTTTGTCCCGGGTACCAGGGAAAAGAGTTCCCAGGCCCCCTAGCCGGATGTTCATGCAAACATAAAACTAGTCACACCACTTACACACCCAATATGAAATTGCCTTTTTCATAGATTCAGTCATCTTTAAAACAATCATTTAATAAAATCATAGTATCACTGATCACAATCCTCCAAAATATCCAGTTGAATCTTAATTTCCAATCATTGCCATCAGAGTAACTATGGCATCATTGGCAACCAGAACGCTCACCACCTGTTCACTCAGGGACCTTTTCAATAGTTCCTAGCTCATAGTACTCGGCAATATAATCACTTATAAAATCAAGATGGAATCTCCGTTGAAGATCAGCAAGATCAACCAACATATCCATATAAAAGAGCCATGGACTCATCCGTTGAGGACCAGCAAGGTCAATCAACGAGATCCATGCCCGGTTTCAGAAAACAACTCTTACTCCTTGTTCCAATATCTTCCACGATGCACGTAGGGGTATCTTTGGTGACCTAGAGCCCGAGCACCGTATGGTAGCACCCTCTAGGATCCTTCGCAGGTCACCTAGCGCTTCACTCATAGGCCGCTTCCTTGGTCCCTCATCCACCGTACCGGAAGCTCACCATTTAAATCGAACCGAGGCTGGTCAAGACCTCGATCGACCTTGCTATGCGAGACGTCCTCCATTGACTCTCCATACAGCAATTGCAACTTTATCAGGTAGGTCTTCACGACCACATTCTCAAGATAGTCAAAATGCTTCCCCAGCATTCTTGACATAAAACAATCATTTACAAACAGATCACAAATACAGTTTCTATAATGAATTCACATCTTTCCAGTTTGTTCCACATCAATCCATATTACTTAACCCAAACCCAATTCATAAGTGTATCCATTCTTGACCAGATACATCATTTTCTATCCCATCTCATCAGATTCATTCACTTCACATAACATCCATTCCTATCTCATCAGATTCATTCACTTCACATAACATCCATTTCTATCTTTCTTAATTTACATTACGTCTCATCACATCCATTTCTCATTACATCTCATTCATTCACATATTATATTATTCATTTCACATTCTGATTCACTTGACATCTCATCTCATCCATTCGTTCATATCGACTTCATATCCATTCACATACATATTCACATTCATATATCCACATCCACATTCATACATCCACATGCACATCCATACATCGATTTTTACATCCACATTCATTCATTCACATTCATACATCCACATCCACCTTCATACATTCACATCCCCATTCACATTCATACATTCACATCCATATTCACATTCATACATCCATATCTACATCCACATTCATACATCCATATCTACATCCACATTCACATCCATACATCCATTTTTACATCCACATTCATACATTCACATCCACATTCACATTCATACATCCACATCCACCTTCATACATTCACATCCCCATTCACATTCATACATTCACATCCACATTCACATCCACATTCACATTCATGCATCCACATCTACATCCACATTCATACATTCACATCCACATTCACATTCATGCATCCACATCTACATCCACATTCATACATCTGCATCCACATCCACATCCATACTTCCATTTCCACATCCACATTCATACATCCACATCCACATTTCATATCTACATCATTTCTTTCACATACATATAACTATATCCATTCTTTCACATACATACATCTCCATCTATTCATCGTTCATTTTCATCTATCTAGTTCCAAAACTCCACCGAGTCATCAAGTGTGGGTACCAAAAACATGACTACAAGCACAAGGGTACTACTAAAGAAATACCAAAACTTGGATCCCCAAACGCATCACAAAGTACCCTAATCTTGCATAAAGAAGGAAGCCTCAACACCAAGAACATCGACCACCAGTTTATAATGTTCATGAAAGATGGGTGCCTGTGCATGTGCTTCAACAACAAGGATACTATGATGGTAATTCCATCATATGGTTGCCAAAATTGAACAATGTGAAGAAAACCTCACCACCGACTTCAATCCCAATAGCTTCACCTAAAGTTCAACAAGAATGGAGGCCCAAGCAACAACAAGCAAATCACTCAACCACTCTCATGCATTCAGCACCAACACAAGAGCGTGTGTGTTCAAGCAAACAATCAACAGTCTTACCTACTGCCTCAACATTTGAGCAACAAATTCAAGAATCAATACCCGTGTCTACAAATAGAGACTTATGAGTTCATCAAGGAAAAAATAACAATGCTCTTGTTGCCCCTGTGGATGTGAGAAATCAATGCACAAGAAGCTGCTGCTCACAAGTCATGACCTAGCTAACCCATAAAATCAATTAAAATAAAAAAACTATCGAGGTCAAGACCTGCAATTTCACGAGGTCAAACCTGCAATCTCATGGAATTCCACTTCACGCAATTCCATCTCACGGCTTGCACTTTCAAAAAGAGTTATTCCAAAAGAGTTATTTTTATCAATTTTGATTTTATGCATAAAAAGACGCATAAAGAATTTTATTTTTATTTAAAAAGAGTTATTTTAATCAATTTTGATTTTATGCATAGAAATATGCATAAAGAATTTTATTTTTTATTCAAAAGAGATATTTTCATCAATTTTGATTTTATGCATAAATAGATGCATAAAGAATTTTATTTTTATTCCAAAAGAGTTATTTTTATCAATTTTGATTCTATGCATAGAAAGATGCATAAAGAATTTTATTTTTAATTCAAAAGAGTTATTTTTATCAATTTTGATTTTATGCATAGAAAGATGCATAAAGAATTTTATTTTTATTCCAAAAGAGTCATTTTTTTCAATTTTGATTTTATGCATAGAAAGATGCATAAAAAATTTTATTTCTAATTCGAAAGAGTTATTTTCATCAATTTTGTTTTTATGCATAAATAGATGCAAAAAGAATTTTATTTTTATTCCAAAAGAGTTATTGTTATCAATTTTGATTTTATGCATAGAAAGATGCATAAAGAATTTGATTTTTAATTCAAAAGAGTTATTTTCATCAATTTTGATTTTATGCATAAATAGATGCATAAAGAATTTTATTTTTATTCTAAAAGAGTTATTCTTATCAATTTTGATTTTTTGCATAGAAAGATGCATAAAAGATTTATTTTTATTTTAAAAGTATTATTTTCATTGAAATTTAATTTATGCATAGATAGATGCATAAAATATTTATTTTTATTTTGAAAGTGTTATTCTCATTAAAATGGAATTTATGTATAGTAAAATGCATAGAAGGTTTATTTTTAATTTAAAAGTGTTATTTTCCTTAAAATTGAATTTATGCATAAAAAGATGCAAAAAATGATTTTTTAAAAAGTGTTATTCCTACTAAAGTTATCTTTATGCCTAATTAGATGCGTAAAGAATCTTTATATAAAAAAATTAAAATTCTCTTATACTCTATAAATAGATGTGATGAGATGTGATAGGAATCATATCGATAAAAATGGAATGGATGGATGGAAGTGCTATGAATTAGATAAATGTAAATGGATGAATTGATGTGATGTCCTGTGAATTAGGATGTGAAGGAATAGTATAAGATGTGAAAGAATGTGATGGCATGTGAATCGTGATATGAATGACGGCATGTGAATCGAATATGAATGAATGATAAAGGGATGTGAATGAATGACGGCATGTGAACCGGATGAATGGATGATGTGGTTGATGTGTGAATGATGTAGATCAATGTAGGTGGATGTGGATGTGGATGTGGATATGGATGTAGATGTATGTATGTAGATGTGGATGTGGATGTGGATGTATGGATGTAGATGTGGATGTGGATGTATGGATGTAAATGTGGATGTGGATGTATGGATGAGGATGTGAATGTGGATGTATGGATGTAGGTGTGGATGTGGATGTATAGATGTGGATGTGGATGTGGATGTATGAATGTGGATGTGAAAATGGATGTATAGATGTGGATATGGATGTATGGATGTGGATGTGGATGTGGATGTGGATGTATGGATGTGGATGTACGAATGTGGATGTGGATGTATGGATGTGGATATAGATATGTATGTATGAATGCGGATGTGGAAGTGGATGTATGAATGTGGATGTACGAATGTGGATGTGTATGTGAAATAATGAATGCGAATGTGTATGTGAAATGATGTGATGCCAATATGAGTAAATGGATGAGATGTGATGACATGTGAATTGGGATGTGAATAAATGATATGTGATGTGAATGAATCTAATGTGATGTGAATAAATGATATGTGATGTGAATAAATGATATGTGATGTGAATAAATGATATGTGATGTGAATGAATCTTATGTGATGAGATGGAAAATGATGTGATTGGATGAGAATGAGTACACATATGAATGGAATGTGGAATAAGTAATGTGGATTGATGAGGAATAATGTGGAAAGACGAGAGTTCATTATAGAAACTGTATTTGTGACCTATTTGTAAATGACTGTTTTATGTCAAGAATGCTGGGGAAGCATTTTGATAGTCTTGTGATTAAGGTCATGGAGGCCTAACTGATAAAGTTGCAATTAGCTGATGGAGAGTCAACGAAGGACATCTCGCGTAGCAAGGTCGGCTGAGTGTTGGAATTAGGGTTGCAGGAATGCACACACAACTTCAAGAAGATGAGGAAGCTTGAGCACAACACAGTAGTGTATTATGAGTGCCAAAAATGAAAGATTACAAGCCCTAGAAGATAATGGGCGTATATACAATGCACGGGGGAAAAAACCTCCTAGTGAGGGAAAAAGTACCCCGGCGGTCCTAAGTGTGTTCACACACATCACTACTATAATATGGTAACAAATCCCCCCTGGAGTGATGCGGTGAACAAGAGCTAGCACTCATGTATAGGGAAGTGTCTAGCTATGTGGACGAATCCACAAAAGGGAGTAAGCCCAAAGCTTTGCGAAAAGCTTCGAACTTCTCACGAGGCAGAGCCTTTGTGAAAAGGTCTGCAAGGTTATCCTGTGTTGGCACATAAGCCAAACTGATCTCTCCTGCAGAGAGTCTCTCCCTGACATAATGGTAGTGCACCTCAATGTGCTTCGTACGAGCATGGAACACTGGGTTCCGCGCAACTGCCAATGCGCTCTGACTGTCAGTGAAGATGGTGGTGGCAGATGGCTGCCCAACACCCAAATCAGCCATAAGGCGTCTGAGCCACACACACTCAACCGTAGCTGTGAAAGCTGCCCTGTACTCAGCTTCACAACTAGAAGTGGCCACAGTAGGCTGCTTCTTGCTCAACCATGATATGCATGAGCTTCCAAGCATGAAGCAAAAACCACTCGTGGACACGCGTGTGTCATAACAACCAGCCCAGTCAGAATCTGAAAAAATATGTAAATCTGGCGGCAATGATCCCCCCTTGGGATAAAACAACCCAAGATGCCGAGTACCACTCAAATAGCGAAAGATACGCTTCACTGCCTGCCAATGCTTAATGCCTGGGCTATGCATAAATCTGCTCACCTGTGAGACTGCAAACTGAATGTCTGGCCTCGTAATGCATACATAAATGAGGCAACCAACAGCTGTCTGATAGAGTGTGACATCAAAGTGATCTCCAGCATCATGAAGACTCAACTTCAAACCTGTCTCCATTGGAGTACCAATAGGCTTGCAGTCTTCAAGGCCAAATCTCCGCAACAATGTTTCAATATACTTTGTCTGACACAAAGCAATACCTCCATCACACTGCTTAAATTGTATCCCCAAATAATGATGCAAATGCCCCAAATCTGACATCTCAAAAGAGGCATTCAAATCAGCCTTAAAATCAGCAATATGACTCTCATTTGGTCCTGTGAGTAGCATGTCATCGACATAGAGAGCAATGATTAGATGTACACCATCCACACGTTTAACATACAAAGTGCTTTCTGTTGGACTATTCTGAAACCCATGTGCAGTCAAATATGCATGTATTTTTTCATACCAAGCTCGTGGAGCTTGATTTAAACCATATAAAGCCTTTTTTAACCTGCACACTTTGTTTTCCTGCCCTCTTTGAACAAAACCACGAGGCTGCGATACATACACCTCCTCATGCAAATCTCCATTTAAGAACGCAGTCTTTATGTCCAGCTGATGTACATTCCAACCATTATGAGCTGCTAATGCACTGATGCTACGAACAGTGGTCATACGACATGTGGGAGCAAAAGTCTCATCAAAATCAATGCCCTTCTCTTGAGCATAACCTTTTGCAACAAGCCTAGCCTTATGGCGATCCACTGTGCCATCAGGCTTACGCTTCAATTTGTATACCCACTTAGTGCCAATGGCCTTCTTGCCAGGGGGCAAGTCACATAAAGACCATGTACTATTCTTCATAATAGCATCGTATTCTGCTTGCATAGCAGCCATCCAATTTTCTGAACTTTGTGCCTCATCAAATGAAACAGGCTCACTTTCATCGCACATACTAGAAACAGCCAATGCATAACAATCTGACGCATAAGAGGCACCATGAGAGCCAGAACGAGTGCGACTAGACAAAGGGGCATCCAACTTGCTGTCACGCAAAGTCTGCACCAGCCATCTAGGCATGTTCCTAGAGCCCTCAATCTCTTGTCTCTCATCCTCAAGTGCATCATGCACATCTGCATCAGATATAGGCTGATCTGTGCCATCATTTAAAACCTGCATAGGCTGAAAAACTGCCTCATGAGGTATTGCACTTGACTGTGCACCACTGAAAAGAGGCAACAATGTATCATAGACATCACGTGAGCTGATATCTGTCTCCTTAGTACATGAAACCAAGGGCTGAACTGCATCTTCCACAAATACAACATCACGGCTAACCAAAATGCGCTTTGTCTGTGGATGATACAAACGATAGCCTTTGCTCTCAGCACTATATCCAACAAAAATACATTTGACAGCTTTGTCATCCAATTTTCTGCGATGTTGCACAGGCACTAATGCATATGCCAGGCAACCAAAAACACGTAAATGGCCAACAGATGGCTTGCGGCTATGCCAAGCCTCATATGGAGTGACAACCTGTAATGCTTTGGTGGGACACCTGTTTAGTACATAAGTGGCACACATGACAGCCTCAAGCCAAAAACCATGTGGTAGACTTTGACTCTTAACCATACATCTTGCCATTTCCATGAGAGACCTGTTTTTTCTCTCAGCCACACCATTTTGCTGTGGTGTATACGGCACTGTACATTGGTGTTTTATCCCACGCTCAGCCAGAAATGCATTAAATTCTGAAGACATATACTCCCCCCCTCGATCTGAACGGAGGGTGCCCATCTTGCTTTCTGACACATTTTCAGCCATAACCAAAAACTGTTTGAAGCACAAAAACACTTCGGACTTTGCCTTCAAAGGATATACCCATGCATGCCTGGTAAAATCATCAATGAAAGTCACGAAGTAAAGGTAGTTTCCAAATGATGGAGTTTGCATGGGACCACAAACATCACTGTGAACAAGCTGCAATCTGCGTTCAGCTCTCACTGATCCATCTTTGGGAAAGGAAGCACGCTGCATTTTACCCAATATGCAGCCCTCACAAACATGCTTGACAGGTGCCTCAAGCTTAGGCAAAGAAGACACCATTTCAGATTTCTGCAGGCGCAGCAAACTTGCAAAATTCAGATGACCAAAACGTGCATGCCACAGTTTTGCATTTGAAATAGCCTGCGTATCCATAATAGCACATGCTGAATCCTCTACACATTTGCCATCCATATTGAGCTTATACAGCCCTCGACATAGTGAACCAGATGCTACAATGATGTCACCACAAGAGAGATCATGAACAGTACATCTGTCATCCACAAATTTTACAACCAAACCTGTTTTGGCAAATGCGGAGACTGACAGCAGATTCTTTTTGATCCCTGGCACATACAATGCATCAAAAAGTGTAAAGGTGTTGCAATTTGCAACATTCAGCACAATCTGTCCAACTCCTTTAACGGGATAAGAGGAGTTATTGGCACAAGTGACAGTATTCCCTGTGGGAGCAGACTCAAGGAAAGTGAATAAACTGCGCTGCGAGGTGATATGCTTAGTGGCACCACTGTCAAAGTACCATACATCTGAATCTACTGCAGACATACATGTGTCATGCAAAGATGGGTCATAACTGCACTGCGCATTGAATGCCCATTCTGTATCTTGAACAACATTAGCAGATTCATTGTTAGAAGGAGAGGCATCTGCAACAGCCATACCAGCCTCTTTCTTCTTAGCCTCTTTCGCAGCCAGCTTAGGACACGCTTTGATGACATGATCATTTCCCTTACAGTACTTGCAAAATGTCTTCTGTTTGTCACCCTTCTTCTCATCTTTGTCTTCCTTCTTTGGTTGCGTAGCATTTGCAGATTTCTGCTTACTAGAAGAAAAGCCAACTTTACCTTTCCCGCTTCTCTGACTAGCAACGAAAGCTTGATCTGCGACACGCATAATATTCCTGTTTTGCCTTGACTGGTCTTCTTGCAGCAAAACAGAAACTAACTCCTCAAATGATAAGGCATTGGGATTGCCTTTCATCATCAAGCGAAGAGTGGAAGCAAAACCCTGATAAGAATCTGGTAGACCATTCAAAACAGTCTGCACAAGTGAACTGTCTGACAGGATTTCATCTGCAGAAATGAGCTGCTCTTTGAAATCCTTGATCTTTGTCAAAAAGCTATCCATAGAATCACCTTCGTTCATATGCTCACTCTCCAACTGTTTTCGGAGGTAAGCAACACGAGCCTCATTTCTTGCCTGATACAATGTGGCAAGTACATCCCAAGCATCCTTAGAAGTCCTGCAGGAGCGAATATGTGGGATAATGGTACGTTTGACAGACAGCGCAATCAAGGCATGAGCCTGCGCATCTCTACCATCCCAACGAATCTGCTCTGCTGAAAGTGGTGGTTCTCGAACAGCTGCTACAGCACTTGTGCCTGCACCATCATCAACAGTACCTGTTTCTGATGTGTTTGCAGCATTCCCAGCCACAATAGGACGTGCATCAATACCCTGCACAATGTTCCATAACCCCTTTGCTACCATACATGTCGCATCATATATGCCCACAATGGATAGTTGGTGCCATCCAACTTATCCTCAGCAGCCAACATGCGGAATACATCATTGTTGTCAGCCATGGCCAATGACTGTACTACTAGATGTAAATGCTGTCTGTAAGAGGTAAACCCTGTATAAAATCGACCTGTGCTATGTAGCACAGCCCAAAACAGACGAATGGGCACCTATCCCTGCAGATTTTAAATCTTGACAGAAAATCTGCACAGTAGGACGATTTTGCCTGTGCATTACTTGGAATGCAAAAACGGAGGGCGAAATGACTTCAGATCAAAATTCTGAAACGAACTAGCCCTACGGACTTTCCCACGGCATATACTAACCTGCAGACGCTCGTGAAACCTCGTCGCAATCGGAGGAGATGAAGCGGCAGGTGCCGGTGATGCTGCCCGGGAGGAGGAAGCCTGCTCTGATACCAATTGTTGGAATTAGGGTTGCAGGAATGCACACACAACTTCAAGAAGATGAGGAAGCTTGAGCACAACACAGTAGTGTATTATGAGTGCCAAAAATGAAAGATTACAAGCCCTAGAAGATAATGGGCGTATATACAATGCACGGGGGAAAAAACCTCCTAGTGAGGGAAAAAGTGCCCCGGCGGTCCTAAGTGTGTTCACACACATCACTACTATAATATGGTAACACTGAGGTCTTGACCAGCCTCGGTTCGATTTAAATGGTGAGCTTCCGGTACGGTGGATGAGGGACCAAGGAAGCGGCCTATGAGTGAAGCGCTAGGTGACCTACAAAGGATCCTAGAGGGTGTTGACCATACGGTGCTCAGGCTCTGGGTCACCAAAGATACCCACATGTGCGTCATGGAAGATATTGGAACAAGGAGTAAGTTGTTTTCTGAAACCGTCATTCACATCACATCACATCACATTCATTCACATCACATGTCATCCATTCACATCTATCCCAATTTATATCACATCCATTTCACATCACATCTCATTCATTCACATCCTAATTCACATCACATCACATCTCATCCATTCACATCCTGATTCACATGACATCACATCTCATTCATTCACATCACATCTCATCCATTCACATCCCATATCATTCATTCACATCACATATCATCTATTCACATCCCACATCACATCTCATCTATTCACACCACATATCATCCATTCATATCTATCCCAATTTACATCATATCACAACACATCCATTCCACATCACATCTCACCCATTCATACTTATCTGACTCACATTACATCACATCACATACACATTCATTGTATCGCCATCTCATCACATACATTCTATTCACATTACATCATGTCCACATCATATCTCATTCATACACATCCCATCTCATTCATCCACATCCATCCAATCATTCATATGCACGACTATCCACATCTATCCATACATTCACATCTATCACTTCACATCCACATATATTCACATCACATCTCTTTACATCACATTACATTCTTTCACATACACATCCACTTCCATTCTTTCACATACACATCCACATCCATTCTTTCACATACACATCCACATCTATTTACATCACATTCTTTCACATACTCATCCACATCCATTTACATCACATTCTTTCACATACACCTCCACATCCATTTACTTCCCATCTCACCCTTTCACATATCCTCTTATCTCATTTTCATCTCATCATTCACATCCACATCCATTTACTTCACATCTCATCCACAATCATTTTCGTTATACCACATCCTATCACATCCTATCACATCCCATTTACATCTTATCACATCTATTCACATCCTATCGCATCCCATTTATATCTTATCACATCCATTCACATCCCATTTACATCTTATCACATCCATTCACATCCTATCTCCATTTAGTAGCTTTTTCTACTTCGATACCGATAATGGGACTTTTTCTAAATTTCTGCCAATTGCTTGGCGTAGATAAAGGTTCTTTTTCTCGAGACGACTATTTCCATATTCTTTCTAAATTTCTCAATTGAATTATATTCAATTTTTCTCTTTTGGAATAAAATAATTCATGTGATTTACAAAAATCAATTCTACTCATATTTCCACTTTTGATAAATAATCATAAATCGAATTATACTAAAAATTTCTCTTTTTCTCATTTAATTTCTTGGACCTCAAATATCATGGGAATTCCCCTTTTTGCATTTAATTATTTGCATTCCAATGTCATGGGAATTCCTATTTTATCATCAAATATTTCTCATAAAATAAATTCATAAAATATCCATTATTTCAATATGCTAGGAATTCCACTTTTTCCATTTAAATCATTGAATTCCAAATGTCATACGAATTCCTCTTTTATCATTTAAATATTTCTCATGCATAAAATAAATTTATCTAAAATTCATCTTTGAGTTTAAATAAAATATCCATTAATTTTAATATGCTAGGAATTTCACTTTTCCTATTTAAATGATTGAATTCCAAATGTCATAGGAATTCTCTTTTATCATTTAAATATTTCTCATGCATAAAATAAATTTTATCTTAAATTCATCTTTGAATTTAAATAAAATATCCATTATTTCCAATAGGCTAGGAATTCCACTTTTCCTATTTAAATTATTGAATTTCAAATGTCATAAGGACTCCTTTTTTATCATTTAAATGTTTCTCATGCATAAAATAAATTTATCCAAAATTTATCTTTGAATTTAAATAAAATATCTATTTATTCCAATATGCTAGGAGTTTCACTTTTCCTATTTAAATGATTGAATTCCAAATGTCATAGGAATTCCTCTTTTATCATTTAAATATTTCTTATGCATAAAATAAATTTATCTAAAATTTATCTTTGAATTTAAATAAAATATCCATTAATTTCAATATACTAGGAATTTCACTTTTTCTATTTAAATGATTAAATTCCAAATGTCACAGGAATTCTTCTTTTATCATTTAAATATAATTACCATAATTCTCTCTTTTCTTAACTATTTAATTACACATAAACCTTTAAAATTAGTTTTTCATTGAATGTGACAAAAACCATTCTTTTAGCCTAGGATATTCAATCCTAGAATATGGTAGGAAATCCTCTTTTCACGTTATGCATAAGAATGAATTATGTATCAATTTTCTTAAAAATTTTACCATAGCTCCGCTGCTATTACTGAAAATTTTTAATTTTTATGAAAAGTTTAAGATATAATAATGTAATAATTATGATAGTATAACTATCTTTTACCCTTAAATCCAATTTATGGATTTATCTCATAATATTACCATAATTTACAAGCATATAAGTATAAAAACCATTTTCTTAAACCTTTAGATTCTTAAGCCTAGAGCTTGATTTGTGAATTAAGAATTTCTCCATGAAAAGCATCAATTGAATAGAGAATTGGTCATAGGAATGACCATTCTTGGGGGGGGGGGGAGAGATAAACATAAAAACGTTCTAATTTAAGCATAAATGTAAAATTTATGTGATTAATCACTAAAATTAATTAGAGAGCTTCATTTGCATTGAACCATTCAATTGAATACTTCTCAAGCTTGAGAGGGGTTGAGAAGTGAAAAACATTTAGAAGATTAAGAAAAAGACCATAAAGTCACACTTTACCTCTTGTTTTGCTTGATTCTTTAGTCATTGGAGAGGCCCCCAACTAATCAATTGATTAGTATGTTGAGGAAGGCTCCAAAGAAGGTTGAAGAGAGAGAGAAGCTCCAATCTTTCCAAATTGTAGAGGATTTTTAGAGGATAATAAAAAATATCATTATTTTCGTATATAATACTGGCATAGTATAATTGACAGATTTTTTTACAAAGGACTAAGGATCTATTTATAGGTGAGGGAGGCCTCTAACTAAGTCCAACTAGGTTCTAGAATTTTCCAAGTTTAGTTTGGTTGAATTTGGACAAGATTTGAAACTAGTTTGGCTCCCTTTTGATTTGGTTTGATCTAGGAGACAGTAGAGATAAAAATATCACAATTCTTTTGAGTTAAAAACTCCACCACATGTGTGAAATAGGCACCTCCTTGCAAACTCAGTGACTCTTTTCATGATGCATATACTAGCCAATGATGATAATGGCAAAAATCAGGCCTTCTATTCACAAAGGGGATTTAGAGGGGATTCCTCTGATTTTGGCGGAGAGAACCGTGATTACTCTCGAAGGAAGGGACTGGAGTCTGGAATCTTGATCCCTGATTTTTTTGCCCTGAAAACCTTGATCCAAAAGGAGTTGGGCAATCCATACTGCGATGTCCAAATCTTTGATAGTTATAGCATTTCACTCTCTTGTTCAAGGGTGGAACTTCTGAAGTTGAAATCCAGGGAATTGAGTTTCGGGAAAAGGACATTTCTTCCATTCTGAAACTTCCCATATCCTGGGTTTGACCCTGATATCTCTTTAGGCGGAGGAAGGCTGGAATCACCTTCTCGGAATAAAAACCTTTTGAAAGGTGATGGTGCTAGCTTTGGTGAGACTTTGACATCAAAGGCTTTGGCGAAATCCTTCGCCATCCGAACTGCTTCGGCCATGGAAATAGGTTTGGCATTCTTGACTAAAGTATCTAATGGCTCGTTCATTCCCCAAATGAACCTGGCCATCAGCTGCTCTTCATCCAATTGAGAGGAATATTTAAGGAGAAGTGCAAAAGCCTGATGGTACTCTTCAATTTTTTGGGTTTCCTGCTTTAGTTCCAAGAACTCATTCATCTTAGTTTCAAGAAAGCCTGGGGGACAAAATGTCTTTTCGTGGTAAGCCTTAAGATCGGTCCAGGTATGGGTATTTCGGTCAAGACGGTTTGTCTCACAGTGGTTTCTCCATGCCACTCTAGCTGTCTCCACTATCTTCATCCTTGCAAGAGCCATTTTGCTCTTCTCATTGTACCCGGTGACATCGAAGTATTCTTCCATTGATTCAATCCACTTCTCCACAGCCTCGCCCAAGTTTTCCCCTTCACCCTTGAAAAGTCCAGGCTGTGAACTATGAAGAGTTTTACGAACATCCTGGTCGAGCTCTTCTTCATCAAGTTGTGGGTTAACATTTCTACCACGACGACCTCGATCCATGTTCCTATCAATACGAAAATTCTTGTTAAGTCTCTTTATTTATGATTCAATCCGATTTTTTATTTAACTGATTCCGGGGTTCTCGGCTCCCCACAGAGTCAAGGGATAAAGATACTCATATAGAACGTATTATTAGTTAACAATTCATTCAAAATTATCTCATTCATATCTTTAACACAATAATGGTCCATCAGACTGAATTTTTCTATCTAAACAATCCTCCATGGGAATTTCGATTTTTCAGATTTTTAATTTATCATCCCTTAACTTGATCCACTGATCAAAAGTTAACAGTAGCAATCTTCCAGCACAATCCACTAATCTCATAGTGATTGGCTGAAGTCATTAACATCATTCCATTTAAGAACATCATCACAAGGACTCGTCCCATTCATCCTCATTGTGGTTTCGCTCAAGTTATTACATTTCAACCAAATTTCAGGAATCATCATTTTTTTTCAATCAGAATCCAAATCAACTCATTAGTTCTCAACCAGAATTTAAAAATCATATCACCCACACTCGAATTCATCATCTAGATAGCATTAATGCTTATAATTTCAAGTCTTAGATTTACTCGTATATACTGCCAGTAAAGAGCTGCAGTTATACCCTCAGTATATACGGGTAGTCACAATCCTTGGAATTATAAGGTAAATACTATCATGTCTAGGCCTCAAGCAAGTCAGGGATTCCATACAATTGCGGTACCTCCACATCTGAAGACCCAATTACCAAATTACGAATTTCAGTTTGAATAGCAAATTGTATGAATTTTATCACACAATTACAACCTTTTAGTGTCTCTTGATAAATTTTTGACATTTATGGCTTCTTGGTTAATCCTCATTAGCCAAATAGCTCTGATACCAACTGTAGGATCCCTGTCCCCATCGTGCAATGGATTCGGGGTGCTAGCAGCAGAAGTAGCACATCTTGCGCGGGGCAGGTCCCACACTCGAGGCCTCGCCCACGGATATCCGAATGGGTGTGACTAATTCCTTGATTCTTCCAAACCAATTCGGAAAAACTTCTCTTGCTCGGAAAGCACGGGCGATTCCACCAGGATAACTTTTCCCTAACGTAGTCAAAAGCCTTAACTAACTGAGCTCATCTGACCGAACCTGTAAGTCCCATAGTCAGATTAGGGAAAAAGACTATACTTGGATCATAGAGATCAACGCTTTTTTCCTCATTGAGAGGCACAGCCGTTGATTCTTTTCCATAGAACAATTTTTATCCGGGATTTACTTTATCTATTGAACTAAATAGAATTTGAGTCTCGATTTACGGATCCATCAGTCTAGCCTAACCCCATCCAGTCCCATGGGTTAGCAACCGCCCAACCACTTTAGTGATGGGATCCAATTAGGAATTTGGTTAGGTTTTGTCCCGGGTACCAGGGAAAAGAGTTCCCAGGCCCCCTAGCCGGATGTTCATGCAAACATAAAACTAGTCACACCACTTACACACCCAATATGAAATTGCCTTTTTCATAGATTCAGTCATCTTTAAAACAATCATTTAATAAAATCATAGTATCACTGATCACAATCCTCCAAAATATCCAGTTGAATCTTAATTTCCAATCATTGCCATCAGAGTAACTATGGCATCATTGGCAACCAGAACGCTCACCACCTGTTCACTCAGGGACCTTTTCAATAGTTCCTAGCTCATAGTACTCGGCAATATAATCACTTATAAAATCAAGATGGAATCTCCGTTGAAGATCAGCAAGATCAACCAACATATCCATATAAAAGAGCCATGGACTCATCCGTTGAGGACCAGCAAGGTCAATCAACGAGATCCATGCCCGGTTTCAGAAAACAACTCTTACTCCTTGTTCCAATATCTTCCACGATGCACGTAGGGGTATCTTTGGTGACCTAGAGCCCGAGCACCGTATGGTAGCACCCTCTAGGATCCTTCGCAGGTCACCTAGCGCTTCACTCATAGGCCGCTTCCTTGGTCCCTCATCCACCGTACCGGAAGCTCACCATTTAAATCGAACCGAGGCTGGTCAAGACCTCGATCGACCTTGCTATGCGAGACGTCCTCCATTGACTCTCCATACAGCAATTGCAACTTTATCAGGTAGGTCTTCACGACCACATTCTCAAGATAGTCAAAATGCTTCCCCAGCATTCTTGACATAAAACAATCATTTACAAACAGATCACAAATACAGTTTCTATAATGAATTCACATCTTTCCAGTTTGTTCCACATCAATCCATATTACTTAACCCAAACCCAATTCATAAGTGTATCCATTCTTGACCAGATACATCATTTTCTATCCCATCTCATCAGATTCATTCACTTCACATAACATCCATTCCTATCTCATCAGATTCATTCACTTCACATAACATCCATTTCTATCTTTCTTAATTTACATTACGTCTCATCACATCCATTTCTCATTACATCTCATTCATTCACATATTATATTATTCATTTCACATTCTGATTCACTTGACATCTCATCTCATCCATTCGTTCATATCGACTTCATATCCATTCACATACATATTCACATTCATATATCCACATCCACATTCATACATCCACATGCACATCCATACATCGATTTTTACATCCACATTCATTCATTCACATTCATACATCCACATCCACCTTCATACATTCACATCCCCATTCACATTCATACATTCACATCCATATTCACATTCATACATCCATATCTACATCCACATTCATACATCCATATCTACATCCACATTCACATCCATACATCCATTTTTACATCCACATTCATACATTCACATCCACATTCACATTCATACATCCACATCCACCTTCATACATTCACATCCCCATTCACATTCATACATTCACATCCACATTCACATCCACATTCACATTCATGCATCCACATCTACATCCACATTCATACATTCACATCCACATTCACATTCATGCATCCACATCTACATCCACATTCATACATCTGCATCCACATCCACATCCATACTTCCATTTCCACATCCACATTCATACATCCACATCCACATTTCATATCTACATCATTTCTTTCACATACATATAACTATATCCATTCTTTCACATACATACATCTCCATCTATTCATCGTTCATTTTCATCTATCTAGTTCCAAAACTCCACCGAGTCATCAAGTGTGGGTACCAAAAACATGACTACAAGCACAAGGGTACTACTAAAGAAATACCAAAACTTGGATCCCCAAACGCATCACAAAGTACCCTAATCTTGCATAAAGAAGGAAGCCTCAACACCAAGAACATCGACCACCAGTTTATAATGTTCATGAAAGATGGGTGCCTGTGCATGTGCTTCAACAACAAGGATACTATGATGGTAATTCCATCATATGGTTGCCAAAATTGAACAATGTGAAGAAAACCTCACCACCGACTTCAATCCCAATAGCTTCACCTAAAGTTCAACAAGAATGGAGGCCCAAGCAACAACAAGCAAATCACTCAACCACTCTCATGCATTCAGCACCAACACAAGAGCGTGTGTGTTCAAGCAAACAATCAACAGTCTTACCTACTGCCTCAACATTTGAGCAACAAATTCAAGAATCAATACCCGTGTCTACAAATAGAGACTTATGAGTTCATCAAGGAAAAAATAACAATGCTCTTGTTGCCCCTGTGGATGTGAGAAATCAATGCACAAGAAGCTGCTGCTCACAAGTCATGACCTAGCTAACCCATAAAATCAATTAAAATAAAAAAACTATCGAGGTCAAGACCTGCAATTTCACGAGGTCAAACCTGCAATCTCATGGAATTCCACTTCACGGAATTCCATCTCACGGCTTGCACTTTCACGGGATTAGGCCATCTCACGGAATATAATAATGAATGACACTTCAATGAATCAAATGAGGAATTGAGAATCACCATCTCGTTGTGATGATTAAGTCCATGTTCCTCTGGATCTTTTTCTCTCTTCTCTCCCATTATTAACATCTCTTAGCATCCTCAGTAACACAAATCACATGTAACATTGCTTATGATTGCCAAAAACAAAGTAAGCAAAAAGCCCAGAAAAAAAACATGCTCACACAAGTATGCAATCATTCGCAAAAAAAAAACCACCCCCACCCCATCAGGAATGCCCAACAAACCACTAACCTTTTCATTCATCACTAACTAGCTGTTCTTATTTCCTCCGGAGGAACAATGACCATTGAGCATCAATCAACTTTAAAGCTATCGACAAAACTTATCCATTCTCCCCACACAAAGGTCTTCAACGCGATCACCGAGGATGTGATCGCCATCAGGAATGGGGGGATGTTAACCCAATTCTAGGGTTAACAAGAGCTACCAACATTATCTTACATCAAGGAGTCACGGTAGATACACCAGGTTATAAATTCAAGATATGAAGCAATAGTGTTCGAAGCTACAACTTGGACGAGCTCTCGTAATGCTGTGAGTGACGAAGTATTTATGGCAATCCCTGCTTCAAGACCATGTGCTAGCAAGTTAGGATAAAGTCCTAAGTGATGTACTTCATGGATATATTATGAGAGTAGTCATTGTAATAGCATTAGGCCTCTTATGAGCCTAAAGTGCCTAGCCGGCCATAGTTTAAGTGAGTGTAAACACTTATGGCCATGTATATAAGTGAATATCTCTCATAATACAACACACTCTCCCATTGTGCAATTGAGTCTTTCTCTTACTAATCCTCTTACTAATCTCTCTCCCTAATGCATGCTAATGAGTGTGTGTGAGTGAAGTGAGGTGAGAGGAGGGACAAATACCCATGGTGCAACATGACGGTGTGATAACGCTCGCCGAGAGGCACATTGGAATTGCTTCTCAAGGAGTTGTAGAGCTTGGAGACCTCAAGGGTTATGAGCTCGGCCATTGGAAAGATCCTCACGAGACAGTTGTGGTTCACCAGGTAATCTCTTTTTGGATGTGTTTCAAGGAGGGTTAGGGTGAGCCATAACAGCAAAACCACATCATTTGTGGCTTTGGACCACTTGGCCCAGTATGTTGCCTCTTAGAGAAGAAACAAGGAGTCACCACCACCCTTGAAGAATTTGGAATATCGCGCGTGATTACACTTATTTTTTATATCTATCCACCCTAAGTACTTCACCTTTGAGTTTATTAGAGTTCTTATTATAGCTCACATAGAATAATTTATTAGAAATTCTTCAACTAAATAAAATGGGTCCCCGTCCTCCACTATCGATGATTTGCCTATGTGTGACCTTTGTCGATCTTCAGATGAAGGTATAAATTTTTCTCTCCCATGTCCTTAAGTTGTGTTTGCATTGCTTGGAGCTCTAGCTTTAAACCTGATTTTGCATGGTCTCTGTTATGGCTCACCCTAACCCTCCTTGAAACACATCCACAAAGATATTACCTGGTGAACCGCAACTGTCATGAGGATCTTTCCAATGGCCAAGCTCGTAACCATTGAGGTCTCCAAGCTTTATAACTCCTTAAGAAGTAATTTCACTGCGCCTCCCGCAAGCATTGTCACACTGCCGCGTTGCACTACGTTCTCATCCCTCCTCACCTCACTTCACTCACACACACTCACTATCATGAATTAGGGAGAGAGATTAGTAAGAACAAGACTCAATAGCCCAATGGGAGAGTATCCTATATTATGATAGAAATTCATTTATATACATGGCCATAAGTGTTTACACCCACTTAAATTGTGGTTGACCGGGCACTTTAGGCCCATAAGAGGCCTAATGATATTACAATGACTACTCTCATAATATATGCATGAAGTACATCACGTAGGACTTCATCCTAACTTGCTACCACATGCTCTTGAAGCGGGAAGTGCCATAAATACTCCATCATACCATTATGGGCGCCCATCCGAGTTGTAGCTTTGGACACTATTGCTTCATATATTGAATGTATGACCTTTTGGTGTATCTATCGTGACTCCTTGATGTACGATAATGGAGGTAGATCTTGTTAACCCTAGAATTGGGTTAACATTCCCCCCTTCCTGATGGTGATTGTGTCCTCGTAATCGCATTGAAGACCTTTGTTTGGGGATAATGGACAAGCTTTGATATTGAGTGACCTTCAATGGTCTTTGTTCCTCTGGAAGGAATAAGAAAAGCTAGTTAGTGAATGAAAAGGTTAGTGGTTATGGCTTTGATATTGAGTGACCTTCAATGGTCTTTGTTCCTCTGGAAGGAATAAGAAAAGCTAGTTAGTGAATGAAAAGGTTAGTGGATTATTGGGAATTCCTAACAGGGTGGGGGGTGGTGTTTTTTGCAAATGATTGCATTTTTATATTTGTGTGCATTTTTTTTTGCTCACTTTGTTTTTGGCAATCATAAGCAAGGTTACATGTGATTTGTGTTAATGGGAATACTAAGAGATGTTAATAATGGGAGAGAAGGGAAGGAAGGATTTAGAGGAACATAGACACAATCATTAGAATGAGATGGTGTTTCTTAGTTCCTCATGCGCTTCATTGAAGCAACATTCATCAGTTGAAGAAATTGGCCTTCGATGATGTCCCTTTGTGTGGCAGGATTCTTGTCAAATGTTGTTGAGTAGGACTTGTTCCTGCTTGATTCTTCTGACTATGTGTTTTTTATGTTTTTATGAATATTTAAGTGCTCTTATGAAGCAAATATACATGAAGTACAAGAATTGAGTCATATAGACTTTTATTGAACTGCTCTGTGTGTTGAAATAGCCACTTGTTTTGGTGAGGATTGAAAGAAGTACGTTGACTTATGGGGCTAATATAGATATCTTAACTAAGGATTGAAGATCATTGATTTGATGGTAGCATCGTTTGGAGAGGTTTGGAATTTGAAGGAAATTTGGCCCACCATGGCCCCCCCATCTGGAGATGTACTTGGAATTTGTTGATGTTGGTGAGGCTTTGGTGTAAATGTTCTCTAGTGCATGAGTATGGATATGTACTCATGGAGTAATTGCTACATTAATTTAGCCAAAAGAATAGTAAGCTACAATCTTAACAAATATATAATGGCTATTGAAGATCATTGGGGAAGTGTTAATGCATGAGATGGCTTAATCCATGATATGACTTAAATCGTGAAAGTGCAGGTTCTTAAGCCATGAGACTGTTAATGCGTGAGAGACCTGAACTCATGAGATTGTAGGTTTTTTTTTTGGCCAGGAAGGGATATTCTATGAAATGGCCTAAACCCATGAAAGTTAATCCCATGAAATGGTGTTTCTGTGAAAGTGCAGGCCGTGAAAGGGTAATTCCATGAAATGGGTTAATTCTGTGAAGGGTAATTCCGTGAAATGGAATTGTGTGAAAGGGTAATTTTGTGAAATAGAATTCCATGAAATTGCAAGTTTTAACCTCGATGGTTTTTTATTTGAAATGATCCTATGGGTCAACTAGGGCATGATGTGCGAGCAACATGTTCTTGTGCACTTATGCTTCACATCCAAAGGGGTGACAAGAGCATTGTGAGTTTGTCTCTGATGTGCTCATAAGTCTCCATTTGTAGATGTGGGTATTGATTCTTGAATTTTCAACTCAAATGTTGTCAAGGCGGTAAGTAAGACTGCTGGTTGGTTACCATTGGGGTTGTTTGAGCACCTAAGATCTTGTGTAGGTGCTGAATGCACGAGAGTGGTTGAGTTACTTGCTTGGTGTTGCTTGGGCCTCCATTCTTGTCGAACTTTAGGTGAAGCTATTGGGATTGAAGTCGGTGGTGAGGCTTTCTTCACGTTGTTCAATTTTGGGAACTATATGATGAGATTACCATCATAGTATCCTTGTTGTTGAAGCACATGCATAGGCACCCACCATCTTTGATGAACATTATAAATTGGTGGCTGATGTGCTCGGTGCTGAGGCTTTCTTTTTTGTGCAAGCTTAGGGGACTTTGGGATGCGTTTGGGAATCCAAGTTTTGGTATTACTTTGGTAGTACCCTTGTGCTTGTAGTAATCTTTTTGGTACCCACACTTTCTGACTTGGTGGAGTTCGCACATAGGCTTTTGAGGAACTCACATAGGCTTTTGTGGACGGTGTTGTGGAGTACTTTTCTTTTTCCTTGGCCTCTAAGTGTTGCATTGAGGAAGAGGCTTTAACTATCAAGGCACCCAGATTTGATTGGCACCTTTGTAGTAGCCTTGAGCAACAACTAGCTACTTCTCCACCCACATCTTGATACTATTAATATACTTTGATTGTGGTTATCTTAGTGGAGTTTTCTTTTGGGTTGATGTGGAAGGTTTGGGGCTGTTAAAACCCTAAGATCTCTCTAGATAATTGTTATGCATAAACATGCATAAATCAGGCATAACTCAACCACCCAACCACCCCTGAGCCCAAGGGATACACACATGAATCATAAATGAAATACATCATACCTCTACCTTGATGTCCCATACCATCAAGAGGTATAACTCCAATCCAATAGCGTGTAGCTAAAGTGGGAATGGTAGATGAGTAGATATGAATCTCTACACAAGAGACCATAGCATAAGCCTCAAGCTTCCTAGCCTCCCAGCCCCCTTGAGTGTGCCCCATGTCCCTATTATATAGGAGGGCCTTCAAGTGACTCTTGACTTTCCATTCCTCATGTGTGACCCTTGGATGCCTAACCCTAAACTTAAACCTTAAGGTTAGTCCTAACCCATGCTCCACTAGAGCTTGTTCCTATGCTCCACTAGAGCTTGTTCCTATGCTTCCATGCTCACAAGCCTAATGTGGGTTAGCCTCCTAGTATATGCACACATAATGTGTATATAACATAGCACACATAATGTACATATAACATACTTCCCCTCTCTCAAAACATTGCACTCTTGCAATGAAAGAAGGAGAACTGCGCTGAACAATCTCAACCGACTCCCAAGTCGAATTCTCAATTTTTCTATCTTTCCACCTTATTTTAACCTCAGGGATTAGTCAACTACAAAGTTTCCTTTCCCTGAAGTCAAGTACCTTATCAGGTTCATGTGGAACATAGGATAATTCATCGACTTCAAAACGAGTTCTTGAGGAGTAACTGTGTCATCCTCACGTTCTAGTTTCCCTTTCAATCTATCGATATGAAAGACTGGATGAACTCTAACAATTGGAGGTAGTTTTACTTCTTACGCAACCGTGCCAATCCGATGCATAACTCGAAATGGACCACAATATCTAGGAGATAAATTCGAACATTTTTCCATTGACAAAGTCTGAGAATCTTTAGGAACATTAAAATAAACCAACGCTCCTGGTTCAAAAGACCGAGATGAGCATCCCCTATCAACATAAAACCGTGTCCTATCATGAGCACTCCTGATAGAATCCCGAGCTTCGGTCAGAATTTCCTGCATATCTCGCAAGAAATCCCTCGATGCATCAAACTCGATGTCCTTAAGACTGACATCAATAGGTGCCCTGAATTAATACCCATACATAAGTATGCATGGACTAAAAAATAATAGCCATAAATTTAGAACTGTTATAGGCAAATTCCATCATTGGAAGATATTTTTCAATATGATGATTTTCTAGAGACATATGCACGAAGCATATACTCTACAATCTGATTCATACACTCTGTTTGCCCATCAGATTGCGGATGATCATAGCAATTCACATTCAAAGTAACTTCCTCATTGTAAAACATTCAGAATAAAGTAGGAAAACATGGCATTATAACAGCAGCAGAAACCACAGATTCATCGGCGCCCCGACATATCCACATCTGTATATGGAATAATCGATGTCTCGAGTTACCCATATCTATATATGGAATAATCCACATCTGTATATGGAATAATCGATGTCTCGAGTTACCCATATCAACATAGAGAATCATCAACGTCTCGATGAGTTACATATGTCCATCCGTAAACCTATCAGGTTGATTGTGTAAATCACCTAAAGTACGGAACTAGAGAAAGAAATGCCAACAAAGGAAAAATCCAAATTTCCTTATCTGAACACAACAAGATAAACTTGTTTGAACTCTAAAGAAAGAGATTTCAACAAGTGAAAATGCCGACAAGATTTCCCTCATCAAAACATGCAGGCTATAGATAAAAGAAGTTTATCTAAAGAATGCCCACACTATAACTTCTAGTGAATTTAGAAAATAAGATTGTCTTTGAATGTTGAGGTCAACATGCTAAGTGATGTAAGAAAAGCAACAATCTTGAGTCCAAATTATCCCATAAGATAATATATGTGAGGGATCCCTAGCGTCTCATACCACCATGATACCACTCATACATATCTTAACAATTTGAAACTCCCTAGTATGCCGTCTAGGAAATATGAATAAAATCCTGTATAAAAGGAATAAGATGGCCTTATCCAGACTTTCACATACTAAACCTGTCTCTATATACTTGAGACTACATCAAGGAATAAATCCTTCTGAGTATATCATTTAGAAAAGAAATTGAATTATTGGCGCCTTTCTAATGATAACTACCCAAAACACAATAAAGTTAGGGTAGAAAAATAACTCACCTAGATACATAAGCAACTAGGTATCTGAGTTGGAATATATACAAGAGTATAAGAAATATACTCCAAAATTAAAAACGAAGGCAAATGCCACCTTCTAAAGCACATGTAATATTCAAAAGATCCTTCTAAAACCATGGATAAAAGCATAGAAGCCCCTCCAATCCATAAACACCATAGTTGATCATAAAAATCAATGCATACCATCTAATGGACATAAATCATGCCAAAAGAAGCATTAAAATTGGTAGCCAACTCATCAATCCGGAGTATATGAACGTTGTGTTGTTCAAATAAAACTCCAAAGTAAGAAAGTGAAACACATGTGTGTAGCACTCAATAAGAAAACCCTAGACATAAGTGATCTAGGCAGAACCTGATGAGTCCATATAAAACTTGGAAAACATCCAATAAAATCCACCAAAATAAACCGATCAACTAACCCATGATAGAATTTGTCTTAGGCTTAAGAAATTAAGCACAATCCACACTTTAATAAGTGCCAAAATAAATTATCATGGAAAAGTGTCAAAGGTGAAACACACTTTGAACGTAAATTATAGCCATCAAAAGAAATTAAGGAACGTGTCCAAAAAGATTGGCTAAACAATGGTAAAAAATCATGAATACATCGTTTAGAATTAATCCAAACATAAATATCCATTAATACGAGATATGATCATATTAAAAATATGCGAATAACCCGCATCTATCTAATGTCAGTACGAGAAAACGTACTTCAACATTAAATAACCCTCAAAAATATTAAATTCTCGAGAAAAAAAATTATCATGATTTTTTTCTAATTTTTCCTAATTTTCTAGGGCCTCAAAATATGATAATTTTAAATTCCACCAAACCTATCTTATGGCATTCCAAACTTATATTTTTCTAGAAAATTTTTAGCAATTAAATTTGCCAAAATACCATTGATATTTTAAAAATATCAATTTTTAGGATTTCTAAAAATAATTTTAAAATATTCCTAATTTTTCCTGAGAATCCCATCGTTCACGAAATTTTCAATTCCGCTCGACAATTCTCAAATCCAATGAAAATTTTTAATTTTAATGGATTTTTCTAATTTTTTGGGTCAAAAAATATAATTTAAAAGGAATTTGAATGGTCATGGGCGCCCGAATGGACACACCACGTGCCAAACACCAACCCCACATTTTTCCAAAATTTAAAATAACCTTTGTCTAATTTTCCACTAATTTTTAGGAATTTTTTGAAATTTTTAATCAACCCCGAACGCATTTAGAATACGAACGGTCAAAAAATTTCAGAATTCCAACGGTTTTCCCGGAATACGGAAAGCCAAAAGTTTTGGGAAAATGAAAAGACAAAAAAATTCGGAATGTGAAAGGTCAAAGGTTTCCGGAATACGGAAGGTCAAAAGTTTTTTCGGAATTCGGAAAGCCAAAAGGTTTCGGGAAAACGGAAAGCCAAAGGTTTTCCGGAAGATGAAAAGCCAAAAATTTTTTAATAAGAAATTTCCAGGAATTTTCAGAGATTTTTTTTCTCAAATCTCGTAATTTTCAGTAATTTCCAGGCTTTTTCCAAGCTTTTGTTTGAAATGAATTCAAAAGCTTTTTTTAAAATAAAAAACTCATTTAAAAAAAAAGCTTTATTGGCTTATAGCCAATTTGATTTTTTTAGTTACACACGTTCCAATCACCATATCGATGATCCACGTGCAATTCATCAACACAAATCAACAAAAGATAACATTTTATTAGTAAATATTAAAATTTACTAAAATAATCAACAATTAAATAGAGATTGCTCTGATACCACTGTTAAAACCCTAAGATCTCTCTAGATAATTGTTATGCATAAACATGCATAAATCAGACATAACTCAACCACCTAACCACCCCCGAGCCCAAGGGATGCACACATGAATCATAAATGAAATACATCATACTTTTACCTTGATGTTCCATACCATCAAGAGGTATAACTCCAATCCAATAGCATGTAGCTAAAGTGTGAAATGGTAGATGAGTAGATATGAATCTCTACACAAGAGACCATAGCATAAGCCTCAAGCTTCCTAGCCTCCCAGCCCCCTTGAGTGTGTCCCATGCCCCTATTATATAGGAGGGCCTTCAAGTGACTCTTGACTTTCCATTCCTCATGTGTGACCCTTGGATTCTTGACCCTAACCTTAAACCTTAAGGTTAGTCCTAACCCATGCTCCACTAGAGCTTGTTCCCATGTTCCCATGCTCACAAGCCTAATGTGGGTTAGCCTCCTAGTATATGCACAAATAATGTGTATATAACATAGCACACATGATGTACATATAACAGGGGCCCTCCTTGACTCTGGTTGGTGCTGAGGCTGTAGGTTTGGGACTCATGGGCATTGTTGATGATGATGAGGCTAGAGTCTTTTGTGGAGTGGCTATCGATGATGAGGCTTTCGAGCATGCGGTTGTCTCCTTTGGTGGGGTTTGTCAATGAAGAGGCATAGGCTCTGGGGATTTTCCTTTGAGTTCCTTGTTAGAGATAGATGGTTACGCTATGGGAACTTCTTGAGGAATAGATATTGATTGCAAGGTATTGGCATCTAACTTCATTGGTGGGGATGGGGTCGAAGGAGTAGATGCTTTATCGGAGTCGATCGTTGACGTAGATGGTAGGTCATTGTGTAGAGGGGATTCTGTGAAAGAGGCTCCTAACCTTTTGCATTCATTGTATGATTCAATGAGGCCATATGTGAGTGCTCTTGTTGTTGGGAGAGACTAACTGAGTCCTTGGGAAACCCCCCTTCCTAGACTAGTCAGTATATCTAAGGTGTGGGCATCTAGGGGTTGAAAAGTATTGGTACCTATAAGATTGGTGGGAATGTTAGGTAAGGGACCAAACCTGGTAGGATTGAAGTGACAAGGGATGTAAAACCCAATGCCACTCTTGCTATAGGCATGGCCAATGATATTGGGAGGGGCATTTGCGGCATAGATCTCAATGGGTCGAAGATGTCAGCTATTGGGTTTAGTCCTTGTGTGATCTCAATGGGTCGAAGATGTCAGCCACCATTGGGTTTAGTCCTTGTGTGATCTCAATGGGTCGAAGATATCAACCATTGGGTTTAGTCCTTGTGTGAAAACCCCCTTCCTAGACTAGTCAATATATCTAAGGTGTGGGCATCTAGGGGTTGAAAAGAATTGTTACCTATAAGATTGGTGGGAATGTTAGGTAAGGGACCAAAGCCTGGTGGGAGTGAAGTGACAAGGGATATAAAACCCAATGCCACTCTTGCTATAGGCATGGCCAATGATATTGGGAGGGGCATTTGCGGCATAGATCTCAATGGGTCGAAGATGTCAGCCATTGGGTTTAGTCCTTGTGTGATCCCTGGTAATCCCTTTATTGTTGCCATATCTGATTGCGTAATTGATCCTTAATGAGCAAGCACACGTGTTTTTTTTCTTTTTATATTTTCTCACAACCTGTTACAGCATCAAGAGGCTTGGCATTCTCTTCGTTGGGTTAAAAGAGTGCCCGTTTGCCCTAAATAGCTTAGGCACTATACGCACACGAACAACCTGAGATAATTTTTCGAAAAACGTGTATGTGAGTAACTTCCCAGATGGAAGAGGAGGTCCTAAAACTTATTTTCCATCAGTGTCTCAAGAGGAAAAAAATCTCGACAAATTTTTCCATGTTTCGCAGCATGTTTTTTAGGGTGTTCCAAAAGGAATTTTGAAAAACTCTGTATGAGAGAGTTGTAGTATTTTTGGAGTACTACAACTTTGTTCCCCTGGGTCCTCCATTATTTTGTCGTTTAGACCCTCAAAAAGTATCCCGAATATGGTTCAATGTCATTTTTGACGTTTTTTATGATTTTTTATGCTTTTTGGGCTATTTTTTACCCTCAATTTTTGGGTCAAATTTTGAGGCTACTGGTCGGAGGCCAAAACGATTGATTTTGATTTCGAACGGTCAAGTCCAAAGTTGAAGAGCTAAATAAAAGCTTTTCGATGAGCTCTAGAGTGTCTTCATCGGATATACGGTTTAGGAGATATGGGCCTCCAAATACTGGAAGCTCACCATTTAAATCGAACTGAGTCTTGTCAAGACCTTAACCGACCTTGCTATGTGAGACATCCTCCGTTGACTCTCCGTCAGCTGTTGCAACTTTATCACTTAGGTCTCCACGACCTCATTCACAAGATGGTCAAAATGATTCCCCAGCATTCTTGACATAAAACACTCATTAAAAACAGGTCATAAATAGAGTTTCTAACGAACTCTCATCTTTCCTCATTGTTTCACATTCTTCTACATCAATTCACATTACCTAATCCACATCCAATCATATGTATTCCCATCGTCCTTCATCCATTCTTATCTAGTCACATCATATTACATCTTATTACATCTATCCTCATCACTTCTCATCCATCACATCTACCCATATCCATATCACATCACATCACATCCATTCACATTGCATCTCATCCATTCACATCTATCCCGATTCACATCACATCACATCACATCACATCCATTCACATCTATCCTGATTCACATCACATCCATTCCATATCACATCACATCCATTCAGATCACATCTCATCCATTCATATCTATTTATGTCACATCACATTCACATCCATTCACATTCATCTCGATTCACATCACATCCATTTTACATCACATCACATCCATTCACATCACATCTCATCCATTCACATCTATCCATATCATATCACATCACATCATCACATCCATTCCTATTGCATCTCATCCATTCACATCTATCTTGATTCACATCACATCACATCGCATCCATTTACATCACATCTCATCCACATCTCTGCACATCCACATCCACATCCATTTACATCACATCACATCCCATCCACATCTCATCACATCCACATCCATTTACATCACATCACATCCCATCCACATCTCTTCACATCCACATCTATTTACATCACATTCACATCTTATCACATCCACTCACATCTATTTACATCACATTCACATCTTATCACATCCACTCACATCTTATCACATCCACTCACATCTTATCACATCCATTCACATCTTATCATATCCACTCACATCCTATCACAATGTATTCACATCTTATTCACATCGTAATCGCATTTAGTAGCTTTTTCTACTTCGATACACCGATGATGGGACTTTTTCTAAATTTTTGCCAATTGCTTGGCCTAGTTAAAGAGGTACTTTTTCTCGACGGATATTTTCATATTCTTTCTCAAATTTCTCAAGTGAAATATATTCAATATTCTTCTTTTGAGTAAAAGATTCATGGGATTTACAAAAATCAATTCTACCCATATTTCCCAGTAAAATTAATAATGCTCAAAATTCCACTTTTGATAAATACTCATAATTTAAATTATGCTAAAAATTTCTCTTTTTCTATTTAATTTCTTGGATCTCAAATATCATGGGAATTCCTCTTTGTGCATTTAAAGGATTTTAATTCCAAATTTCATGGGAATTCCTCTTTTATTATAAAATAAATTTATCTAAAATTTTTATTTTCTTTAATAAAAATATCCATTATTTTAAATATACCAAGAATTCCACTTTTACCATTTAAATGATTGAATTTCAAATGTCATGGGATTTTCTCTTTTATCATTTAAATTTTCTCATACATAAAATAAATTTATCTAAAATTTCTCTTTTCTTTAATTAATTATTTATGCATAAACACTAAAAATTAGTTTCCCATGAATTTAATGAAAATCATTCTTTTAGCATAGGATGTCCAATCCTAGAATGTCCATAGGATGTCCATAGGATGTCCAATCCTAGAATATGGTAGGAAGTCCTCTTTTAGCATTATGCATAAAAATGAGTTATGTATTAATTTCTAAAAAATTTGCCATAGCTTCGTCTCTGCTATTACTGATAATTTTCAATATTTCTAGAAAGAATACGACTTTGTAATACAATTATGATAGAATAACTATCCTTAGACTTAAATCGAATTTATGGAATTAAACCATAAGTTTACAATAATTTTATTAGCATAAAATCATAAAAAGCCATTTTCTTAACCTCTAACTTAACAAGCTTAGAGATTGATTTTAAATTAAGAATTTATCAATGAGAAGCATTCATTTGCTAAAGAATTAGTCATAATAATGACTATTCTTTTGGGAGAGAGAGATATACATAAAAAGCATCCTAATTAAGCATAAAGATTAACTTTTTTATGATTAATCATTAGAACTCTTATAGAAAGCTTGATTTGCATTGAAAACAATTAATTTGAAACTTCTCAAGCTTGAGAGGAGTTGAGAAGTGAAATCTTTTGAGAATATTAATGAAAATCATGAAATTACTTCTTACCTATTGATTTGGCTTGCTTCTTTTAGAAGGAAGCCCCCAACCAATCAATTGGTTTAGTATGTTGAGAAGAAAGCTCCAAGGATTGTTGAAGAGAGAGAGAAGCTCCAATCTCTCCAAAAGTAGAGGATTTTAAGGGATAATAGAAAATATAATTATTTTAATGTAATACTGGCATGGTGTAGTTCACAGATGAGAAAACAAAAGAATGAGGGTCTATTTATAGGTGAGAGAGGTCACTAACTGAGTCCAACTAAGTTCTAGAATTTTTCAGCTTCAATTTGGCTGAATTTGGACAAGATTTAGCCTAGTTTAGCTCCCATTTTGATCCAAGAGAGAGGAGAGATAAAAATATCTCAATATTTTTGAAACATGTGAAGGAGGCACCTACCTCAAAGGTCTCCCCTTCCTTGCCAAGGTGTCAAAAACTCATCATTTCTCCAAAATATCTCATTGTTTTAGTAATATCTCTTAATTTTTAACTAATAAACCTTGTACTCAGTCAACTCTTCATCTTATGTGAGCATTTACTCATTTTTGGGTATTTTATTTTATTCTTTGGATTTATCTCATCCCAACACTTGGATTAATCCTATTGGCCCATAGGAACCTTGATTGGACCATAGGTTCCTATTGGCCCATAGGAACCTTGATTGGACCATAATCCAGAAATTTAAATCTAGACCCTTAGGCTAAGGTCCCTTATATCATTTTTAATTGATTCCTAATGCACGTTGGAAAGTTCATTTTGAACTTCTGTTTTAGGGGAAACTATTTTAGACACTGGGAGGATTTTTATATCCAAAGATATCTCAATTTTAGATTACCTCTCTCCAGACATTTTCTCTCTCTAGGCCAAAACAGGGTAAAACAAGATCTTTCTCCTATTTCAGAGAGAGGGAAATAATTACAAGAACAGAAGGGGAGGTTCTTACACTTTTGCACCTCAAAAGCTAGAGGGAGGAATCTTACAACCTGTGCGCTCTCAAAGTAGAGCTTAGATGCGATCTAGATAGACTCTGGATGGAGTATGTACGAGGTGTAGAAGAGGGTGGATACTCACAAGCATTGAATACATTAGCTCATGGCAACCGTGAGCTAAGTAAGGTATGTACGAGGTGTAGAAGGGACTAGATACTCACAAGCATTGGATACCTTAGCTTATGGCAACCATGTCCATATATAGTATTGCAGGCAGTGTGGTAGACGCGTATACAATGAGGGCAGCTACACTGCATAGACACGGTCACTGCCCGTGTGTATCAAGAATGCGGCCCACCGACCACCACCCACTAATGATGGACCTAGTATATCCGAGGGATTATTCTAGGGACCCCCCAGCCACGCGATGCCCTGGACCCTAGCTAACGCTCGTACCCTTGACCATCTCCTAACCATCATCAATGGTCACAACAATAATGACCCCATCAGCATCTAAGTCGGGGTTCCCACTAAAGATATATGCACCATGGCTTCTCCTCATAAGGGGGGCCTAACAGGCGAGCATTGAGTGTATGCTAACACCCCCCCTCAATGTCCACCCGAAGATGAACTAGGGTTTTGGCCCAACTCCAAGTCGATGAAGATGCTGAATGAGCTACTCCTTCCCAAGAGCCTCGGTGAAGATGTCAGCATTGGTTTTCTCTGTAAAGCAATACTCCAACTCCACTATCTCATCCTCTATCAGCTCCTACACATAATGATACTAAATTCAATGTGCTTCATGTGAGCATGAAACACAGGGTTCTTCGAGATCGCCATGCAACTCTAATTGTCGCACCACAAGACTATAGCCTCCTTGATCTGAACTCCCATGTCAACCAAGATTCTCCTCATCCATACTACCTTAGATGTAACCCTTTGCCTTCAACATGCATTGAGCCATCTCCATGAAAGTTTGCGGCATTCTACAACACCATTTTACTGAGGTGTGTGAACAGAGGTGTGTGAACAGAGGTGTGTGAGCAGTGGTGGTGAGTTGTGCTTGATGCCATTATTCTTGTAGTAGTTGTCGAATCTCGTTCCTCAATCCGTATGAAACTTCTTCACCTTCTTTCTTGTTGTCTCATTTTCCCACAAGCTTATGCCACTTTTGAACTTTCCAAAAGCTTCATCCTCATCCCAAAGGAGATAAACCCACATCTTCCTACTATAATCGTCGACTAATAGCATAAAGTAAGAAGATCCCCCTAATGTAGTAGTAGACATTTTACCACAAAGATCAGCATGTACCAGCTCTAGAGGAGTCTTTGTCCGATTATTGCTTTCCTGTGGAAATGCCTTGCATTGTTTCTTGCCTATCATACAAGCTTCACATGGTTCCTCAAATTCTAAAAATGCAAGAAAGTTAGCTACCATACCCTTTTTCTGCATCTCCTTTAGCATGGAAAATCCAATGTGACCAAATCACTCGTGCCAAAGCTTGCTTGTTGTGCTCTTATCTACAGACACTATAAGGGCACTCAACCCATAGAGATTGTTGCGTCTTACTCCTTTGCTGACTACCTTGCCAACATCATCTAGAATTTTTGCTTTCATTTTCTTGAAGCATACTTCAAGCCCACGATCTGTCATCATATAACTCATAGTAGATTTGTCTTTATCTAGGGTACATAGAGAACATTTGATAGATTCTTCTCTTCACATGTAGATGCCACAAAAGATATGGTTTCAGACCCTTCGGCTGGACATTTAGCATTATTCCCAAACAAAAACAACACTGATGGGTTCCTGTAGAGGCTTCCAGGAACTGTACCAGTCCTTCTTATTGGTCATGTGTCAAGATGCTGCACTATCCAAAATCCATGAATCATCAATTGGAGCATGAGCAGATGAACATACCTCTTAAGTGGCGACCCAAAGTTCAAGCTTGGTCTCGACATTGTTGACTGACTCCTTTTCCTTCCATGAAGACTTCAAGGTGCCGTTCTTTTCGTCAGCATGCTTCTTTCTACAGTCTTGACAGCATGATCCTTCTTGTCAGAATAATAATAGCTCCCTTGAAACTTCTTCTTCTTTGGCTTATTCTTCTTCTCTTGAGAAGATGTCATGCCTTTTCCTTTAGCATTGGCCGAAAATGCAGCATTACTACCATCATGGGTCTTCAGCCGCATCTCCTCCTCAAGTAGCATAGCACTAAATTCTTCAAATGATAAAGATGGTACTCTAACTTGAGTGTTTAGTGATGTAACCAAGCCATCATACTTATGTGGAAGAATTTGGATGCACCTTCGGGCCGACTCCGTGTGTGCAATCCCTACAGTAGCCATTTGATCTCATAGATTTTTGATCTGCGAGAGATAAAGTCTTTAATAGCTTCTCCTACAGCAAACTTTTCAGCAGCAAGCTGATCCTCTAGGTTCAAAATCTTGGTCTGATTATAAGTCTCATACCGATTTCTTAGTATGATCCAAGCCTCTATAGCCTTGGTAGTATGTTGAATTAGAGTGAGAATAGAATCACTTACGCTGGTGATGATGGCACAAAGTGCGTCAGCATTGCGCCTTCTCCATGCTTGAAGAAGTGTAGCATCTGGAGGAAGCACGTTTGTAGGGTTGTTGGGATAAGGATTTCCAACTGGTTCTACATCCATTCACAAAAAAATTTCTAGGAGCTTATAACAGTCTAGAATGGCATTGATTTTCAATTTCCAAAGAGTGTAGCTTGTCCCATCAAGCTTGCCTTCTGTGAAGGCAAGTGGACGAATGCGGAAGACCAGTGCAGCACAGCAACAACAGAGATAGAAGCCATCACTCCTATGGTTCTATATAACGAAAGGCTACACTTTATGCACTATTCCTGCTAGAGCACCTAAGCTCTGGGAATTTAAAATTCTGATTATACCAAAGAGGTATAGTTGATGGTGCTGTCCACCCAATGATGCACTCTCAAGTAGAGACTAGACACTCTGGATGGAGTATGTAGGAGGTATAGAAGGGGGTGGATACTCACAAGCATTCGATACCTTAGCTCATGGCAACCATGTCCATATATAGTATGGCAGTGTGGTAGATGCATATACAACAAGGGCGATTACACTGCATAGACATGGTCACCGCCTGCGTATCAAGAACGTGGCCCACTGACCACCAACCACCACCCACTAATGATGGACCTAGTATCTGAGGGAATATTCTAGGGACCCCCCAATTGGGGCGATGCCCTGGACCGTAGCTAACGCTGACCATCTCCTAACCATCATCAATGGTCACAATAATGACCCCATCAGCGTCTAAGCCGCCGGGGTTCCCACTAAAGACATATGCACCATGGCTTCTCCTCATAATGGGGGCTTAACAAATGTGCAATATACATCAAAGTGAGATACATGCTGCGAGATGGGCATTGAGTGTATACTAACATGGTTATGCAAGAAAGAACTAGAGAAGTGATAGACCAATCAGAACAATGTAGTCAAACACTTAAACAAATATTAGATGAGGAAATAACTAGAAACGTGATAGACCAATTAGAACAATGTAAGTAAACACTCAAACAAACATTAGATGAGGAATAATAAAAAAGATTTAAATTTAACAATAGCATTAGTTGAAGGATGGGTTTAGAATACACTTATTTTGTTGTTTGGTTGGAAAGTCGGTCTTGTAAATCATACTTGTGATGTTCAAAACCTTCCTTGTGCTTCCTATGAACCTTAAAAAACCTTAAAAATTAGTGCAACATGTTATTATCATCAAATAGCCATAACTCATACGCTAGGTCAGACTCTGTGTCACTAAGCTCATCGTCCTCACAGTTTTCTTGTAGTATATATGTTCCCTCTAGTAGTAAAGGCAATGGTGTGAGTGCATCCTCACTATAATCGCATTTACCTCTTGTGCAGAGAGTAAAGGATTACAGGATTGGTTACCTTCATACACAGCATACTTATCTTACAAATTGATAAAGATTAAGATAACAGCATGACAGATTTAAGACAAGTATGGAAAAATTTACACAGAATATCACAGCAAATTTTATTGATTTATTCGTGCATACAATTACATCCATATATAACAATAGTATCTTGTGATCCAAATAGACATATCTTCCTATGACCCCCTGCAATCCCTAATTGACTATTGTGCATTACATTTTACCCAATGCAGTTACAAGAATGTGGTTGCGGTGTGCAGTTAATGCTGCAATACTTGGCATGCACGGTGGACTTGCGCAAACCCACAATGTCCAAGCATCTCTTGATAGAAGTCAAATGTCTTATATATCTAGCCGCATCTGCATCCCTCTTTAAGCTTCATCATCCACGCTAATTACTGGCTCTCCGAATCCAATCGAGAAAGGTAATCTGCCACCACATGGCTGAGCACTAAGGCGATGAATGACTTCAAATTCGAATTCCTATAACAATAGAACCCATCAAGCCAATCTGCCTATCAAATTTTGTTGCTGCACCAAGTAAAGAAGAGCAGAATGATCTACATGAAAGAAAAATTGTCGGCCCTGAAGATAGTGCCGAAACTTCCGCACAAAGTACACCATTCCAAGGCCTTCCCGATCTATAATCGAATAATTCTTTTCAGTAGAAGATAACTGGCGAGACTGGCATAATAAATTGGGTGAAACCACCCCGCAGTCTCTGCTCCTGCATCAAAACACTGCCAATTGCCACATCCAAAGCATCCACAAATACATGAAAATCCACCCCCCAATCAACACTAGTGCTTTAGAAAGTTGAATCTTGAGCCGGCGGCGGTAAGCCAAATTAGAGTCTTTAGACCATCAGAATTCCTTGCAGTTAGAATGAGCGACTACATTTAAAGAATTTGCCAAATGTGCCAAGAACCGCAAATGACGACCATGCCACTGAATTTGGCCCAAAAATCGTATACAGCTTTTTGGATCCACAGGTGTGCAGGTGCCTGCATAATAACCGCCACTTTATTTGGATCTACCACAATGCCATCCTGGGAAATTATGTGACCCAACAGTTTGCCACTTTGCACTACAAAAACACACTTGAGCAGATTAAGACTGAAGGACATCTCTCTTGCGCTGGGAACAAAGTTGCAAGTTCCCCAAATGCAACACACAAGTGCCAAAGACACTCAGATCATCCAAAAATATGCACATGAAATTGGTGAGAAAGGGCCCAAATATCTCATACATGTTGCATTGGAAAGTGGAAGGTGCATTACGCAATCTGAACCACATTACTATGCACACAAACACCCCCCATGCGGTGATGAATGCGGTTTTGGCTTGATCCTCTAGTGCCATCCGAATTTGATTGTATAGCCACTAAATCCATCAAGAAACGAGTACATCTCATGCCCTGCTACATCATCCAGAATGGAATCCATGTAGGACAAGGGAAAGGATCCGGGATTGTGGCCGCTTTAAGCTTTTTGTAATCCACACAGATGCGTAATTTTTTGTTCTTCTTCGGGGCAATGACTATAGGAGAAATCTAGTACAGGTTTTCGATAGGTGCGATGAATCCCACCCTTAGCAAGCGGTCCACCTCTTCCTTGACCTGCTTGGCTACATGTGGGTTTATGCGATAACGCTGCTGCATGGAGGGTATCAAATCTGTCTTCATGTAAATGTGGTGTGGGTAAAACTTTGGGTCCAGACCTTTCATGTCAGCATAATCCCAGGCAAACATATCTCGAAATTCCTACAGAAGTTCCACCAGAGCAGTTTTGAATGAGGGTTCCAGCAAGGTACTAATTTTCACCGACTTAGTCTCCTTGTCGTCTCCTAAGAAAATGGTCTCCAAGAGATATTCTTTGACACGGGTAATGCGGCTCATTTGTGCCTCAAAAGTGCGCTCCTTTTCCAAAATGTCTTTCATGTTATCTTCGGGTGCATACTCATCAGTACCCAACAAATTTTCCCCAAAGAGTTTCCCCTTGTCCATGGTGACTAAACACACCACATGCGGAGGCCTGAGGTATTCCGCAGTAATACATGCCACATCCACTAAGCAGAATGGAATCAAGTCCTCATTTTTTTGTAAGAATTTTCCTCTTCATCTTCATCCAAGCCATCTGCCATATTCATTGTTTCCACGATGGACAGGCCAAACTGAATTTCTCAGTTGAGGGCGTTCCCTCAAAGCGAATTTAACCTGCGACCCCTATGGATGGTCATTAGATTATGCTCCAATTATGCCGCCGGACCTTTGCTTGGTGCAACCAAGGACGACCCAGCAACAAATTGTACTCCTCAGTAGAATCCTCCATGCTCAGCACTACAAAGGACATGACAAAGGAGCCACCTCAATCACCATGCCCTTCAAGATGCCCAAGGGTCGGACTCTCCTCTGATCAACCATGTGTACCAAAAATGGTGTAGAATCCCATGCTTGCCAACCCATGTGCTTATAGGTGGACTCCGTTACAATATTGACACTAGCCCCACCATCGATCAGCACTTGATCAATCGTAAGGCCTTGGAAGCCTACGAAAATTTCGAGAATTCTTATATCAACCATGGGTACTACCGCCACAGACTCTAGGTGTGCTGCTTGAACGGATAACGTCGCAGTCGATGTGATCGCCTTGCCCATCTTCTCCGACGGAAGCAGTGCCTTATGAAAATTCGTAACCAATTTAAGAAGCTGACCCAATTTGATTTGTAGAGGGGCATCTATAGCAATCCATCCCATCCTTCACTCTCATCCAAACTGGTCTGTTGTTGGGACGGTTGTTTTTCGAAAGATCCTTTTGGACTTGCGATAGAGGCTGCCCCGACTGAGGTATGTCATCGATGAGAGTCACAGCATCCTAAAACTTGGCACTTTACTAGGCTCTGGCATTGGAACGCATTCTGGGGTTTGCTTGTCCACCTAGGAAGTAACTTGCTGGCGAACAACTTCCTGTGGTGGCCAGTCTAGAAGTGGTTGCACTGTGCGCCTTATGAGATCCCACTGCCCCCTCTGCGCACCAGATTTCTTGATGGTAGCAGGGGAAGTACCTTCCTCTTGCGCGGGGCAGGGTTTCTCACTCATCAGAGCCTTGCCCTTGAATGTCTGGGCACGAGACTAAGCTGGTGGTCCTTTCAAAAACCAAAATCGGGAAAATTTTCCATGCCCGGAAAGCGGGGGACGATTCCACCATTTTTATTTTCTTAACGGATTTTTCTAACAAGGTCAAGATACTGAACTAACCTTCATCTGAATAAACCAGATAGAAGGGAAACTATTACAGACTTAACTTGAAGGAATCAATGCTTTTTTCCTGATTGAATAAGGCACAGCCGTTGATTTATTCTTTAGAGAAGTCTTCAGGATTCTAATTAACTACTCGAGTTCTAAGCGTATTCTAATTAACTACTCGAGTTCTAAGCGTATTCTTATTAATTAATTTTATTATTTTAAAACTCTTCTGATTCTAGCCTAACTCCATCCGGTTAGCCACCGCTAGAACCAGACAAGTACTCACCCACCCATAATTGAATACCTTTCTTAACTTTTGCTTTAAAATACAGATATGCACACACTCCTCTTTAAACTTTAGCTTATAAAACAATCCATTGACAAAGGTTACACATGTCATAACTCAAAATTTCCATTGAGCCTTTGTTTCTCACAAAACAGGATCACTCTAGACTCTCCGTTGAGACCAGCAGGTCAACAACAAGATCCAGTAATAGATTACAGTAAACATTGGTCCATCATACAATATCTTCCTCGACATATGCATGGGTGTCCTCGGCACCGCGAGCCCGTGCATCGCCTGGTTAGAACCCTCCAGGATCCTCCTTAGGTGTCCTGGCACTTCACTCAGGGACCGCTTCGTCGGTCCTCGTCCATCGTACCGGAAGTGCACCATTTTAACTATACCGAGGCTGGTCAAGACCTGGGCAGGCTTTGCCACGTGAGCTGTCCTTTAAGCACTCCCTGCCCCAGCTGTTGCAACCCAACTTCCCTTAGAAAACACATATACCAAATGCTCCCTCTCCAGCAGTCTGGCGTAAGACAGCCTTTTAAGAAAATAGAGTTTCTATGCAAGTTTTCAGTTTTGATTTTCTTTTGAATATAATGAGTATATCTTAATTCTGTATCCCAAGACTTCTAGATCACAGTCTGGATTCCCAAGCAGAATTCCTCGAATTTTGAATTCTTAATCCTTAGATCAAAATCAAAGGTCTCAACTTAGTTTCAGATTCGGTCGGTGATTTGAGTGTAGATTATGGGACTGGTCACATCGTCATTTCTTGAAAAACTGACGAAGGAGTTATGTCTTGGTTATAGTCTGATTCAGGTGTTTTGAGTCTGGAAAGGTTCTTCTTGAACTATCTTTATCAAAGGGACTGGTCACATCATCATTTCTTGAAAACTGACGAAGGAGTTATGTCTTGGTTATAGTCTGATTCAGGTGTTTTGAGTCTGGAAAGGTTCTTCTTGAACTATCTTTATCAAAGGGAAATATTTCAATTACTACTTTACTGAATTTAAAACTAATCATGAATTCTTATGAGAGGAATCATTTATCTAAAATTTCGATTTCGATACTGAATTTTCTCATTGTCATCTTAGAGAAAATGAAACGGTAGGATTTTCTTTCACAGATTATTTACTTATTCATTTATCAATATTCATGGAAATTAAACATAAGATTACAGAGAACTCTTATTTTGATATAAAAATAAAATTCTTTTATGCATCCTTTTATGCATAAAAATTGATATTAGTGAAAGTAACACTTTTATAATAAAAAAACTCTTTTATGTATTATTTTATGCATAAAAATCAATAATGATGAAAGTAACACTTTTATAATAAAAAATTTCTTTTATGTATTATTTTATGCATAAAAATCAATAATGATGAAAGTAACACTTTTATAATAAAAAATTTATTTTATGCACTATTTTATACATAAAAATCAATAATGATGAAAGTAACACTTTTATATTATTTTATGCATAAAAATAAATAATGATGAAAGTAACACTTTTATAATAAAAAATATTCTTTCATGCATAAAAATCCATTTTGATGAAAGTAACACTTTTATAATTAAAAAAATTATTCTTTTAAGCATAAAAATCCATTTTGATGAAAGTAACACTTTCATAATAAAAAAATTATTCTTCTATGCATAAAAATCCATTTTGATGAAAGTAACACTTTCATTAAAAAAATATTCTTTTATGCAAAAAAATCCATTTTGATGAAAGTAACACTTTCATACTAAAAAACTTATTCTTCTATGCATAAAAATCCATTTTGCTGAAAGTAACACTTTCATAATAAAAAAAGTATTCTTTTATGCATTATTTTATGCATAAAAATCAATAATGATGAAAGTAACACTTTTATAATAAAAAAATTCTTTTATGTATTATTTTATGCATAAAAATCAATAATGATGAAAGTAACACTTTTATAATAAAAAAATATTCTTTCATGGCTAGAAATTCATTTTGATGAAAGTAAAACTTTTATAATAAAAAAATTATTCTTTTATGCATAAAAATCAATAATGATGAAAGTAACACTTTTATAATAAAAAAATATTCTTTCATGGCTAGAAATTCATTTTGATGAAAGTAAAACTTTTATAATAAAAAAAATTATTCTTTTATGCATAAAAATCCATTTTGATGAAAGTAACACTTTTATAATAAAAAATTATTCTTCTATGCATAATTATCCATTTTGATAAAAGTAACACTTTCATACTAAAAAACTTATTCTTTTATGCATAAAAATCAATAATGATGAAAGTAACACTTTTATAATAAAAAAATTATTTTATGCATAAAAATCAATAATGATGAAAATAACACTTTAATAATAAAAAAATCTTTTATGTATCATTTTATGCATAAAATCAATAATGATGAAAGTAACACTTTTATAATAAAAAAATTATTTATGCATTATTTTATGCATAAAAATCAATAATGATGAAAGTAACACTTTTATAATAAAAATTTCTTTTATGCATAAAAATCAATAATGATATAAGTAACACTTTTATAATAAAAATATATTCTTTCATGCATAAAAATCCATTTTGATGAAAGTAATACTTTCATAATAAAGAAAAATATTCTTTTATGCATAAAAATCCATTTTGATGAAAGTAACACTTTTATAATAAAAAAATTATTCTTCTATGCATAAAAATCCATTTTGATGAAAGTAACACTTTCATAATAAAAAAATTATTCTTCTATGCATAAAAATCCATTTTGATGAAAGTACCACTTACAAAATTATTCTTTTATGCATAAATATTGATTTTTATGCATAAAAGAATATTTTATAATTATGAAAGTGTTACTTTCATCAAAATGGATTTTTATGCATAGAAGAATAATTTTTTTATTATGAAAGTCTTACTTTCATCAAAATGGATTTTTATGCATAAAAGAATATTTTTTTATTATTATAAAAGTGCTGCTTTCATCAAAATGGATTTTTATGCATGAAAGAATATTTTTTTATTATAAAAGTGTTACTTTCATCATTATTGATTTTTATGCATAAAAGAAAATTTTTTATTATAAAAGTGTTACTTTCATCATTATTGATTTTTATGCATAAAATAGTGCATAAAATAAATTTTTTATTATAAAAGTGTTACTTTCATCATTATTGATTCTTATGCATAAAATAATGCATAAAAGAAATTTTTTATTATAAAAGTGTTACTTTCATCATTATTGATTTTTATGCATAAGAGAATTTTTTTATGCATAAGAGAATTTTTTTATGTAAAATAGGAAGGTACTTCCATTGTGCTGCTATCATCCAAAAATCCCGGTGCGCAGAGGGGCAGTGGGATCTCACAGTTGGTATTAGAGCGCTATTGTAAATTTACGTAATAGTAGCAGCGGAAATTGCTTAAAACTTTTTTTTAATGTAAGTCTGGGAAATAATGTTTTCGCTTGTTAATATTATGTTGAATAAACTTCAAAAAAAATTAAAAACTTATAAATTGAATTGGAAATTTTAGATGGAAGTTCCATACTTATCCGGTATTCCCGACCTCACCCAGTCAACACAAGACATGACTGCGTTTGCCTTTGAGCATCTCATCTCTTTCGCTTCGACTCAAACAAGCCGAGCAAGACTCGCAAGCCATTTTGAGGATTTATATTTTCCTGACACCCCAGTGGAGAGACGACAACATAAGTGGTTTGCAAGGCAGTATTTCCATGCCTCTTATGACCGGCGTGCAATGTTAAGGCAGAACCTCTCATTGGCAATGATTGTGTTAAAGCTGAAAATGGTACATGGTGTCATTTTATATCATTCAATGCCTCAGAATTTCAAACTTTCATGCCAAGTCTATAGACTCCTTAGTTGCTTTATTCCTAAGGAGAAGATAATAGCTCCCTTGTCAGTAAGTGAACGTTTGTATCAAGGCATGGCTATGGCCCACCAGTACCGTCGTCTTATGCATAGATTTTGAATTCTGGAGTCGAGCTCCTCTATGTACATATTGCAACTTTTATATAAATAAAGAAATGTTTTCTAGAGAAAAATTCCCTGTTGTATAAGTAATTGTTTATGGTGGACGATCTAATAAAGAAAAAATTGTTATCGGACATATGTCATAGATCTCCAATAAGATCATTGTCTTGTTTAAGAAATTGTTTTTCGAACCTCTTAAGTCTTAAGATCTCGTGGATGATATCAAAATAAAAATTTAATAATATATAAATTTTTGACAAAATCATGAGACAAGGAAACCGTGGCCGTCAGCCAGCCCCTCTCTCTCTGAAGATGACGAGCTTGACCCTGATGTTCGCAAGGCTCTTCATAGGACTCAGCCAGGACTCTTCTACTCAAATATTCACCACCTCTAGATGAAGAGCAACTCATGGGCCAGGTTCATTCGGGGAATGAACGAGCCATTGGATACACTGGTCAAAAATGCCAAGCAAGTGTCCATGGTAGAAGCTATTAGAATGGCGAAGGACTTTGCCAAAGCCTTCATCGTAAAAGCCCCGCCAAAGCCAGCTCCCTCATCCTTCAAGAGATTTCAGACACCGGGAAGTTCTTCGAACTTTTTGCCTGCAAAGAGACACCAAGGTTCTAACCAGAATGTGGAGACGGGAAGCTTTAGAAATGAAGGAAGACCTTTCCCTCGAAGTACATTCTCCGGAACTCCGGCTCTTTTCAAAATACAAAGGGAAGGCCTTCGAAGCCAGAACAGATGCTTCGGATGTCAAGGACTTGGGCACTAGCTCAAGGATTGCCCCTCTCCTTTGTGGGCCAGGGAAGCCAGGGTCCTAGAGTTCCGAGACAGACTCCTTCTTTATCAGTCCAATTAGGGTCCCCCGCGCCAGAATCAGGGAAATCCCAGGAGAACTCCACCTCAGCTGTCTGCCTCTGTCCAGAGTAGCCTCAAAATTCCTTCCCAGAATTGGGGCAACCAAAGAGAAAGAGTTCCGCCTCAGACTGTAGTAGCTAGAGCAGTCACAATTGCAGAAGTAGTGGAAGAGGAAAGAGGACATATTTATGCTACAATTGAAAACCAAGGGCCAATTCGTCAATTCTCCATCATCAATACTCCAGCTGAGTATCAGGGTAAGCCTTTTAAGCTTTTGATTGATTCAAGCAGTACTCAGAACTCCACAGGAGTTGAACCGAGTTCAAGTGTATAGCGTGGATGATGGAATTATATATTATAATTGCAGGCTATGCATTCCCAATGATGAGGGAACCAAGGGACAAATTCTGAATGAAGCCCATGATAGCCTTATTGAAGGACATCCAGGTTTCATCAAAACCTACATGTCTATTAAGAAAAGATTTCTTTTAGCCTGGTCTAAAAAGGATGTACTTAATCATGTACGTCAATGTCTGACCTATCAAAAAGTCAAGGCCGAGAGTAAAAATGCTTGGGAAGTTACATCCTTTAGACATCCCCCAGATGAAGTGGGAATGTATTAGTATGGATTTTATTAGTGGATTACGTTCAGTGCAATCAAGTTACAACTCCATCTTCGTGGTAGTTGATAGATTAACCAAAGTTGCCCATCTAATTCCAGTAAAAGAAACCTACACTGTAGTGTGTGGCCAGAGTGTTTCTCAAGGAAATCTTCAGATTGCATGGCCTACCCAGAAGAATAGTAAGTGATCGAGATCCTAAATTCACGTCAAGATTTTGGGCTACATTTTTTGAAGTAGTAGGAACTTTCTTGGATCTCAGCACCGCCTACCACCCTGAGATCGATGGTCAAACAGAAAGGGTATCGAAATATACTTCTTCGGTCATGTTGTGGCAGGGAACCCAAGAAGTGGCTAAGCTATCTGCACCTAGTCGAGTTCGCGTACAATGCTTCTTATCACACAGAAGTATTGGGATGGGCCCTTTCAAAGCTTTGTATGGACAAGATTGCTTAACTCCAATAACTTGGTCTGACCCATTGATTAGGGTCGAGATGTCCAGACAGATGCTTGATGACATGGAGCAGCACATGCAGGCAATTCGTAGAGATATAAAAGCTGCCTATAGGATAGACAAAAGCAGTATGCAGACAAGAAGAGGATAGACAGAGAAATCGAAGAAGCAGATATGGTCTTCATTCGAGTACGCCAAAAGAAGTTCTCTATCTCTGGGGAAGTTCAAGAAGTTATCCCCCAGATATTGTGGGTCAAATCTGATTACAAAGAAAGTAGGTGATTTAGCCTATGAGCTTCTTCTGCCCCCTTATCTTAAAGTACATAATGAATTTCATGTCAACCTTCTTAAAAAGTATATACCAAGCCTGAAATCATGTGCTTGAAAATCTTAACTTCTTCAACCCAAAGGCAGATGGAACTCAAACCTAAAGAAATCCTTGATGTTCGTGAAAAGGTTCTCAGGAATAAATGGAAGTTCTATCCTTTTGAAGATGCCACCTGGGAGAAGGAAGCCGAACTGTTTGCGAGATTACCCCAGTTTGCGAGATGAGGACATCCCACGTTTTTCAAGTGGGAGAGATTGTAAGATTCCTCCCTAGCCCTCTCAAGATGTCCAGCATCTTCCCCCTGTAATCAAATCCCTCTTTAGAAATATAAAAGATCTTGTTTCTACCTATTTTGACCTAGAGAGAGAAAATATTTTAGAGAGAGAATATTCAGATTTTGAATATTTTTGGATGGAAAAATATACCTTCGCATTAAAATAAGTTGCCCCAAAATAGAAGTTCCAAAAGATTTTCAAAAGGTGCATTAGAAATCAAGTATAATCTGTTCAAGAGGCCTTATCCTAGGGGCCCAGATTTTTAAAAAATTTCAAATTAAGATTTTGAAGGGCCAATCAAATTCATCCAAATGTATGAAGAAGATAAATAGAAGAAATAAAGAAAATTCTCCCAAAAATGAGTAAATACTCACATAAGATGAAGAGTGGACTAAGGACCAAAGGAAAAGCTTTTAAAAAATGGATTTTTGACACCTCACAATGGGGATTCCCCCCTCATGAATGAGGCGCCTACTTCAAATGTGTAATGGAGTTTTAAATCTTCAAAAATTGAGATATTTCATCTCTCCTCTCTCCTAATTCAAGTCTAGTTCCAAAAAGTAAGCTAAACTGACCTAAAAATGGTCAAAAAATGACCAAACTGATTTGGAAAATTCTAGAATCAGTTTGCTTGGTTAGGAGCTCACTTTTTCCTACAAATAGAAGTCTCTCTCTTTGTTGAAAAATAATATTGTTTATGCACTGTTACTCTACTCCTCCCAAGAGCCAAGAACTGTGAATTTTTTAATAATTCACTAGTTTTTGACCTTTCCCTCTTCCAAAGATTTGGTGGCCACTCTTGTTACAAACAAGAGTAGAACCCTCAAACCATCAAGCCAAAGAAAAGCTTTCAAAAATTTATGTAAGAAATTTTATATTTTTCTTTATTCTTTTCATGCTTTTCATGCTTTTCTGTTTTTTGAAATGATAAATGGATGCTATGCCTTGGTCGAAAGGCTTTTTCCCTCTCTCTTCTTAAAATCAACCCTTCTTTATCCTAGTTAAGTGATAATAGTCGGAATTAAACTTTTCATATTGTTTTCTCTTTTATAAGTGAATTTTGATTAGTCTAGATTACTTTAAACCAATTAGAGTTAATTTTTACGAAAACTTAAGTAGGAAATTTTGAAAAATGGTCAGCCATATAAAGGAGGTTATGGTGAAATTTTTCAAAAATTAGGAAATAAGTATTATCTTTTATTATTTAATAATGAAAGTTTAATGAAAAATTCCTTTTATGCATTATTTTATGCATAAAAATCAATAATGATGAAAGTAATACTTTCATAATTAAAAATTTATTCTTTTATGCATAAAAATCCATTTTGATGAAAGTAACACTTTCATAATTTAAAAAAAATTCTTTTATGCATAAAAATCCATTTTGATGAAAGTGACACTTTCATAATAAAAAAATTATTCTTATATGCATAAAAATCCATTTTGATGAAAGTAACACTTTCATAATAAAAAAATTATTCTTATATGCATAAAAATCCATTGTGATGAAAGTAACACTTTCATAATAAAAAAATTATTCTTCTATGCAAAAAAATCCATTTTGATGAAAGTAACACTTTCATAATAAAAAAATTATTCTTCTATGCATAAAAATCCATTTTGATGAAAGTAACACTTTTATAATAAAATAATTATTCTTTTATTATGAAAGTAACACTTTCATAGTAAAAAAATTATTCTTTTATGCATAAAAATCCATTTTGATGAAAGTAACACTTTCATAATAAAAAATTTATCCTTTTTTGCTTTAAAAAAAAATCAATATGCATCTTCTATGCATGAAAATGACACTTTTAGAATATAGAAACGATAGGGATTACTCTTTTAGAATAATAAAAGATAATACTTATTTCTAAATTTTTAAAAATTTTACCATAACCTCCTTTGTATGGTTGACCATTTTTCAAATTTTCCTACTTAATTTTTCTTAAAAATTAACTCTAACTGGTTTAAAGTAATCTAGACTAATCAAAAATCACTTATAAAAGAGAAAACAATATAAAAAGTTTAATTCCAACTATTATCACTTAACTAGGATAAAGAAGGGCTGATTTTAAAAAGAGAGAGGGAAAAAGCCTTTTGACCAAGGCATAGCGTCCATTTATCATTTCAAACAACACAAAAATTAGAAAAGCATAAAAAGAATAAAGAAAAATATAAAATTTCTAACTTACATAAATTCTGGAAGCTTTCCTTTGGCTTGATGGTTTGAGGGTTCTACTCTTGTTTGTAACAAGAGTGGCCACCAACTCTTTGGAAGAGGAAAAGGTCAAAAACTAGTGAATTATTAAGAAATTCACAGTTCTTGGCTCTTGGGAGGAGTAGAGTAACAGTGCATAAACACTATTATTTTTCAACAAAGGGGGAGGCTTCTATTTGTAGGAAAAAGTGAGCTCCTTATCAAGCAAAGTGATTCTAGAATTTTCCAAATCAGTTTGGTCATTTTTTGACCATTTTTAGGTGAGTTTAACTTACTTTTTGGAACTAGACTTGAATTAGGAGAGAGGAGAGATGAAATATCTCAATTTTTAAAGATTTAAAACTCCATATATGTGAAGTAGGTGCCTCATTCATGAGGGGGGAATCCCCATTGTGAGGTGTCAGAAATCCATTTTTTAAGCTTTTCCTTTGGTCCTTAGTCCACTCTTCATCGTATGTGAGTATTTACTCATTTTTGGGAGGATTTTCTTTATTTCTTCTATTTATTATCTTCATACATTTGGATGAATTTGATTGGCCCTTCATAACCTTAATTTGAAATTTTTCAAAAATCTGGACCCCTAGGATAAGGCCTCTTGAACAAATTATACTTGATTTCTAATGCACCTTCTAAAAATCTTTTTGAACTTTTGTTTCAGGGGAACTTATTTTAATAAGAAGGGATATTTTTCCATCCAAAAATATTCAAAATCTGAATATTCTCTCTCTAAAATATTTTCTCTCTCTAGATCAAAATAGGTAGAAATGAGATCTTTTATATTTCTGAAGAGGGATTTGATTACAGGGGAAAGATGCTGTTCATCTTGAGAGGCTGGTGAGGAATATTACACGCCTGCTGGGGGGCTTTAATTTGTGACCAGAATGCGTGACCACACGCACCTCCGGATCCACAGTCTCCTCCATCAACTCAATCTGAAACATAGCCACCGCCACCGGTTGTTTTCCTGCAAGCTTTTGCCTGTTTTTCAGCTTTCTTCCGATCATACTCCTATGCTTCTGGGAAATCTTGGCGCCAATGTCCTTCCTCTGTGCAGAAAAGATAAATTTTTGGTCGACGCCCGGCCTCCATGACCACAACTACCACCACCATCCCTACCGCCACTGTTGTTGCTATAGGGTTGTTCAAAAGTGCTCCCAACCTACACCCATGCGGCGGAGAGTTCTGGCGTTTCCTTGTCTTTTCCAATGTTAGTGACTTGGTTGCCGGGGCGAGCCTTGTGCCCCCTCCCATTGTAGTAACACTCTGACATGTTATGGGAATTGCTGATACAGATACGTGTGTCCGAATCCTCCTCTAAACTATGTCGATAGTGTCCCCGTGATGTGCTGCTACTAGATTTCTTCTTAGATCGCTTTCTTCATAGTAGTGGAATTGTTATCCTCCAACGATTCCCCTGTGAGAATAGACTGAGCAATGACATCCGCTAGCGGCGTATTCACTTTGTCCATAGTGGCCAGGGCCGTGCGTAAATCCTTTGCTAACCCTTTCAAGAAATAGTCATTCAAGACCTCCTAGGCTGGCCGCTGCGCTAGTGGAACGCGCTGCAACAACACTCAAAATTTTGCAGCATAATCCTCCGCTATGCGCTTGCCTTGCTTGAGGACTCATAGGTGCTCCAGAGTTTGGGCTACTACCTTCTCCACACGAAACCTACGCAAAAACGACAGATGCACCTTATCATAATCCTAAAAATGCCCGACGGGGTACTCAGCCAGCCATCTGGATGCTTTGCTGCTGAGGGTAGACTCAAAAACTGATTTCTTATGCAGAGGAACAAGGGGTGGAGGCACATTCAAGCCATAAGAGTTATCAAACTACTGCACATGTGCATCCGGATCTTCTCCTTGTTTCCCCCTGAAACTTAGAATACTTGATGTTGTTGGCTAGCATGGCCATCACTATAGGTTGCAGGTGTGTAACCATCGGCGGTGGTGAAGAAAACAGCCGTCGCGCAGCCGTCTGAGGAGAGGTTGGGGGTGTCAAAGAGCACCCACCCACATTTGGAGTGCGGATAGGAGGACAAGAATGGCTCCATCGCTGCAACCCGGGCTCTGGCCCTGCCAGGGAAAAAGGCGGGCTACTCGTCGAACAATGACAAGCTTAGTCAAATAGACGGTGGCTTCGCTGCCCAGTTGCTGGGACCACCAACTCGAGAGGCCCCTGAGAACATGTGCGCATTCACGAACATCGTTGGTCACCAAGTGTTAAAAGAAAAAGCCTTCAACGTAATTCACAAGAACACACAGAAGTAATTGCCATTAAATCTTCATCTATTCATTGCGGGGTCATGGGTTCGAACCCCATCGTGGGTCGCCAAGTGTAGTCGCATTTACTTCTTGTGCAGATAGTAAGCGATCATCACGGGACTGGTTACCTTCATACATAGCATACTTATCTTACCAATTGATAAAGATTAAGATAACAGCATGACAGATTTAAGACATGTATGGAAAAATTTACACAAAACATTAGCAAATTTTATTGATTTATTCGTGCATACAGTTACATCCATATATAGGAATAGTATCCTGTGATCCGAACAAACATATCTTCCTATGACATCCCCTGGAATCCTTGACTGACCATTGAGCATTACATTTTACCCAATGCGGTTACAAGAATGCGGTTGCCGGTGTGCGGTTAATGCCACAACACTCACTATGGTATGGAATGGGTACTATAGGTAAGTGAGATAAGTAGCAACCTCGAGTTAAGCTGTTAAGGAAATCACCCACCATACTCCAGAAGGGACAAGGAGTTGGTAACATTATTTCATAGAATGACGGTGTAAGTTCATAAGTTCCTACCCTCCTTCGCTTCTCTACAAGCTCTTCCTATGCATTTCTTACTTGATAGGGTCCTCCCACTAGGTAAAGTACACTCATGTCTCATCATGTTGTTCTGGTATCTTTCATACCATCATGGATTGCAATAGTCTGGTTCCATAGCACATAAAAGAGGTTCTATAGTGCCAACATAAGTAGGATGTTGTTTATAAACATGGTGCAAGGGGATGAAATTATAGGTAGAACAGGTCCACAAAGGTGGCTCCACAACATCACTCCCCTAGTGGTGCATAAAAATAGCATGAGTGAGTTTGGAAAGGAGGAATACTTAGCTACCCTTGATAGTACCATTCCAGAAAATCCGGGTCCAAGATAGGGTCACTTGTATCAATCTAGGAAAATTCCATACTTGGCTTGTAGTCACAACAAAGCCGTACTTCATTCTCTTATTTTGACTTGTGCTCTTTCTCATCATCTTTTTTTTAAATAAATTTTATGGTTAGTCTAATTTTTAGTATGTGTATAGGTGCTATATTACTGTACATGTTGGTGTAAGCTATATTATCATGGGTTAGCTTTTTTCAATAGACTCCCTCTTGATATGGACATGAACTTTTTTGGGGAGAAAAATGTGGAGGATAAAAGTAATGATACTAGCATAAGTCCCCCCTTCCTTCTTTCTATCATACCTTGACCTCGCGGAAGGTACTGTAGGTTTTTTGTAACCATCTCTTCCAACTATGCTCCATTAGTGTGTGTTGGCTAGGAGCACCCTTTGTTACTTGTTGTGGCATGTTAATTTCTAGCTTTAATGATGGTAAAATACTCTCATAAGATCGGATGGAGCTTATGGGTTCTCCCTTATAGATGAGCAATGGATTTGACACTTGGGGACAAGGTAATTTGTACTTACATAATGGGTTGCTCTAGGGAAACCCATGGGGTTGGGGCTTGCATCATAGCCAACAATGGTTTTGTAACATTTTGTGATGCAGAAGCTTCACCACCATCAATCACAATGTCTCGTGTGATAGGGTTTCTCTTTGGGATCCATACTTGTTTGGGCATTGGTGGTGAAGCTTCTTTTACATTAGTTTTTCCTTTGTTGGCATTTGAGATATTGAAGCCTCTTATCCATCATTGATGAGGAGATTTGGGAATTTGTAAGCGGTGGCAGTGAGACTAGTGGTATACATTTATGTTTTGGTATCTAAATACAATGGTTACCCTTGTAGTAGCCTTGAGATTTTAATAAGATTTTGGGTATCGACTTAGGGGTAGCTTGTAATTTGGACTTTGTGTGCCAATTATTGTGTTAAGCGGCCCTCTTTACTTCATTGATGGTTGAGGTGATACAGATGGAGAGATTTTGGGAACTCATTTCAAGGTAGATTTGGGTTACCAAGTTTTTTTAGCTCGTTGTATTTGGTCATCCTTTTGACATGCAGGTGTTTGCCGTGTGCTCGGCCATGTAGGGCTAAATGAATTGGGAGTTCCTTGAATAGTGAATGCTAAAGGGAAGGAGGTTCCCTTTGATTTTGTGGATGTTGAAGTGTCCTCCTTGTTGCGACTCTTGATAATAGTGAGAGGTGGTAGGTGATAATGAGTATAATGTTCAGTCATGGCTTCACCCACAAAGACACAACTAGTCAATCATATATCAAGCCTCTCCTAAGTGCCAAAAACAATGAATTTTACTCATAATTCATTAGTTTTTGACCTTTCCTCTTTCAAAAGATTGGTGGCCACTCTTGTCTCAAACAAGAGTTGAACCCTCAAACCATCAAGGCAAAGGAAAGCTCTCAAATTCATTAGTAAGTTGGTGATTCTTCTCTTTTCCATTTATTTTATGGTTTTTATGGTTTTTTATGCTTTTTGTCTTCTCTAAAATTGCACGTGATGTTATGCCTCATTACAAAAGGCATTCCCCTCTTCTCTAGTAAATCCAACCATTCTTTATCCTAGGTGAATGATTAATGAATAAACTCAAGTTTTTCATAATGTTTCTCTTAAATAAGTAGAAAAATGTTACTTTTAGAATGATTTAAATACTCTTGATGCATTTCTAATTAATTTTAGAGACTTAAAATTGAAAAATGGTCAGCCATACAAAGGAGGTTATGGCAAAATTTTTTAAAAATTTGGAAATAAGTATTATCTTTCATTATTCTAAAAGAGTAATCCTTATGAATTCTATATTCTAAAGTGTCATTTTCATGCATAGAAGATGCATTTTGATTATTTGTATAAAAGAAATTTAGTTGTATTATAAATGTATTACTTTCATTATTATTTGATTTTCATGCATAGAGGTAGGCATACAAGATTATTATTTTATTGTAAAAGTGTTATTTCATTTTCATGCATAGAGGTGTGCATAAAAGATTATTATTTTATTGTAAAAGTGTTACTTTTATCATATTTGATTTTCATGCATAGAGGTGTGTATAAAAGATTATTATTTTTTGTAAAAGTGTTACTTTTATCATATTTGATTTTCATGCATAGAGATGTGCATAAAAGATTATTATTTTATTATAAAAGTGTTACTTTTATCATATTTGATTTTCATGCATAGAGGTGTGCATAAAAGATTATTATTTTATCGTAAAAGTGTTACTTTTATCATATTTAATTTTTATGCATAAATGGGTGCATAAAAGATATTTTTATATTAAAAGTGTGATTTTCATCATAAACGATTTTATGCTTAAATTAGATGCATAAGAGAAATTCTTTTATTCTAAAAGTGTAATTCCTACTAAATTGGATTTATGAATGGAAAGATGCATAAAGAATTTATTTTAATCCAAAAGTGTTATTCTCATCAATTTTAATTTCATGCATAGAAAGATGCATAAAGACATCTATTTTTAGTTCAAAAGAGTTATTTTCATCAATTTTGATTTTATGCATAGGAAGATGCATAAAAGATTGATTTTTAATTTAAAAGTGTCATTCTCATTTAAAATGAATTTATGCATAGGAAGATGCATAAAAGATTGATTTTTATTTCGAAAGTGTTATTCTCCTTAAAATGAAATTTATGCATAAATAGAAGCGTAAAGAAATCTTATATCAAAAATGAGAATTCACTTGTATTCTATAAATAGATATGAGGATGTGAAACGAATCTCACATTGGCTTTTGTGGACTATGTTGTGGAATACTTTTCTTTTTCCTTGACCTTTGAGTGTGTTGAGGAAGAGGCTTTGACTGTCAAGGCACCCAAATTTGATTGGCACCTTCATAGTAGTCTTGAGCTATAAGTAGCTACTTCTCCACCCACATCTTGATACTAGCAAAGATTGACCCTCTTCTTCACACACCTAGTAATTCACCTATCCATGCCTAGTCCCACCAATCTGGCTGGAGTGACCCCCTTCATGCATTTGACCTAGCCATTGAGTCACAAACATGCTACATAGTATTTTCTCTAGTGTCACCACCTCACTCACATACCTCGATCTAATAGTTTATCTCCCCTCTCCAAATATCTTGAGTGTACATTCCTCCATCATGAGCCAAAGTGTAGAAGCAAAATTGTGGTATGAATCCGATAGAGCTACGAGAATAGTAGACACAAAAGAACTGTCTAGATAGGTGAGACATGATGTACCACAGTTGCATCAAGACTCATGTCACCATTGAAAGTACCTATACTATGATATTGTGCTAGTGAGATAGGGCATGCCTCAATGCCAATATAAAAACAATCTAAATCCCTTTGGCAACCAATACATAATGCATCATATAGGTGAGACATGATGTACCACAGTTGCATCAAGACTCATATCACCATTGAAAGTACCTATACTATGATGTTGTGCTAGTGAGATAGGGCATGCCTCAATGCCAATATAAAAACATTCTAAATAGGTCTAAAACTGTCTAGATAGGTGAGACATGATGTACCACAATTGCATCAAGACTAATATCGCCATTGAAAGTACCTATACTATGATGTTATGCTAGTGAGATAGGGCAGGCCTCAATGCCAATATAAAAACATTATGCTAGTGAGATAGGGCAGGCCTCAATGCCAATATAAAAACATTCTATATCCCTTTGGCAACCAATACATAATGCATCATATAGGACCATAACAGGTTGCCGTCAAGCTTATCTCAGTGAAAAGCTTACCAAATACATCACTACCTATAAATAACTATTTTTTGACACAAAATTCAAATATCTCAACTACATGTAGGTACTATCAATGCCCACTGATGAATGCAACCAATATGGCTTTCTATTAGATCACTGATTGATAATGGAAACTTGCAAAGTGTATGAAAAATTAGATAATGTAGAGTATGGAAATGACACTTAGCAACAAGAATGCAAAAATCAATGATAATGTTGACGATGATATTGAAGTTATGTCATGTCAAAGATGATGACGGTCCTTACTCCACACAAAATGATGCTTCTGATGTGAATAATACCTAAAATCAAACAAAAATAGTTCAAACTAAGACTCCCTTGAGATGCCTACTTTACAAAAACCTTACAGCCTCTACAAGTGATGAAGGAGACCTGAAATGCACCTAAAATGCATCAAAACACAAAAATATCATGTTAGTGTAGGTTAATTTAGTTAAGAAATGAAGAGAGATCAAGGGAAGATCGTACAAATCTAGAAAATCAAAATACATAAGCAATGCATGCATACATGGTTGCATTTTAGAAATCATGGATACAAAAAGAAAAATGCTCATACAGTCGGAGCATAGAGTCGTAAGCATAAGGGTTATTCAAGGAGTCTTATGCAAAAATAGTTCAAACTAATACTCCCCTGAGATGCCTACTTTACAAAAACCTTACAACCTGCGACAAAGGAGCCCTAAAATGCATCAAAACACACAAAAAAATCATGTTAATGTAGGTTAACTTAGTTAAGAAATGAAGAGAGATCGAGAAGATCGTACAAATCTAGAAAATCAAAATATATAAGCAATGCATGCATATATGGCTGCATTTTAGAAATCATGGATACAAAAAGAAAAATGTTCATAGAGTCTGAGCATAGATGTATGTATAAGGGTTCTGCAAGGAGTCTTCTATGTTGAAAGAACGGTAGAGGGGGAGGAGACACACACACAGGAGCAAACCCTAATGTATATTGCAAACCCTAACCATAGAGGGAAGCCATGTCCACTCACACACAAAGCATAATGCACTAATCCATAATCCACACAACACACAATGAGTTGTGTCCACACTCTACTAACCCTAGCTAATGTCCACACACTATGATCAGCTGGACACACGGTCATTTATGTCTCACACATGTTCCTACCTAATCTGCCAGCACATAGCATAGCTGGCTCACACTGACATCGAGCTTGAATCTCAACAGCCCCTCTCAAGCTCATGATGTACTGTCGATGAAGATGTAGATGAGCTTGGAATATCAAGACTCTCAACACTCCCCCTCAAGCTCATCCCATGTACTCCCAACATAGTCCAGAAGTACTCAAAAGTGGCTTCGCCAAAGATATCAGCCACCTGCATCAGTCTTCACATACTGAAGATCAACTGTACCATCCAACACCTTCTCTCTGACAAAGTGATAATGGACCCCTATGTGTTTGGTCCTCGCATGAAACACTGGATTCTTTGCCCAACTGTATACTGCTCATGTTGTCACAATAATGAATGACAACTTTGCCATCAAGAGGCTCACATAAATCTGTCAAGAGACTCTTTAACCATATAGCCTCACAAGTAGCAATGGCTGCACCCCTGTACTCAGCCTCTGTATAGCATGTAGATTTCACATGCTTCACCATAGATGTCATATATACATAGTGCATAGCAAAATCTCTATATGTCAACCTGTCAACAGGATATCTTACTCTCTGGGATCTACGCAATGCCTACGGATCACTCTGAACACCTGTAACTCTAGCATGTGGTGGCACATATCTATCCTGTCTAGCACACCAGGTGTGCGTAAAACAGGTATGCCAAGCTCCTCATCCAAACTCTCAGAACTAGATGACTCATAACCTGTGATTCCAATTCCTTCGACTTTCTTCTTGCCTTTATCCATAGCACTACTCCCAGTGCTCACACTCTCATGCCTCAAACGTCCTGACCATGGACATACACTGCTACTCTCAGCTTCTGCTGGCCCAGACATAGTAGTAGAACTAGAACTTGCTTGTGGTGGCAAGTTCACATGTACATCAGCCTCAAGTGACTCAATGACACCTTCATCTTTTGCTTTGTACCAACTAGCAAGCTCATCAAACACAACATCTCGTGAGATGACCACTTGTCTAGTTTGTGGGTTATAACATTTGTATGCCTTTCGATCCTATGCATATCCAACAAATACACATTTCTCTGCTTTAGGATCCAACTTCCTTCTTCTTTCATCAAGCACATGTACATAAGCTATGCATCCAAAAACTTTAAGGTGTCTAATGTTTGGCCTGTAACCTGTGAGCCGCATCTCTAGCGTGCTTCCATGAATGGCTGCTGTAGGTGTTTTGTTCAATATATATACTACAGTAGCACATGCTTCTGCCCAATAGTAATCTGGCATGCTCTTTTCATTAAGCATTTCCCTAGCCACTTCACATGACTCTATTCTTTCTCTCAGCCACACTATTCTGTTGAGGTGTATACCTGCAAGTCAATTGTCTTCTTATTCCATGCTTCCTCAAGAAATGCTCAAAAGCTTTTGAGGTGTATTCACCACCTCCATCTGTTCTCAAACATTTAATCCAACAGCCATATTGCTTTTCTGCAAAAGCTTTGAAATCCATGAACTTTTCCAACACTTCACTCTTCTCTTTGAGAAAGTATATCCATGTCATCCTGCTGAAATCATCTATGAATGTCACATAGTATAAACTACCTTTGATAGATGGGTTTTGTACAGGACCCCATACATCACTATGTACTATCTCAAGTGGCCTGTTACTCATATTTCCTTCTCTAGGAAACCTCAACCTTGCCTGCTTTCCAAACTGACAGGCTTCACAAACATGCATATGTCCATCATATTTGAACCTAGGCAATCCATTGACAATGCCTCTTGTTTGCATGTTCTTTAATCTCTGTATATTGACATGTCCAATCCTCTTGTGCCACATATCAATGTCCTATACCACATTTTTACTTTTGGAGAACATGGCTGATTTTAGCTCAGGAATTCTAGCATGGCTGATTTTGGAGAACATGGCTGATTTTAGCTCAGGAATTCCAGCATCCAGCTTAAACAATCTGCCTTCTTTCTTGCCTTTAGCAATCACTCTACATCCATGTTTGAAATCTTCAACGAAGCATCCATGCTCGTTGAAACGAACCTGTAACCCCTGTTCCACCATTTGACCAACTGAGGCCAAGCTCTTTGTGATCGAAGGCACATACAATACATCAGACATAGACTTTGTTTGACCATTGTGCATGACCAATGGTACACTTCCAACATGTGTAATGACATGCTGGGTATCATCACCTGTTTCCACATAGCCTTTTACATCCATAGGCTTCATATGCTCAAACCATTCACCATGACATGTCATATGGTTTGATGCTCCTGAGTCCATATACCATGTGTCACCATTCTCAGCATTTGTCGTCATAGAACCTACAACATGCTTCATGGCAAACAAATGATTTGTTGTGCCATCATTGCTGTTTGATGCATAGTTTCCACCATGTTGTGCATAATTTCCACCATAATGACCACCACGTTGTGCTCTTTCCCCTATCAAATCATTCTGTTTGCAAAAACAATCTCTCGCCATATGACCATATTTGCCACAATAATGGCATTCCACATCTTGCATAGAATTTTGTTGGCCTTGCCAACGTCCTCTTCCACGGGGGTTACCTCTGCCTCTCTGAGGTGCATATCCACGACCACCTCGAGCACCATATGAAGGCTGAAAATTCTGTTGTGGAGGCCTGTCCTGCCATCCACGACCATTACCACCACGTCCACGTGATGCGAATCTCCCCCTGCCTCTAAAGCCTCTCTGTGAGTAGAAAGCATGATTTCTGCCATCATCATGGCTAGTAGATGCATCCAGAAATGAATCACTGAGCTTGATTTCCTCAACCAACAAGAGTGAAACCAACTCATCAAAGTCAGGTAGACCTGTACTCCTCACTGAGATAGATGTATCAAAAGATTTGTATTCCTTGCCAAGATCACACAAGGTAATATCCACCAAATCATCATCAGGCATGGGGGCATTTATTGTGGCCAATGCATCTGCAAACTTCTTGATTTCTTGCACATAATCATGTATGCTCCTTTTATTCCTTTTCACATTATGTATCTGCTGTCGCAACTGAGACTTGCGAGCACTCGTATCTGTATCAAACATCTTGACCAAAGTATCCCATGCATCTTTGGGATTCTCAGCATCCTGTATGTGTATGAGCATAGCATCAGAAATACATATAGACAAATAATGCAGCACTTTGAATGCTCTCTTTGACCATTGCTTATGAGCAATAAGCTGCTGCTGCTGTGTAGGTTGTCGAGGTAGCTCAGGCTCTGGCTCAGCACCTGTAATGAGATTCCAAAATCCTTTCCCTTTCAAGAAACTCTTTATCCTGTACTTCCATGCCTGGAAGTTCTTCCTATCCAGCTTTTCACCAACAATCTGAACTGGATTATCCGACATGTTTGCTTAATGCATACACCTTCCGCACACTTCAAATCTGTAAATGAGCCTTCCTCAGCTCAAGAACACTCCAAGGAATGTTCCAGATACTCCAAGGTAGCCAACAAACTCCAAATTTGATGTAGAAAATCAACCTATAATCATCCAAGATGAACTGGCTCACGCAGTCCGGGATACCCTGAATTGACATGCCTTCCAAGGCTCCAAATCACAATGTAATGGTGCAATCAAGTATGGGCAACTTGTATTGACACCTAATCAACCTCAATGTTGAGTATCAACACCATCTGACATGTGTACATATCAATTTTTGAAAACCCCTTTCTCTGTTTTGGGAAAAACCAGAAAAACCAGTAGAAAAATGGCTCTAATTTCTTCAATATTTGTTCAAATTGAGCAACCAGGCATTCATTAGCTTAGCAATAGTGTCCATCAACTTCATGTAAGAGGAATTTGTCCAATTGTATAAGACCAAGGATTAATTGCTCAATTAAAATGACCCTGTTTCTCTACAAACCAGTGGACAGCCTGTTTTAATCAGCTCATTCCCAGCTCAATTAGGCATCATTGACCAAACAAATCACATAGCCCTCTACTCCAATGTGTATAGCATCCAATTGCTAAAGAAATTGTGGAAGATATCAAGTACCCAATGAGAAATTGATCTCCTCGTAGGCAAAATGATCAAAAACTGCTCTGTTTTCACTGTTTGAGCTGCGCCGCCTGCATTTGAGGCCTTTGGGAGTGTTTAAGGTATTAATTGAAGATGGGTTTGAGTCCCCAACACACCTAGGCATATGTGTAATCCATCAATGGTTGGATTTTAGCAAAAAATCACTCCAAATGCATCAATTTTGGGCTTCCTTCTCTCTGTTTTGGGAGAGCTCAAAAACCAGAGATTTTCATGCATCCAAATGCTTCCAAAATGCTCCAAAATCACAATAGGGCTTGCATAAGAGTTGCCATTACATCCCTCATTGTCAGATACATGTTTGCTTTGCCAGATTTACATGTATTTCCACCATACATCAATGTTCCCAAGCTTTAATGGAAAGCTTTCAAAAAACAGAATTTTTCTTTGCTTTGATTTGCTCTAACTTGCTTTGTTTTTGCCTGTATCACCTGCAATCCGCTCAAGGATGTTTAAAAGACCTTGCCCGGTAGGCCAAGCTCTCAGATCTGATAGTAGTTGGTGTGCTCCAAGCTTCACAGCTCCAATGGCAAGCTTCACAGCTTCTTCTCCCTCTTCACTCACTCACTCATAAACCCTAATAAACAACACAAGGCTCTGATACCATGTTGAAAGAACGGTAGAGGGGTAGGAGACACACACACAGGAGCAAACGCTAATGTATATTGCAAACCCTAACCATAGAGGGAAGCCATGTCCACTCTCACACAAAGCATAATGCACTAATCCATAATCCACACAACACACAATGAGTTGTGTCCACACTCTACTAACCCTAGCTAATGTCCACACACTATGACCAGCTGGACACGCGGTCATTTATGTCTCACACATGTTCCTACCTAATCTGCCAGCACATAGCATAGCTGGCTCACACTGACATCGAGCTTGAAGCTATCTTGGTGCTCTCTCTCTCTCTCTCTCTCTCTCTCTCTCTCTCTCTCTCTCTCTCTCTCTCTCTCTCACACACACATACATAGAGTGGAGGATATAGAGCCACATATACAATAAGAATAAGGAACAAAAAAATTATTGATGCATTCTTTAATAGATGAAGAACTTCATGATGGATAAGACACATTATTAGAAGAAGCTGAAGTACAAAATTTGGCATCAACAACCACTTTGTATAAGGGATCGTGAGTGAACATCCAAGTTGCGAGCTTGTCTTTTCGTTCTTAATTTACAATTTATTTATGGTTCATCAAACACAAGTGTCTCTACATTATTTAGGTTATTAATATTGCCTAAGAACGACCCTATGATTGAGACATGAGATGAGGTAAACAAGAAGAGTTATTTGGGTGTGAACTATAATAGTATATACGTATGCCCAAATGATAGAGTGTCATTTCATGGAGAGTATGAAGAATTATCCACCATTTTCCAAAATGTGGCACTCACACAGATATAGGCAAGGTTATCAACCATAGTAGAGCTAATAACATGACACATGTTGGTATGGAAAATCGATCCACAAATGGTATCCTAAGGATTCCCACTGATTGTGTTACATGGGGACACATCATGGGGACACATCAAGGAGACCTGGTCTAAATTTAGGAGCCTGATACATACATCTTAGTCTAGCAATGGATGGCATTAATTTAAAAAACCCAAGCCCCATGCCAGTCTATTTGGTTTGTGTTCCACATTATGGAATACATGGCCAGTGGTATTGGTATCTTATAACATCCTGCATTGGTTGACCATTAAAAAGGGGCATCTCTCTTCCTTAGTCTACAAATACCTAGAAAGTACAAAGTGGAAAAAATGGATGTGTATTTACCACCATCAATAGATAAGCTCCAAACTTTATGGGAAGGCATTCCTATACACAACATGTTTAAATGCTCTAATTGTAGATTAGCTAACATGAAGGGAATATCGATGTATACGCATGACTTTCCAAGCTATGGTGAGCACTTGTGTAATTTTTTACCATATATATATATATATATATATATATATATATATATAGGTTAAAAAGGTGATGCCTAACCTACTAATTATGCTAACTACATTTCATCTATAATATTTTGAAAGAAGGTCTTACTATAATTGGGTATCATGCATGTCCTATTTGTGGACCTCACTTAGATGCACAGTATTCTAAAGCTCTAATGAAGATGATATATAAAATCCACACTAGATATCTTCCAAATGATCATCCATAATGAGGAGGAAATCTTGGTCTATCACCTCCAAGAATGAAGGCTAGTAACTTGTTGGAACCATACAGAGAGAGAAAAATGTCTTGACTCTTGGAATGAAGAGACTCTCTATCTTTCATCAACTCCCTTATTGGAGAAATTTTCTAATTAATCATCTCTTAAATCCTATGCATATACTCAAAATGTGGAAGGTTCTCTTTGGGAGCACTTTATTAGTGGGTGAGACAATAAGGGTGCATGAGTTGATTTAAGAGAAGTTCACAAGATGGAAGGTCTATGGCCACAATCTATGGGCAACAAAAGTGATCCTACCATATGCAACACCTTGGATTTTATCCAAGAGGGAGGAGTCTACAAGAGTGAAGAAGGTGATTACATCCTTTCACACACCAACTGGTCATATGCATTACCTTAATGGTGCCTTCACAAAAAAAAAACAAAAACAAAAAAAAAACTTGAGTCTTGATGTCTCATGATTAGCACAAGTTCTTATAGGTATATAAACTTTCAAACTCTTTTATTTGAGACTTCCTTATTTTGATAGATCTCTTCAAAGGAGAACAACTTATAATCTATTAAGTAAGTAAGAACCAACTAGATAGAATCAATGTGCTTTATAATCTATTAAGTAAGTAAGAACCAACTGGATAGAATCAATGTGCTTAATTGAGAAGAATTTTCCAACATCCATTCTCACTATCCAAATGCACTTTTTCATACATAATATAGTAGATAAGGTTTAGAGCAAGGCCTGAAGGGATCATGGAAAAAGATTGGATAATTCAAGAATCACTGGTTATACTCAAAGTTACTAATTTAAATCTTGAATCCTCCAAAAATGTAAAATTGGATTGATAGGTATTTTTGAGTTATTATTTATACCCAAAAAGAATAGAGCATTCCTTGTGAACCACGAAGATTACCAATGAAGCAATCACGAGCGTTACCCACAATGGCTAACATTACTCCACATGCCAGTTTTTGAGCTTACAACTTTTGTAATACCAAAAGATAGAAACAATGCACTTCATTTTTATATTGCACAATGCACTTCATGTAAAATAATAATGGGAAATCTCTAAGCTTACAACTTGTGTAATACTGAAAGATAGCAACAAACACTGAGCTTAAGATTTGTGTAATGCTAATGATGTACATTTAGGCTAGAAAGTTAGCCTAAACTAGCTTATTGGGCCCCCCCAAACATTAGCTAAGTGGTCAAGCATCGTACAAATGAGTATTGTATATAAGACATAATCACAATTGAGTTTTACTCTTCTTAATCTTGCAATTGAGTTTTACTCTTCTTAATCTTGCAATTGAGTCTTCTTGCTCTTGTGATTGAATTGCTTGTATGCTTTGCCCTCTTTTTCTCTATTGCATGCTTAGGGATTGTGTGGGTGAGTGATGGTGTTGATGCATGTTTCCTTCTCTCTCTCCCCTTCTGTTATCTCCTCTCTCATTCTTTCACTCATCATGGCAGAGTAGAGAATGACCTTCCCATATATATCTCTCTCTTTACTCCCCACCCATTTACAAAGCCTCTTTGTGGTGATGACAAAGGAGGCAAGGTTAAGGACCCTAGCTCTCCACAAGAGGGAGTTACTCTACCAAGAGTGACTTGAGGTGCAAACTTGTATGACACTTGCTTTTTCCTATCCTTCTCTCTATCTTGCAACAAACCTTATGTGTTCTCTCTTCTTGTGAACATTGTTGGTGTCTCGCTACTAGTACTAGCCAGGGAAGTGCCTTTGCTTAGGAATCCTTTGCTATACTTTACATTTAAAGTATTGACAAATCTCAATTTGGAGTACAAATCCACTTGTTTTGACCTTTTTTTGTTGATGTTTTGGTTTTTTTTACTTACCTTGATGCAATGGAGCATGGAGCAACCCTTTAGGCTCAAGTTGCATGGCTATAAATAAGTTTCTAATTTAGTTTCCTTTGATTTAGTTGATTCCTTCTTGCATTAAAATAAGTTTCTAATTCAATTTCCTTTGATTTTGGTTGATTCCTTCTTGCATTTATAATTTTTTGAGTTTTATCTCATTTTTATTCATCATAAAACTTAATCTCACCCTGAATATTTTTATAAACAACATTAGGTTGAATTGTGCATATATTAGGTAGGTTAGGAAAAGCTAAAGCATGTTATCAAATCAAAGATCCAAAAATATAAACCATTAAGGAGTAATTAGAGGGAAAATCTTGATTTTTTGGCCAAAACACAAAAAACTAATGTCTAGTTTACCTGTGTACGTGCTCATTTTAGTGCTTGACTTAGCCTTGTCATGCACAATTACAAGTCCAAATGCATGTTATAAGTCTAATAGGGAAAATGTGCACAATATTCTCCTTAAGGAAGGGTCAAAAATATTCTTCACATAAATTCTCATAATTATAAAAACGATTGAAAATTGAAATTCTCATAATTATAAAAACGATTGAAAATTGACCATCACATAGCCTTGATTCCCACCACACTGTAAGTGGTGGCCTTGTCAAAATTTTGTATGTATGTGATAAAGTAAGAATGCACGTTCACAAGTCCCTGGCCATGCACGTTTCTAAATTTCTTAGCCACACATGTTCTAATTCAAAATGTACATTCACAGCTCTACATATTTCACTTGGCCATACACGTTCTCAATTCCCCATGCACATTCCAAATGTTGTGAACACACGTTATGAGGCTAGAAATATGAACTAGAAAAACACATACATTTGTATAGAACTTTGGAGGTTGTGTGTCAAGCACTAATGATTGGTTTGCATTTAGGGTGGGTATCATAGCATGGTTATTTATTTGAGTAGAGGGGATTGTGCTTTGAAGTGCATTTTTACATTTTGTATCTATAGCATTATGCATTGTGTGTGGGGGAACATCACATCTTAAGTGATGATGTGGTATTTTGTGAGGAATTTTCCATGTTAGATATGTTGCAAACTCCATAGTAGCATATGGGTAATGATATTTGGGGATAGAAAACCTTGAAATTGGTTGGTTGGGAAGTAGGATGCAATGGCTGCTAAGGGCTTTGTCTGATGTGAATAAACCAAAGTATGGTAACATTAAAGTTTTGGCCAAAGTTTGTAATGGGTTTTTTTAACCTTTACTAAGGTTTTTAACACCTTAGTGGTGGCCGGCTGGCAAGGTGACAAATGAGCATTGAATTTGTGGAAGAGGGTTGTGATCAAAGCATAGGCACTCAGTGGTTGTGGTAGATTGTAATCAAAGCATAGGCACTCCCTTAGGATGGCAAGCATGTGTAGAGCAAGGCACCAACGGCATCAAAGAATAGTAAGGAAGGACTTGGTCGCCTTAAAAGAATCCAGGCTTTGAGTTGTTATGAATCGGTAGATCGGCTTATGTTGAGAGAGTTTATGGGCGAGGAGATAAGGAGATGCTGCCAATTTTTTCTCTCAATGCCGACTATGCTGTACACAATGTAATTAGCTTGGTTTACAATGGTTCTCATGTTAACATCTTGCTGCTAGGATTTCTCATGTTGATGAGATCTTTAGTAGACTTGTTATGCTGCTCAGATAATTATCTAAGGTGGTGGGCCACTCTTTTTACACTAAAAGGAAATATTCTCTAGCAACAGTCATGAAGCATGGGGGTTTGCTCATACACCTTGCTATATGAGGCTATACATTTTATTCCACCTTGCTATATGAGGCTGTACATTTTATTCCAGCTACATAAGTCAAATCCACTAGAGTTTTAAAAAAAGGTTCAAGATCAAATCAAGCTCAAGGACTTGGTAATCTTGGGAGTTTGTGGGGATTTGTTACTGTCTATTTCTAAAGTTGATGCAAGAGTGTGTAGGGGGAGTTTCCATATTCTATCTCACAACCTTTGATGTTTTTTCTTAAGAACTTCAGATGCATGATGAGCCCATTTTTCTAAATGTTTAGAGAGAAACCACTCCTAATCCATTGGTCGTGTTATCACTATGTTGGATGTCGGGTTGATATGTTGATTGTGTTTAGGCACTCCACTTTCCAAGCTAGAGGAATGCTTGGAAGAAAGCTAGAGGAATGCCGACTGGTTGCAAACCAATATAGTTTCAATGCTGCTAGGGATAGACATATCTGGCTAAGAGAAGTGCTAGACTTATGTCCAAGATTCAAGGCCAAGATCCTGCTGTGGGCATTGAAGGACTGAGCAAGAAACTGAAGCATTTAGTAGAAGAAGAAACCTTGAAATGCAGCAATATGCAAGCCGAAGAACCCCAGCATCTAGAGATAATGAAGTGGCCAAAGTCACAATTCAACTGAACAACGTGCTCATCAATGATGCAGTGCTAGATGGAGGATCCGGAGTGAATGTCATCACTGAGGAAACTGCATTAGGATTGGGCCTCAAGTGGAAGCCCATTCTATTCAACATAAGAATGGTAGATAACAAGGTGGTGGTACCTAAAGGAATCATTAAAAATGTCCCAACAATGAAAATCAAACAAGTTGACTTCAAGGTCAACTTATTGGTTAAGTTGACTTCAAGGTCAACTCTGTGGTTATTACCACAGAAAACCACGCCGGGTCTTACCAGGTATTATTGGGAAAGCCCTGGTTTTGAGACATGGAAAGGTAAAGCACGACTGGGCAGGAATAGAATTACCATTAGAAAATGAAAAGTGAAAAGTTCATGTTGATCTTTCCAATGCAAGGGGATCAGTAAAACCTACTCAGAGGACAGTTCATGCTGAAACATTCAACATGTCAGAAGACTTTGATGATGATGAAGAGAACAGAATACTGCATGAACACCCAGACCTGGTGCTCTTATACATGTTACATGTGGATGAAGTAATAGGGCATTATGCGGAAGCAAAGGGTGAAAATGCAGAAGCAGCAGACAAACAAATAAAGAAAAAAGAAGCAGATTCCGTAAAAACAAAGGGCTCGAAACTAAGCAAAATCTTGTAGGAGAAAGCCTCAAAAGAAATTAAATGGGTCCGAAATCTGAGACTAGGTCCACGAGATCCGAGACTAGGTGCATTAGGTGCATAAGAAAAAGGAGAACCAGAAAAGCAATGCTACAAAAGTAAGCCCAGACAACTACAGGAGGTAAATCTAGGGGATAGAAGGGGAAGAAAAGCATGTGAAGAACAGCCTGGAACTAGAAGAAGAATTCTAATAGGAGTTGGTGTCCTTGCTAAAGGAATACCAACAAGATGTCTTTTCTTGGTCATATGAAGACATGGAGGGCATTGATCCTAAATTCTTCTAGCAGCAGCAAAGCATCAACTTAAAACAGGGAGCTATGCCTATGAGACAGCAGAGATACATAATGAACCCAAATTATGCAAAGCAAGTCAAAGAAGAAATCGACAAACTACTGAGGATGGATTTCATCGTGCGAGTGGAAAAAGCTACCTAGATATCCCCGATTGTAGTGGTTCCCAAAAAGAACATGAAATCAAAATTTGTGTGGACTATCACAAGCTGAATGACGTAACTAACTCAGATCCCTTTCCACTTTCGTTCACAGACTACTACAAGCTGAATGCCACAACTAACTCAGATCCCTTTCCACTTCCATTCACGGACTCCTTGCTGGATGACGTAGTCGGAAAGGAGATGTACTCTTTTTTCAATGGGTACAACAAGGTGAAGATGGCTCCAGAAGAGAGAGAGAAAACTGTCTTCATCACTGAAAGGGGCATCTTCGTGGGGCAACCGTCATGATATTTGTCTTGAAAAATGCACTTTCTACCTTCTAGAGAATGATGCAGGAGATTTTCTATGACTACCTGGTAGATTTCATGAAGGCTTTTGTGGATGATTTCAATGTGTCCGGAGACAAGGCAAAACACATCTATCATTTGAGACTATGTCTACAAAGATACAAAGATACAAGGTTGAAGTTAAATCCGGCCAAGTGTGCTTTTGCATTAAAATCAAGAACACTATTAGGACACATTGTGCCACCCAAGGATTGGCTATAGATCCAGCTAAGGCAAAGGCCATATCCAAAATGTATGCTCCTCAGAACATTAAGCAACTTGAAAGGTTCCTTGGTAAGGTGAAGTGGCATGCTAGATTTTTGAAATCTCCAGCACATGTAGCTTACCCATTGTATGCACTTACCAAAAGAAGGATGCAAAGTATGAATGGAGTCCGGAGTGTCAGAAGGCATTCCAATGGCTAAAGAGCATGGTGTCATCTGCACCAGTTAATGATCAATCCAAAATGGAATCTAATTTTCCATGTGTATGTAGATATGTTAGACAAAGTAGTGGGCAGTGCACTGATGCAAGAAAAGCAAAAAGGATATATGCATCCTATCCATTATGCCAGCAAAGCCACTACAAGGGTGGAAAGGAACTACAGCACAACAGAGCATGAAGCCCTTTCAATGATCTATGCCGTGGAACAAGTTCCAACACACTATCTCTTGGGAAACAAATTTGTTTTCCATGTGGACCATCAAGCTCTCATAACAAAGCTTTTTTGGTGGGAAAAATGGCAAGATGGATGCTCCTACTTCAAGAATTTGAGATCACCATCCAACACACACCTAGAAAAGAAAATGCAATGGTGGAGTTTTTTTCCAATTTAGATTCCAGAGAACCTGCTCTAGATGGTGTAGATGATTAACTCCCAAATAGCAACTTATTCAAAGTAGCAGCAAGTGAAGTGGAAGAAAACTGGTATTATGATATGATGCAGTTTTTGGAAGATGGGACTTTTCCGGAAGGGTACACCTATTGACAAGAAGAAGAGAATTGCCCTAAGAAGCAAAAAGTTCACCATGATTATTAGGCAGCTCTACAACATAGGCATAGACTAGATCCTATGCAAATGTGTCCCGGATCTCATGAGCCGCAGGCAGTGTTAAGAGAAGCACACTATGGTATGACCGTGGGTGGAGAAATAATAGCCCGAAAAAATATGCAAGTAGGCATGTGGGGATCAACTGTCATGAGGGATGCCAATAGTGAAGTAAAGCAATGTCATGTTTGTTAGCGAATGGGTTAACGCAGAGATTTTGATAGATTTCCCATCTCACCTATACTACCACTATCTTCATTGAAGTGGGGATTAGATTTTGTTGGACCAATCAAGCCACCCACAAAAGGCAGCAGATGTGAGTACATCATTGTGGCTACTGACTTTTTCATCAAGTGGCTAGAAGCTAAAGCTGTAAAGAGAAACCTAATAGAAGAGGTGGTGAAGTTCCTCTTCAAGGACATCATTGCTAGGCATGGGTTTCCGATGGAAATAGTCAGTGAGGACCAAGGCACACATTTCATGAACAAAGTAAGGTTTGATGGAGAGATACCTGATCAATCACCAAAAGTCCTCACTCTATTACCCATAGTGCAACGGCCAAGTGGAATCTATTAACAAAGTTCTGACCAAAATTCTTGAAGATAGCAAGGATGATTTAATGCCATTAAGCCAAGATGGCAAGCATGGTATGAATCAAGAGTCACATCACATCAAAAATTGGGAAGCTGAAAACAACAACGCTCCAAAAAAGGAAGTGAAAAGGAGAAAACATTCAAAAAGATCACAATGAGTCTAAACATGCACATTCACAATCTGCCCTCTTGCTCACAACTTTCTCACCGATCTGCAACACTCTCTCAAAAGACAGTGCCATGCTGAAGATCAACAAGACCCTCAGGCCAAACAAAAGGCCTGAGAAAAGCCTATGCATGCCCATGTTAATCCCTAACATGAGGAAGAAAGAACATCAGAAGTGGGCGAGGAAGTGTGGGTTCGAAAAACTACTGAAGCACAAGTGGGAGGAGCTGCAAGACCCCGAGGATGGGAGGAAGCTGATCAATCAATTTTTGGAAACCAACACAATGCATATGGAAGGGAAGGAGCCCATAAAGGTTTCAGAGCTCACAGTGCATCATGCACTAGGATTGTCAAATGGATGGAGCGATGGACACAAACTTGAAGCTTAAGGTGGAAGAAGAAATCACAAAGACTTAGCAGTAGGAGAGAAAATAAACTGGGCCACCATCTACAAAGAAACTCTGGCAAAAAGGACACCACCTGGTCTAAGGAGAAACAACTAACTACCTAGTGGGCGATTGCTCAAGCTTCCAGGTCGGTGGATCTCAAGACATGAGATGCCTACACCAAACAACATCACAAGAAAGCTGGAGGATCCTTGAAAGCTACCAAAGTGACCTTCAGTTCGTTGAAGATGATATAGATGATGAGGAGGAATGGTAGAAGATTGCACACAAATCTAGCAAAAAGAAAAAACACAAAATAGATGAAGAAATGCTACCTCACCTGGAAGAAGTCAAGAAACAGAAAGCAAAAGAAGAAAGAAAAAGGGAGCTCGAGGAGAGACAGAAGCAAGAAGCCACTCTCTCTAGAAGCAGAAAAGAAGAAGAAGCTAGAAGAAGAGGGGAAAAAAAAAGAGGGAGAAGAAAAGAGAAGGAGGAAGAAGAGAAAAAGAGGAGAGAACGAGAACAACAAAAAAAGAGGGAAGAAGCAGCTCAAAAGGAGAATCTACCTATAAGAACAAAAATTGTCATACTAGCGGAACTCCGGCCTTGGGTGGCGATTTTGGCACATAAGGTGCAAGAAGGCCCAAGCCACATGAACATAGGGCTAATGTCTGTGGCCCAGAACATCCTCTTGCGGGCTCTCTCATCAATGGAGGATTATGAGATGAAGGCCCATAGCACCATCAATCAGATGTGTGCCCTGAACCTAAACAACATGGGATACTAATGAATGCAACAGCTAAAGCCAAAGATTTAGAGGATAAATCACACATGATGGCATAGCACAATGAGGAGATGCAGAAAAAGATCCCTATGGTGGCGAAAAAGGCCCTAGTACGACAAAAAGAGCTGAGTGAAGGGAAAATCAGAGCCCTCATCACAGTGGAGAAGCACCTGCTCCAAGTTTAGGTGGAGAGGCTTTGAGCAGAATTAGCAGAAGCCCAAAAGCCAGTGAAGATCTGGGCTGACGCCATCCAAGGACTAAAGGATAAAGTGCTAGACAGCACAACGGTGTTGGCGGTCGCCCAGTCACACAAGCCCAAGTCCTGAAGAACCAAGAAGAACGATAAAGTGCTAGACAGCACAACGGTGTTGGCGGTCGCCCAGTCACACAAGCCCAAGTCCTGAAGAACCAAGAAGAAGAAGAGGTTATGTGTCTTTCACTAGATGCCAAAGCAGCAGTAATAAAAACAGCGAAGGCCAGACTCGGCGAGGTTTGGGATCACGTGCTACAAGCCCTGATAGAAATTCAAGAGCAAATGTCTTACAAACCACAATAGATCATTCATGACCTAGAAGAAGATGACGATGCAAACAGGGAGCCATAGCAACAACAACAGTAGCCAACAGTATAGCAAGAGCATAAGCAATAGCAACAGCCAGTAGGCCAGGAGTCCCCCAAAAAAGTGCTTCCAGAAAGGGAAAACAAGTGGAAAATGAAGACCAGAGTCTGGTACAAGCACTGAAGGATACTACTTGGAAAGCAGAACACTGGGAAAGGGAGGCAAAGTAGCTAACAAAAAGAAATAAGGCATTGCAGTAGGAGTTGTAGGAAGCCACACTCTCCAAGGAGTATGTAGAAATATTGAGAGAAGCTCTTCAAGACAGAGACAAGGCTAGAGAGCAGGCACATAAGAATATAATCAAAAGCTGGAAAGCACCACAAAATTTGAAATAGACACCATCAATGATCTGAATGCACTAGAGTTTAGAAATGCAACACTACCATGGAAAAAGAAAATCAACTCAGAAAAGAAGGGCTTGGAAACTGGGAAAACTACAAAACTACCCTCCAGATGCAAATAAAGAAGGCACGACAAGTAATAGAAAGGGTACAGCAGACCCAGAAGACAAGGCTACATTGGAAACTATAGCTAAGGGAAGAAAAGGAAGGAATGGCCAAATTCCAAGCAGAACTCGTAAAGGTAAAGGCCAATACAGAGCTAGCCATAGAAAGCACAAAAATGATGTCACCTGGAGTAAGACCAGACTCCAAGCAGAACTCACAAAGGTAAAGGCCGACGCAAAGCTAGCCATAGAAAGCACAAAAATGATGTCGTCTGGAATACCCAGGAAGGAGTGCGAAGAGCTACTAGTTGAGGTCCAAAAGCTGCATGATGCCAACCAAGCCCTACATAAGAAAATGAGCACTTGAAAGACCAACTCGTCAATAGCTCATCTCCTTGGGCCAGCCTAGATAATCCATTCTTTGAGGCTTCACATGTGATGTTGTTTGAGCTATTGAGGGCTAATAAAGAGCTACCACAATATTTTCAAAATGCAGATAGAATAAAATCCATACTTACTAGGAAACCTCTTCCTCTGGAGCACCCATGCTCACAATTCTTATTCTCACAGACACCATAGTGAAGAAGGATGCTTTCACCTAGAATGCAACCACCTAAAAGTGCTAGTGCTTTTGCCTAGAATGCAAGCACCTATAAGTGCTAGTGTCTAGAAGTGAGGCACCGAAACCCCAAAAGCGGAAAAGGTACAAAGCCCACCTTAAGATGATTCAACAAAATATGAAGAAGTTATATAGGTTTAGTGGAGTCCCATCCCAATGGTGGAAAAGAAGATTCTAGGGCAAACCCCACTCAGACCAGTGGTTAAAAAAATTATTAGAAGACACCACATGCCTATAGCATGGGTCTGGTTTGCTCAAAAGAACATGCTGTAAAATTAAAGATGCAGAAGTACGCCACCTACTCTGATGATGTATACATTCCAAACCACACTCCCTAGAAATGTTCATAAAATTCAAAGAAAAAATTATCAGGGAAACTAGTTCCAAAGCAGAAGCTCAAGCACTGGGCATGCCAGGGGTTGCGTCCAACAGCTCAGTGTGGCGGCAAAAGGCATAGTCAACCCACTCCACATGTCATGAGCAAAGCACCACCTTGGTATCGCACGTGTGAAGGTGCTGGATTGTAACCACTAGAGAGCCATTGCTAAGAACAAGAAGTCTTAGCTTAAAAGGGCGAATGATCACTACTGATAGATAGAGAGAGTGTCTGATAGATAGAGAGTGTCTGGTAGACAAAGAGAGTTAGACACTTAGAGAGGAGGAATGTATGAAGGGTGCAATTATTGTATGCTCTCAACAACTGGTAGTTGATAGTATGTGTTATGAAGCTTTTTATAGAGATAGTACTAAGGAAGTGATAGCTTTATGTCAGGAAATTGCTATGTAATAGTCTACAATACTTCTGGAAAGTAATCAAGAGTGATGTTGCCATTGTGTTACTCTTTGGACTGTGTTGATTGAGCATGATACATGTGTCGCTGTTTTAATAAACATGATGGGTATGTATGAGAGAGAGTGAGTGAGATATGCAGTGGAGAGAGTGAGAACTAAGAGAGTGTGAGTGAAGGTTTGCACACAATAGAGTAGTGTTCTATGTGTCCCCGTGGCTACTTAAGAGTTGGTGTTTATATCCAAAAACTCTAGCGAGTGACTACACGTCTCCCACAACATTGCTTGACTAGTCTATCACACCCAGACTCTTGTCTTGCCATTCCGCTGAGAGGGAAATCAGCGAGAAACAACCATCTACCATGCTCTCCAACCACCACCTAGCACCGTAGTATCCCTACAGGCCTCTCACTCACACCAAACCCACCACTGACCACTCACTCACCTCACACACACAAAAAGATAGACACGAGCATAACACTATATACCAAAATGGAGAAAAGAATGATACAAGAGAGATTGTTATCCAAGAGAGAATGTGATACCCAAGAGAAGTGCTACACCAGTGAATGCTCCCCTTAACTCCTCCTTGGGTGCCCTCCTCCTTGAAGTCCCAACCCCCCATCATGTTGTGTAGAGGGAAGATCTTCTATCAGGAAAAGAGCTATTCTTCTTGGGAAACCTCTTGAATGGGGTATGGGTCCAACTCCACTATGTCCACCATATTGCACTAGAACCCCTCATAGGAATTTAACCAATTCCATAAAGGTTATGCTGCCTCTTCTTTTGAGTCCAATGGATCCCAGGCCTCCTCCAATGGTAATCCTTGCCATTCCTCTTGCTCTTCCTCATAACTGGTTCCTCCCTCCCAAATGGGAATCATGTCATGTAGAGCAGTGCCCCTTGCACTCTCATCAAGGCCTTTTTCCAAGGGCAAGGTCATCGTCCCCTCCAGGTTAGAGATATGCAAGTTGTCCAAGCCCCAATCATGGATTGCCCAAGCTGCCCTCAACCAAGGCCTTCCAATGAGCAAGCTATAGGCCCCTCTAGCTGGTGGGAGGTCTAACACCACAAAATTCATTTCAAATACTAATCCCTCAAAAGTGATTGGGACTTACTTGACTAGTCCCAAGGGCATCACTTCCCTCTGGTCTGCCACTCTGATGGGCAAAGGGAGATAGCTCTGTAATTCGGAGACCCAAGGCTTTCCTAATAGCTTCAACAAGCATGATGTTAACACCAGAACCACCATCCACAATGGCCCCTATAACTTGAGTTCCTCCCATGGAGACTATCACCCTCGGGATTTGGTGATCAACCACTCCTAGGGCGGTGAGGCATACCCTTTCTTGCTACATAGGCCATCGCCCACTACTACTAGATATGGCTTGACCCCTAGTTGCCTTCGAATCCACCCAATGTTAGACCAAGACTAGGAGTTGCTCTCCTATTTCCTGGCTCAAACCACATAATTGAGAAAGGGTGATTTCCACCTTTTGCCCTTACCAACATTGCCTCCCAACATAAATTACTAACCTTGGATTGGGTAGACTCCTCACCCACCTTTGAAGGTGTGGTGGTTGGGGGAATGACCAAGGTAGGTGCCGCTTCCTTCTCCATGGGTGGTGTTTGAATGAATCCTCCATGGCCTCCTTATAAGCTTCTTCCACAATGGATGGATAGACTACACAATTAGGAGGAGGACTTGGTGTCTTTGTGGCTCCTTGGGACCGGGTGACGACTGCCACTATTGGAGTGTCACACTTGGGAGATGGCACCACTGCTTCCACCATGTTAACTAATGGGGTTTTAGGACAATCCTAGGCGTAGTGGTCTCGACTCTCCAGGCAATGGAGGCATGGGGGGAGCCCTCTAGTATAGTGCATTAAGCTTACATGTGGCTACTCCCCCCACAACAGGAGCATATAAGAGGCCGGGTGGGGTTGTTGGGAGGATGGCAATTGGGAACCTTTGGTTAGGCTAGGCCCCATATGTGTTGTTAGCATCTTGAGGTACTAGAGGAGCCACTAGGGGTTGGTTTTGATAGGCTTGGGGTGTTTGTGGGATTGGCACAGGTGGGAGGTACGACTCATAGGTTGGGAGAGTGCCTGCTTGATATGGGATTTTCATAGGAAAGGGGTTGTATGGTAGGCTTGCTCCAGGATGAGGGATATTGGCGTATGCTACCGTAGCTACTTGAGCTCCCTGCTGAGGTTATGTAGCCTGAGGCGGTTGAGGGGTTGGTACATAAGTATGAGATAGTAACTACTTCAGCATCTTTTAGCTTTAACAGATCATAGAGAATATGAACCTTGGTGTATTCAGAACAGCTTGGAGGCCGAGTGTCCCCTTTGGCTTTACTTCATCCGACCCTAATACGAGCAGTATAGTGGGATTAAGCTTCAACATGACCCCAAAGGCCTTAGCAACCACTTAAGCCACTAGGGCAGAGGAGTCCATCCAAGCTATTGATTGTGCAACCATGGGAGCTATGCGGCACGAAGTAGGGAGCTCTAGGTTAGATCCAACTCTAGGAGGAGCATACATGCCACAACTAGCCTTGCACGGCTATCCTCCATAGTATCTAAAATTACCTCGAGAACAAGGGCAACACCCGACATGTACCATACCATGCCTCCACCTACCTACCCATACTACCACCTAGCATATACCATACGATGCCTCCACCTACCCATATCCATACTACCACCCACCATATACCATACCATGCCTCCACTTACCCATACCCATACTACCACACCCACAGCCACACTGCCTCAACCACCTACACTGTTGCCCTCTACTCTAACCATGGAGGATATCGTGAGGATTATAGCCCAAATACGGAGGGCGTAGCAAACAGGGCTAATAGCAACTACTCCATAGAGGCTACACTAGAGCACGATCGAACCCTAGGCGCCAAACTACTATCAAACCAATTTAAATCACGAAACTAATGTCCAAGTTGAATGGGACTAGAGACCCCATAACACACCTAGAAGTGTTCGATCAGGTGTGTGCCACATACGAACAGTCTGATGACCTTGTATGGGTAAGTTCCTTCAGCCTTACCATCACAGGAAAGGTAGGACAATGGTTTTAATCACTAAAACTAGAAGATAATCGTCTCCCTGAAGGATGGCTTTCACAATTGGATTCTCCCACCTCCAAGGAACTTAATAGAAGTCAATCGATCAGCTTTACCATGTCAAGCAGTAAGAGAAAGAATTCATCAGAGGCTATATTAATAGAGTGAGATACCTTCACTCAATGATGCTCAGATAGTGACAAGTTCTTTGATGAACAATTAACTGGGAGATTCTTGGAAGGAATCCTTGATTCAACCTTGCATAATGCCTTATACTTAGAACAACATAAGAACTTTGAGCCGTATTGTAGAAGTGACGTGGACTTTGACATAAATTTTGATGATAACTTCATGGGAACTTCTTCAAGGAATCTCCTTGAAGGAACCCCTTACAAAGCATCCTTCAGCATAGTACCTTCCAAGGTAGGTGTCAAAGGAAAAGAGCCACTCGCACACCAACCATAGAAGACTTAGCATCCATGCTCATACATCAAATGACTGAGCAATGAAAGGTCAGGGTAAGGAAAGATAACACAAGCCCAGACGTGAGTTGGTCTAGTGTTCAATATGTTGTGCCAGCCACACAAGCATAAAATTTCCCCACATAAGACTAAGGCAAGGAGGTATCTAGTGTGCATATTTTATGAGGATGGGAAGCCATGACACTATCCAATGCTACAAAAGTCAACCTCAGATGCAGCTTAAATGATGGTTGCACCAGCTCTACCTGGCTAACATAGGGCCTTGCCAACTCCACTAGCAAGACCCATGCTTGCTAATGCACCTAATCAAGGTAGTATCTGCCTTAAAGAGAATTCTTAAGAGTCCCATAGCTACCCCTACTGCCTCCGTCCATTCCTCGAGTGACCCCCTATGAAACCAATTGACCCTAACAGAAATCCCTAAGGAGGAGACAGAGGGAATAGTAGGGGACACTAACTACCTTTAAACACTAAAGGCTAAGAGTCCCCCAAGTCAAATCCTAAGCCACTATGTTCAAGATGGCAATAGTGTCTACCCTGTATATATATCCACAATACAATCAAATAGTGGAAGGGACATTAATACCCTAGGATCCTACATGCCATTACAGTGCAAGGGACCCCACTGGGTGTGGCACAGTGTCCCATCAAAAAGACTATACAATATACACCAACCAATCCCTAGCCTTTAGTACCACTCTGCATAAGATGTGGCATTATGACAACATTACAAGGATTTCCTATTAAGAGTATCCAATCCAGGTTTAGCCCATGAGCACAAAACAAGTAAAGCCTCAATTTTCTATATATCGTGACTAGAATGTTGAATAGGAGGAGAGTCACTGCTTATGAAGTTAGATAGGCTCTAGATCCCAGTACTCAAAGAGCATGTAAGCCGGCTCAAGTATTGCAAGTTGAAAAAGTTTTAAAACAAGCTCGAGTTACCCTAAGACTAGAAGAAGAAGAACCAAGAAGATAGAAGGCCACGTGATAGTTTAAGAGGGATCACAAGTGAGGACATAGTTTCCAACATCTATTCATCCTCTTTGAAGGAAGAAATGAATCCCCATCTTACCAAAGACCTAGAGAAATAATTCATAGACCCTAGTAACCTGCCTAAGAAGTTGACAGAGTATCCCAATCCTATTGAGGAAGAAGCCCAAGAACTGGTAAGAGCATGCCAAGCTTAAATGGACGCTAAACCTCTAGTGGTCCCAACCATTGGAGAGGATGCTAATGCAGAAACTAGTTTCACCTTGCTCTCAACAGAAGACCAAGGAAAGAACTAATCCAAACCCTTGGATAATGACCAAAGAGTACCACACTCATTGGGCCTATACACATTCTATACACCATTACGAGCCCCAAAAGCTATGAAAGTGATAATGGATAGACACCTAGAGACATAGCTGCACTTTCCACCTTTCTTTCCTCCCAAGTGTAACTTTTTGTTGGCTCCTTACTCCAAGGAAGTCTAAAGCCTGTGGCAGGACTTAAAGGATTGGATGAAACTTAAAAGTAGGAATGGAAGAACAACTGATTTAAAACTCCATGGATGAGTCAGAAAATGAAGAACCTGCTAAGGTAGAGGCCGTTCTCACCAAGCCTTTTCAAAGGTACTAGGTAAATAAGCTAGGTAACTACTTTGAAAGCAATGACATGAATGCCATCCTCCCTATGAAAATATAAGGATAACTAGGTCAAACGGAGGGGCTGAGGTCAGCATCATTGCCAAGCAATGTAAGGAGAAGTGGGGACAACCATCCCTAAACACTACCAACCTACTGGTAGTTAAGCTTGTTGTGAACCCAATAAATTATTATGAAACCTAATAATTAAAATTGTTGGCCTAAGTTCCCACCACTCTTTTATGGTGATAAACTTTTCTCAGTAGCCTAATTAAAATTGTTGGCCTAAGTTTTTGCCACTGTTTTGTGGTGATGTACTTTTCTCATTAGCCTAATTCTTATGATTGTATCCTATATCGTCTCTTCATGAGAGAAACCTGAATATTCCATGATTGGCACATAGACCACATCTATGTTTGGAAGAGAAATGAAACCCTCAAAGTGAACCTACGAATATGGGAAACTCATCCAATGAGTAGTGGACCTTTTGCTGAAGATTCCATAAGCAACAATAACACCATTGAGCTAAACATGTGCCAAACCTATCATAAAATGTTGGATGAGGAATGTGAAAGTTTAGAGTTTGCTCGATTTTAGAGCTGGAAGACTCAAAAAATTGGATGCACATTCTGGAAACTATGGAAATCCTCCTAACAAAAACAAGCACAAGATATGTCACGATAGATGGCAAGGAAATCACTTTTGTAGAGATATGTTAAATGTTGTAGCAATGCAATGTGTGCACCAAAATTTGAAAACGATCTTCGTGACCCAAGAGGTGGTAGGTTAGGGCCCAAAAAGATAAAAAAGGGATAACCTATATCTTTTCTAGGGAGGGAAAGAAGACCATTGGCTTCATCAATATGTCAAGGCCATAGACTCCCATGTAGACTTCTACCATTAGTGGCAAAAGAGCTCAATTTTTTTGAAATTTTGGTCAGGTTAATGGCCATAAAGAGAGAGGAACCCATAGAATTGATTGAGTTCATAAAACTCTCGCTTTGCAAGAAGACCTTAGATAGGTGCTTGAGCATTTCAAAACATACAATGTGGGTGACCGCTTTGTACACTTTGAGAAGGCAAAGTGAACCCCTGGCAAGAAGCCTAGGACATCTTATGATGGATCGGCTGAGGTTGAAGAGGTCAACCTAGTAGGACCTAATGAGGATCCCAAATCTATATACATTGGGAAAGGACCTATCTCCTGAAGAAGAAAAAGACCTCATTGTCTTATTCATAGAATTCCAACTCTACTTTGCTTAGAAATATATAGACACGAAGAGAATACCCCCAGAGGTGGTCAAGCACACCATTCCTATTGTGGAAGAAGCAGGGCCTTCACAGCATAGAGCCTACCAAATGAAATCAAAGTATTCCAGAATGGTTAAGGATGAGATTAATAAACTCATCAAAGCTGGATTCATTTACCAAACAGAGCACACAGAATGGCTATCTCAAATAGTCATAGTAATTAAGAAAAATAAGAAGATCTGGGTTTGTGTTAACCTCAAAAAGGTTAATGCATCCACAGTGATGAAGGACCATTACATGTTACCATTCATCGAGCATGTGCTAGAACAAGTAGTAGGCAAGGAGGCCTATAGCTTTCTTGATGGGTTCTGAGCTATAACCAACTAAAAATAGACCCGAATAATCAAAATAAAACTCCATTGGCCACACGGAGTGGGACATTTATGCATATAGATTCAAGCCATTAGACCTATTCACACCATAGGCACTTTCCTAAGGCTTATTAATGAGCATAGAAGGAATACCTTGGAGAGTTCCTTGAAGTTTTCATGGATCACTTTTGTGTTGATTTTAAATAAAAAGCACATCTCTGGTGCCTTAGAAAGGTATTGGAAAAGTGCAGAGTATATCAAATATCCCTCAACCTGCTCAAATGGAGCTCAAATGCCAATTTTGGGTTAGGCACAGAATACAGATATGGCATCTCCACTAATGATAGTAAGGTGAAGCAAATTCTTCATCTTCCACCACACCCACTAACTTCAAGGGTGTCCAGCATTTCATGGAATATGTCAGATACTATTAACAATTTATAATCCTATATGTTGACATAGCGAGACACTTGTACCGGCTACTTGTCATCTTTGAGTGGACGGATGAGTGTCAAAAGGCCTAGACACTCTCAGGAATGCCCTAGCAATCGATGTCCCAACTATGATATTATTTTTCATGTGCACATAGACACCTCAACTTTCACAATTGGCTACATTTTGGCATAGCCCCAAGAGCATAACATGGATTTTCCTATCAGCTTTACCAACCGCCAGCCAACAGAATGATGCTGATTAAAAGTACACTACAATAAAACAAGAAGGACTTTCGATGGTCTATGCTATGAAGAAGTATTGCCATTATTTGTTAGCAAACAAATTCCTATGTATCATAGACCATCACGCACTTCTCTACTTGGTCAATAAACCTTATGCCATGAGGAGGATAACCCAATGGCTCTTAATCCTTCTAGAGTTTGATTTCATGGTGTGACCGTGTAGAAAGGCTCATAGCATGTGCATGCCAATCACTTATCGTGCATCCCCAAGAATTGTCGGTTGGAGTAGAGGATAAACTTCCTAATGCCCAACTCTTCAGATTCTACATTGTTTTGGAATGGACCAAAGAGATCACTCATTATTTGGCCAATGGCCTTCCCAACAACGACCCATCAATTGTGACAGAGTAGCCTTTATTGATTGCAGGACAATTGTACAAGTTGGCCAAGGCGGAATCATGAGGCGTTGTCCTCAAGAATTTAAATATGAAATCCTTGAGCAAGCCCACTCCAAGGTAGCTGGTCGACTTTGTTTTTGGAGATGCGATCGAAATTGTAAAACTCTACAATGAATGTCAGTGATTTCGTTGGTGGTGTTTACAACTGTGATAAAATGCCCCTACACCCTATAGCATCTCTTTAACCATTTGAAAAGTGGGGCATTGACTGTTGGACCAATTAGTCCAGTGGCTCAAGATACTCAAGCACAATTTATCATCGCCCCGCAGACTATTATACCAAGTGGATAGAGACCTTGTGACCCAAAAGGTTGATGCAAGAGCATTAGATAAATTCCTATACGAGAATATAATTACTAGGTTTGGGTGTTTACTTGAATAGAGGAACCCAATGATGTAATCAAGTTCCTCCTGAGTGACTTTATGGTCGTACATATCGTAAATCCTCACGCTACTATTCCCAAGCCAATGGTTAGGTGGAAAGCACCAATAAGATTATCTGTGCTATCTTGACTAAGACGGTAGTAGCCTCATGCAATGATTGGTAATAGAAGTTACTTGCCACTCTTTGGGCATATAGGATAGCCTACAAAGTCACCATCCACATAGTGACTTTTCACTTAACATAGGGAACACATGTTGTCATGCCTATGAAATCCTTGGTAGTAAGCCTTCAAGGAGTGGTTCACAGGGAATGTATTGACTGATCGATTATTCAAACTTAAAATGCTTGTATGAAGCCCGACTGCACACTCTCTATGGAATGATAGTCAAAACACTAAGGCATAAGGAATGGTTTGATGAAAATCTTGATGAAAATCTGAAGGACAGAGATATCAAAGTCGAGGACATGGTTCTACTATACAACACAAAAAACCAAAAGTGCAAGCTCAAGGGGCTAGGACCATTCCTTGTCTAGGAATTAAAATACTAGTGATGTTGAAATGCAAGGCTTCTTCAATCGTAGAAAACTTAGATACTACCATGGCCCCTTGTTTGAGAATGCCTTGAATGCTATTCATCAGAAAAAGGAAGAAAAATAAAACAAGCTGCACTAAAATAAGAGGCCCAGTGTAAGCTAAGTCTTAGCAAGAAAAGTTACACAATTGCCACATTTCAATAAACATAGCCTAAGTTGTTGACCTAGAAGATCATGATAAGGATGACAAGTGGGGTGGGTACCGAAAGTATTACTCTAACCACAAGCTTACTATGAAGGGTAGTTAAAATTTTGGGTACCCAAGTGGAAGGTCTAGCATCTGCTAGTCAAAGCCATGGCACCTGCACCCCGTACCTAAACACTGAACATCAACCCCAAACCAAAAATATGGTTTGTTGAAAGGGAGTTATTAGAGGCCCAAGTATACTATGCCAAGACAAAACAACTTTGGCTACCTAAAGCAATGCAGTCCACGAGGCCCCGTTGAGTAAGGCAATCTCTACAAAAATGCACTCCACAAACATGGTGGGTGCATGACATGCTTCTAGTGGCCCAAGTGGTACTATGTAGGTAACATAAGCATTTGGGTCCCTAAGGTCACACCATCGGTTTTCCAAACCTCTTTAGTCACAATAAAAAGCATTAAGGCTCGATGGTAATGGCAACCCAAGGTTCCCAGCAACACAAAAACTCTCATTGACACAGACCTCACAAAAGACAAGACCCAATTCATGGAGCCCCAGGGCCATCTCCAAATATATATGCAACATGAAACTCCTTCCACCTTGCTCAGCGACCTCTCATGAAGTAGAAATCCCTGCACCACCAAGTCCCCTTCTATCACTGGCCTCCCTCGCAAAACAAGCCTCACCATGTGGGCCAAAAAAAGGCACCTCACCCTTGCCAGATGAAGAAGGGCATTCATCAAAAAAATCCCATTGAAAAATATCAAAGAAAGTAGAAAAAGAGTCAAAGAAAGCAATGTGAAGCTACAAGAGATAGAAGGTTGCAAGATGGAGAATCCACCTAGATACCCACATTTGGTTCTCTAATCATTGGTATTCTCAGTACATCTCTGGTTGGGGGCCCATGGTGGGTGAACACCTAGCTCATGGTACGGCCCATTGCCTTGATTGTTGCTAGTGAAATCAGATTACTACCACCTCAGACATTCCTCCAAAAAGAACTAGTGCAAGATGCGCATGCACGCTCACTTTTGTGCACGCACGTTCACTTCTGCACATGCACGTTTCTATCTCCACATGTACGTTTCTATCTCCACATGTACGTTTTCACTTTTGCGCACACATGTTCACACCTTAGGATATAAGTTTGAAACTCTAAATACACATACACTGTTTTGAAAGAGCTCCAAGATTAACCTCCTCATGCAATTCTACAAGCTTGAGAAAAAGAACACAGAGAGCATGACACAAATTCAAAGATATCAAGCAACAACTAAGTGCCTTGAAAAAAGTTATTGAAGAAGATGCGTGTATTGTTGTACTGTTAAAGAGTGTTGATAAAAAGCCATATGAATCAATTGTAGCTACACTTAAAAATGTGCCTAACACTACACTTCAAGACAGAATCATCTTTGCTTGAGCAACATGAATCAAAATTCAAGGACAGAACTATTCACCTCATGTTCAAGTATATCGTCTTTCAATTATATATAATCTCTCTTGAGTAAGGCATCAGTATTTATTTTTGATGTTCTTTGCCTCACAGCACGAAGGATTGCAAGCCTATGGAGTCTCTGCTTGCAAGCTACGGTTCGGACGATGACGACGACGTAGAGCCTCAGCGGCAAGAACCGCCGCGTCAGACGCCGCTCTTTGCCTCCCTCCCCCGTCCCCACTTTCCCGAGGCGTCGGCCACTGCGCATCCCTCGGCGCTCAGAAGCTCTCTCTTTGCTTCCCTCCCTCGTCCCGAATCGGCAAGCAGAGATAAGGAAAACACACTGAAACAAGAAGTTAGGGTTGCAGAAAAGGAAATTAGGGTCTCTAACGGGGAAAATAGGGCTACAGACGGGACCTTAAGGGCTGCAGGAGATGCATACGGCGACGAAGGTTTTGCGTTCAGGGTTGCAGACGGGGATATCAAGGTTTCAGATACTGGAAAGGAAGTTGCATCGCTCCCACTGTCCAACAAAAGGACCTCACTGTTTAGCGCTCTGCCGCCCCCCAAAAGCACAACTTCATCTATGTTGACATCCCTGGGGCCTCCCAAATCCCAGCCATCATCAAGTGGGGCTTCAAAGCGTGTCGTGGAGTTCAGGCCATCGATCAACATGGGGCTTTTGCAAGATCTGGATGAGGACGATGTACGGCCGCAGGCTAAACGACATGCCACTGATGCTATGGCTCTGGGTAAAGGCACAGGACTGGCAGCTATCTTACCAAAACCTAAAAACATAGGAGCAACACTCGGAAGTGGGTATGCCCCAGGTCATCATGCCACACTGGAAATAGGTAATGCTGTCAACTATTCACCTTCGAAATCAGAGACCATAAGCTTGGAGACTGCTCCTCAGCTGCTTCATGATTCTTCATCATCAAGGCATGGACATGCAGCTGAAACGTGGAATAACCATAACCATTCTGCTGGGGGAGATCTGCAGGTTGATGCATTTGAAAACCACGTCAGTAATTCGGGGGGAACATGGGAAAATTATGGCCATGATGTTGGGGTGGATCCACAGAGGATTGTAGATTCAACCCCACCGTCATCAGGCTCTTACCACTCCAGCTTTGCTTCTCAAGAAAGTTCTGAAGTATTTGCATCAGTAGGGTATTGTGTGTCTGACCATCATTATCAAGGAGTGCTTGCACATGAAACTTCCAGTTTTACTGGTTCCCATCAGGCTGAGTCGAATGCAGAGGATCCTCTTGCTAAGATATTGACAAAAGAGAGAAGAAAGGGTGGTAAGAATGTGCCTCCCAATGTTATTGAAGTGAAGCAGTCTGACCTAACGGCCACAAAACTAAGAGAGGACCAGCTCAGAACCACAGGCATTGCATTTGGACCTGCATACAAGGTAACATTCAGCATTGTGCCTGAAATACACCTGGTTTGAAAACTTTATATGCCTGCATATTTTTGTCTTTCAGATCCATGAATTGTCTTGGTCCTCTTTGATTCCATCAGTTGTGTGCCTTTTACTTTAGCTGCAGTCTTTCTGGTTTCTGAGGATAAGCTTTTATTAGCATTATCTGATGAGAGTTATGTTCTGCTTAGGATGCCCAATTCACGTGTAAAACTCTTGTGATGACGCTACGCTTATCATTGTAAGCCCAATGTTTGGAGTGCTTACTGTAGGGGGAGGTCACACCATGAGGTCATGTTGTTGGTTCATGTGATGGTATTCACACTGTCAGAATCCCATGCACTTCATGCAACTACTTGCATGTTTTGGTGCCCTTGCATTTGGCTGAAAGCCTAACAATGCATGGTACACCTCCACATCATTCTAGAGGGTGACCTGAGTGCAGGACATGCACTACCTTCATGTGCGGGTCATGCACACCTGACCATGGACTCTAAGGTGGATCCTTGGCTGACTTGTCTCGGACTGGGGCTCACAAGGGGTGAGATACCACTCTAGGTTTTGCACTTGCGGTCCAGATATGGCCACATGGCATCCAAGTGCGGAATGCACATGGCATGCACTTCTGCTAACTTGATGGAAGCTGCAGAGCCTCCAAATAGTCCGTCAATAATACCGGATAGTCTTCAAAGAAGTTCTTGTCAAGTGGAGTTGATAGTTATATAGTCTTGTGGGTTGACTACTATGAGTATATAACATGCACGTTCCTAAACGGTGAATTTGGGCATGTTCCTGGATTCATCTAGGTATATAATACAGTCGTATTACCAAACATGCAGATTTCACATTGTGAAGTTTTCGTCCGAGTTGCGGCCAGTTGATATTGTGCTTATTCTTTCTATCTTTAGCGGTGCATTTGCCCTATCAACTACCCATTTGCTATACTAATTCTTTCTATTTGCTACTTCCCTTAGTGCTCGGCTTCATTATGGCCGAGTCTGCCCTGCATCTCCAGAGGTTTGACAGAAACTCAATACGAAGGGATTTGTGTGAATATATGCTCTTATGTGTGTGTGTGTGTGTGTGTGTGTGTGTGTGGAGTGCGTGTGTGAGAACATATCTTGATACAGAGTTCTACACCCACTATTGGGCACTGATGACATTAGTGGGGATGTCGTAGTATCTAGTCCATACTATGCATAATGGAGTTGATAGTTATATAGTCTTGTGGGTTGACTACCATGAGTATATAACATGCACGTTTCTAAAAGGTGAATTTGGGCATGTTCTTGGATTCATCTAGGTATGTATATATTTCTCCATCCCGAAAACTTCGTGAGAAATTGACTCTTGCGGTTAGAGCTGTGCTTGAAGTGGTAAATGATAAATCTCTGTCTAGCTGTTCGTATGTGGGTGGAATGCACTGGAAAAATTCAACTTAGTACCAAAATTATCAAACAAAGCCCTCTAAAAATGACTGGTAGACTTGGCATTGCGATCTGATATAATGGTCCTATGTATGCTACCTACTGGATACCAATGTTAGATAAAGAGTTTTGTAATTTCTTCGGTAGTCACATTAACCCTGCAAAGAATAAGCATAATGAACTTGCTAAAATGATCAACAACCGTTAAATGCTGCCTATGAGTCTGTTAGAAGTCATCTCCTGTCTAGATTTATACACCAGGGCCTTTGTTGCGGGTAAGCCCGCCCTTATGAGGTGTTTTCCCATTTTTCCCCACTCTTCGTATTTTTCCCCTATTTTTTCCCATTTTTCTGGGGCTTGGGAGGGCTGCCAGAGGATGCCAGGTGCACTCCAGTGCTGGCTGACTGGATGTTCATCAGTCGTGGGCTTCAGGGCTGCTGGCCGACTGGTTTTCATCAGTCGTGGGCATTTGTATGCTGGCCGACTGCATTTATGCAGTCGTGGGACCTTTTTCATCAATCGTGGGCACTCATTGTGCTGGCCGACTGCCCTCTATGGGATGTATATATAGGACCCCAGCTCCCATACCTTATTTGTATCATTCCTCGGGATCTTCTTGTGTATATAGAGCAGAGTTACACGCCTACATCTCTCTCTCTCTTGTGCTGTTTTTCTGCCTGCGTTTTTGCTCGTGTTCCCAGATTTGGTCATCATCTCCGCTGCGTATTCTGACATGGTATCAGAGCCCTAGGCTCTAGATAGGTCTTGGGATTTGTGTGAGCAAGAGAGGGGCTGTTTTGTGGCTGATTGGTGGACTGTTTTGGACTGTTCGGGAAGAGGAGAAGCAAGAGGAAGGCGGGCTGATTTGCTGGACAGCCACTTGCAGGTTTTAGTTCTTCTTTGTTCCCACCCACCCACCCTTTTCAGAGTACATCCCCGCTATGACAGATCTGTTTGAGATGGCCGAGAGACATGTGAAGATCCCGACACTCCCCACGTTCCCGGTGGACCGTCAGTTGGACGGGAGCAACTACGGCATATGGAAGGTGATGATGGAATCTGTTATGGAGTCCTACGATCTCGCCGATTTCGTCGTTGTTGGTGTTCCACGGCTGGAAGTAGAGGAAGGGGAGTTACCGTTGATCCGAAAGGACCGGGAGGCCCAGACACAGATGTGGGATCGTGTCAACGCCAGGGTCCGTTCGTTTATTTTCCTGAACTGCACACCACAGGTAATCAATCATGTAAAGCATATGATGCTGGCCAGAGGTATATGGCAGCATTTGGCCTCACTCTACAACAGGGTATCACCTATGAAGAGGATTTCCTTGGAAGTACAGATGCGGGTTATGAGCCCTGCAAAGTCGTCGACAATGCGGGAGTATATTAACAAGCTGCAGGCTCTTCAGCAGGAGGTTCTTCAAGCTGGGAAGGAGATATCGTCAGAGGACATGGCCATAACGTTGCTGTCACATTTGCCCTCTTCGTACTCAGCATTTTACTTGTCTTTGATTACCAGTGGCAGGCTCAGCACCATCACATGGGAGGAGCTTGTGCCCATGGTCCTGGACCAGGAGGAACGATTCACGAACCCTCCTCAGGGTGGAGGTTCGGAGACCTTAACTGGCCAACGGTCGAAAGGCCGTAACTCAGGCAAAGGGAAGGCTTCATCGGAGAAGTCTTCTGAGAAGAAGTCCGACGCTGACCGCGAGAAGCTGAAGGCAGAGAGGACCTGTAATGATTGTGGCGAGAAAGGCCACTACTGGAGGCAGTGTCCCAAGCGGAAGACCGAGAAGGGTGAAGATTCCTCGGCAGCAATCATGAAGACTCCGGTTTTTGTGCACGTGGAGGTGATGGACACCGATGCTTCATTTTCTTTAGGTAGGGAGGAGATTGGAGGACTCTCCGCAACGGATACTCGGGAGTGGATTCTTGATAGTGGTGCTTCCAGGCACATGACTCCTTCCTGTTCCGGTTTACAGGATCTCTGCAGGCTTTCTGGTCATATCCTTACTGGGGATACGTCCACTATCCCAGTTCACAGTGAGGGCAGGATGGAGATAGTTCTCGATGGCAGAGGGGGGAAGCGTTCCTCCCAGGTGTTGTATGTTCCGGCACTTGGTTTTCATCTCTTGCATCAGGTTTGCAAGACTGGCGTACGGGTGGAGTTTGATGAGCATTTTGTTGCTCTCCGGGACAAAGCAACAGGCCAAGTGTTTTGGGAAGGTGGAGTGGAGAATTGAGTTTACAGGCTTTCAGTACTCTCTCTCCGAGGTCCTCGGGTTTGTGATGAGTGGTAGTCTGGTAATGGCCACTTAAGTGTGGATACGCTGCAGGTGCGGGCTTTCCGAGACCAGGTGGTGGATAGCTTGCCAGTAGATGGCAATAGTTGGCAGGAACTTTCCAGTACTGAGGTTGGTAGTTCTTGTGTTCGTGAGTCAGAGGAAGCTGAACAGGTCACTTATGCTCTGATGTCTCGTCGTGTTCGGGACAGAGAACTTCCAGTAGTTGAGGATGTTCTCTCCACAGGGACCTTTCGGAAATCCATGCAGGTGACATGTGCTTACTTGCAGAAGGAGGTGGTTTCTCCAGGCTTTGTGGTTCCGGATTCAGAGGGGGTGGTTGACAGGTTTCATCAGGTTTCCACGACTTGTTTGTGCACCGTAACAGGTGTTGATCCTTGTGAGCAGTGTGATGTCTCTGTGACTCAGAAGCTGTATGGTTCATTGATCTGGTTGATGGACACCAGTTTGGACGGGAGCTTCCTGATGAGGCGGTTGAGCTCATGGTTGCAGATGTCTCTTTGGGAGGCAGGATTGCGTTTCCTGTGGTTTCTGCAGCATCATGCGAAGGATCATGGACTCTTGTACACAGGAGGGGGATTGTTGGTTGGAGTCCGACTCCACGGTTGGAGTGACTCGGTTTGGGGAGGAGATTCGGACACGAGGGGATCTACTTATGGCCCAGGAGCAGTTTTACGGAGCAGCAGGAGGTTACATTGCAGGTTTGGGCTTCCACTGGAGGAACCCATGGTCATCCAGAGGCACTTTGTTCGTAAACAGATCGTTGCTGATGACATCTTGCTAGAGTTCTGTTCGACGGAGGACAGTACGGTGGACCTCTTCATGAAGTCGCTCTCTCAGGATTTGCTTAGGCGGCACCCCAGCTCCCAGTGGTTGGTTACACAGCCATGTCAAATCCCCACGGATCCCCTCGTGATCGATCTTGGTTCGAAACTCGAATCCTGCAAACAAACGAACAACAAACAAGCAAGGGGGTGCAGGCCTGACTCACCTCCCAACCATGACAGCCGTGGGCAAGCCCACAATCTTGGCTGTCCCCACCGAGCCACGAGCTGAGCTAACTAGGTTGACGTACCGACCAATCTCCTCCTCGTGACGTCCCATACCGCCACGAAGTTGCCCTCGCGGGCCTCGAGATTGCTGCCGGCCTCGGCTGCACAAAGCAGGTGCACATCTGCACTAGATCCAGGCTCCAAGACCATAGAGCTCTCACAAACTCGCGAGACTCCCTATATCAATAACTAACCTTGGCCACCCTTTTATAGGCTCTTGGCCGGTCATCGGGCGTCCACACTTGGCCGCCCGCCCGTCCATACTTGGGTGTCCGCCCGTTAGTATATCCCTAACTCAGCTCGTCAATCAGCCTGCCTAGTTCCAAGCTTCCCCAAGCCTCGAAACTAGTCTTGCATGCGTATAGCACACGGTAGATACCCACTGTGCACATGACATACTCCCCTTCCTCTAAGAGCTCACTCCTGAGCTCACTAAAAAGCCAGGGTAATCTCTCTGAAGAGAAGTCAATGTCTCCCATGTAGCGTCCTCCTCAACACGATCCTTCCACTTGATCTTGTATTCCGTGATAAGCGTATGACGCAATCTTCGTTCACGAAATCCAAGAATCTTTTCAGGTTCGTGCGGAACAAATGTCATGTCCTGTACATCTATAATTTCTTGAGGAGTAACTGACTGATCTGCTCCACCCAGTACTTCCTTAAGTCTACTGACATGAAATACAGGATGAACTTTCACATGAGAAGGCAAATCCAATTCATATGCAACTGAACCAATCCGTCGTGTAACACGAAATGGTCCACAGTATCTAGGGGATAATTTCGGAGATCTACCTGTCCGTAAAGTCTCGGAATCTATCGAAACTCGCAAATACACCATCGTTCCTTCAGAGAACTCTCTAGGTGAACGATGTCTATTAGAATAAAACCTGTCTCGGTCTTGAGCACTTCTAATAGATTCCTTCGCAACTTGTAACATTTCCTGCATATCTTGCAAAAAATTACGTGCTGCATCATGCTGAAGTCCTGAGAATCCTACTGTAACAGGTGATCTTGGTTGAAAACCGTACATAAGCATGAAAGGACTAAACCCTGTACTCGTATGCTTAGTACTGTTATATGCAAATTCTAACATAGGAAGATAATCCTTCCATGAACTTTGTCTTTTGGATACATATGCTCGAAGCATATCCTCCAAAATCTGATTCACTCTTTCAGTCTGGCCATCAGATTGAGGATGATCAGAGGAACTCAAATTCAAAGTTTCCAACTTCTCGAAAACAAGTTTCCAAAAGTCACTCGTAAACTTAGAGTCCCTGTCACTGACTATGTCCTGCGGTAACCCGTACAGTCTAAACAATTGCGCGATAAACTGCCGAGCTAATTGCGTAGCTGTAATAGTCTTCCGGGTCGGTAAAAATCTAGCCATCTTTGTCAAGCGATCTACCACAACCCAAATAGAATCGTGGCCTTGATGTGTTCTTGGCAATCCGGTAATAAAATCCATGGAAATACTTTCCCATTTATTACCTGGGATTTGCAAAGGATGCAACAACCCAGCCTGTCTAAAGCGTTCAGCTTTATTTGCCTGACAAATCTGACACTTGAGAACATAATCTTCTACATACCCTTTCATCTTCGGCCAATAAAAAGTGTGTTTCACTAATGATAGTGTCCTGTGTACCCCAGGGTGTCCAACAGAAGGGGCGTCGTGACACTCCCTCAGAATCTTGGACCTAATGTCCGGGATCTGTGGTACACAAATTTCGTCATTACGGAATAGTAAACCATTCCGAATCATCCACTGACCTCCTGCAGCCTGAATGGTAGACTGCGCAGTCACCGAGTCTTGGTCAATCAATGAGCTCCCGTCCTGGATCTTCTGCCAAAATGGACCAAAATAACTATCAGTCCTGCAAAGCCCTCTCAATGACTGAAATAAGTCGGCAGAAATCTCGGTGAACGACAAAGTGTGTGGGAGAATGAGAATTAGGGTTAGAGTTCATTCATGGGAGACATACACAGAGAAGCAAGGGAGAGAGAGAGAGAGAGTTGTGGGGATAAGTCAACTCATCAAGTGAGTGTGTGACTCCCCTATCACACATGTATATTGCACTAGTACACATAGTGCACTAAGTACATTAAAAGTACTAAGTGTACTATGTACTATAACTTATGGGCTTGTACACACTATAAGGGTGGGCATAGTGCCTTTACCCCAACAACCTCCCACTTAAAGGCAAAGTGCCCTTAAATGAAGGAAAAGAAAAAATCAGCATGTACATAATAATATACAAGGCCATATCAAGGCTGAAACTGGCCTCATCCAATGCCCATCAAGTGTCTGCAATGAGCAAACCGCTCCGGAGGCAAACTCTTCGTCAACAGATCAGCCGGGTTGTCATCCGTATGAATCTTAACAAGCTGAATTTGCTTGTTTTCTATCACCTCTCTGATGAAGTGATACTTCACATCCACATGCTTCGTCTTTGCATGAAAGACAGGGTTCTTTGCCAACTGGATGGCACTCTGACTGTCACAATGGAATATCCCCTGTATAACCCAAATCAACCACTAACCGAGATAGCCATAATGCCTCCTTGCAAGCCTCTGTGGCTGCAATATACTCGGCCTCTGTAGTAGATAAGGCTGTGCACTTCTGCATCCTGGATATCCATGACACAGCACCTCCTGTGAATGTAAATACATAACCGGTAGTAGACTTCCGGTTATCTGGATGACCGGCATAATCCGAATCCGTGTAACCATGCACTAATGCATCCTGTTTGCCAAAGCAAATGCACAAATCCTGTGTGCCCTTCAGGTATCTCATGACACCTTTCACTGCTTCCCAATGCTTCTTGCCAGGGTTGGCCATGTATCTAGAAACCACTCCCACTGCAAATGCAATGTCCGGCCTAGTAGCAACCATGGCATACATGAGACTGCCACAAGCTGAAGCATACGGAATCTTGGCCATATCAGCCCTGTCTCTATCTGACTGTGGGCTGTCCATAGCACTGAGTTTCACATATGGAGGCAAAGGAGTACTAGCTTTCTTCCCCCCGTCCATATTGAACCTCTGCAAGACTTTGCCAATGTATTCCTTCTGAGACAAATACAACACATGCTGATTTCTGTCCCGAAGTATCCGCATACCCAAGATGTGATTTGCATCACCCAAATCCTTCATATCAAAGGTTTGATGCAGCCTTTGCTTCAAGGCATCCATCTCTTTACGAGATTTCCCGGCAATCAACATATCATCAACATACAAGATGAGGATCAATAGACTGCCATCCAAAGCTTTCTTGGTGTATAAGCAGTGATCTATGTCACTTCTCCTGAATTTCTGGGATTTCATGAATGTATCAAATTTGTGATACCATTCCCTTGGTGCCTGTTTGAGCCCATAAAGACTCTTTTTCAGCTTGCATACAAGCTTCTCCTTTCCACTCACTGCATAACCCTCTGGCTGCTGCATATATATCTCCTCATGGAGATCACCGTGAAGAAAAGCAGTCTTCACATCCATCTGAATCAAGTCCAGATCATCATGTGCAACCAAAGCTAACACAGCTCTAAGTGTGGTCATTTTGACCACTGGAGAGAAGATCTCATCAAAGTCCACACCATATTCCTGCTTGAAGCCCTTAGCCACTAACCTGGCTTTGTATCTTGGCTTTGCATCAGGTGCAACTTTGAGCCTGTAAACCCATTTGCATGGCAAAACTTTCTTGCCTGCAGGCAAATGCACCAACTTCCAAGTTTCATTTTTATGCAGAGAATCCATCTCTGACTTCATGGCACGCTCCCATAGAGCCTTGTCTGCCCTCTGTAAAGCCTCTTTATAACATGAGGGCTCCCCACAGTCAGTGAGCATCAAGTAGTCAACCCCTGGAACAAACCTGTCAGGGGCTCTGGAGGGTCTTGTGGACCTCCGTACCCAATGACCATCATTTGCAGGTTGCTGTCCAGCCTGCATATCACCCATTGGTGGCTCCTGTTCCATGCCATAAGGCTGAAATATCATGCCCGGTATCCCCTCTAACTGTGGTATATCCATAGGGATATCTTCTGCCATCTCTGGCTGTCCATTTGGACCATTTTCAGCACCATTTAAGGGCTGGTTTTCCTGCTGTAATGGCTGATTTACAGCCCTTTGTTGTTGTCCATGATGTCCATCATCATCAAAGATGACTCTGCCAAGCTCCTGTTGCCTTGCAGGCTCCTTATACATGCATGTTTCATAAAAAATGACATCATTGCTGCGTATGATCTTTCTATTCATGGGATCCCAAAGTCTATACCCCATTTCACCTCTGTCACCATATCCTAGGAATATGCATTTGTGAGACTTAGGATCAAGTTTGGTGCGCATTTCCCTGCGTATGTGCACGTACGCAACGCAACCAAACACTCTCAAGTGCTTGTATGACGGAGGCTTCCCTGTCCATACTTCTTCTGGCACTTTCCCACCAAGCCTCGTGTTAGGTGACCTGTTTATAAGGTGAACGGCTGTCATAACAGCTTCAGCCCAAAAACCATGAGGTAATGCAGCATGTGACAACATAGAACGGACCTTCTCCTGTATGGTCCTGTTCATCCTCTCTGCTGTCCCGTTTTGTGGAGGATCATAAGGAGTAGAAAGCTCCCTCTTGATGCCTTTAGCATCACAAAAGTCCTGAAACTGTTTGGACATATACTCTCCACCATTGTCGGAACGCAAAGCCTTCAGTGTTTTGCCAGTTTGATTCTCAACAAGAGCAACAAACTTCTGAAACACTGAGAATGTATCACTCTTCAAACGAAGAGGATAGACCCACACCTTGCGTGTGGCATCATCTATAAAAGACAAAATATTTTGCCCCTCCCAAAGAAAGCTGAGGCATCTCACATACATCTGTATGCACAAGCTCTAACTGAGCATCTTTCTGTCCAAGAGCTTTCTTGTGGGGGCACTGTAGTTGCCTACCATATATACAATGCTCACAAAACTGAAAACTTGAAAACTTTAGAGAAGGCAAGTAACCCAAACGAGACAATTGCTCCATTCCCTTGACACTCATGTGTCCCAACCGGCTATGCCACATAGAAATTTCCGGCAGCTCGGTTGCATTTACATTAGCATGGTGACAAACACCTGCATGCATGAAATAAAGAGTGTCCTCCGTAGAGCCTCTGGCAACAACCAGTGAGCCCTTACTAATTTTCCACTTTCCACTACCAAATGTGGTAACATAATCAGCATCATCAAGCTGTCCAGTAGAAAGCAGATTCTTCTTGATCTCAGGCACATGCCTGACATCATGGAGCATAAGCTGTGAGCCATCTGAAAATACAAGCCTTACATCACCTCTGCCAAGAATTTTGCATGCATGGTTATCACCCAAATAAACCACTCCTTCACTGCCAGCAGTATACCTGACAAACAAGTCTCTGCAACCTGTGACATGAAAGGAGGCACCTGAATCAATGATCCATGAGTGCATACCATGACCACCTGTAAGAAGTGAATGGGCATCAAGTGAAGAAGTAAATAGGACCTCATCCTCACTGCCACCTGCATGTGACACATTGATTTCTTCAATCTTGACTCCACTTTTGCCCTTTGGCTTTACATCTTTGGCTTCATCCTTCTCTTTGTCTTTGCCTTTTCCCTTTTCTTTTTGATCATTTTTCCATTTGTAGCATTGCTTTTTAATGTGTCCCTTCTTGCCACAATAATGGCATTCCAAATCCTTTTTGGAGCGAGACTTGCTCCTTCCCCTTTCTTGGCTTTTCCCCCTTTGCTGGGATCTCCCACGTGCATTCATTGCATTGGACTTTCCAACAGAGTTGTTTTTCCTGTTCATCTCTTCTTGAAGAAGAGCACCCTCAACATCTGCATATGACAGCATAGCATGCGAATTGCTAGTGGCTGTCCTGAATGTGTCCCAACTCTCTGGCAAAGTGCATAACAGAAAAGTGGCTTTGAACTCATCGTCCATTGCCAGCTTTTGATTGATAACTTGGCTGACAATACCATTAAACTCATTGAGATGGGCTGTCATAGATACCCCTTCCTTCATCTGAAGACCTATGAGTTTCTTCAACCAATACACTTTGCTTGAGGCACTTTGTTGGGCATACAAGTCCTGCAATCTCTGCCACATTCCCCAAGCTGTCTTCTCTTCACGAATGCTGAAAAGTAATGAGTCTGACACAGACAACATGATAGTAGATCTTGCCAGCTCATCCATATCTTCCCACTCTTCAGCAGTAAGAGAAGCGGGCATCACACCCCTTTCTTTGATAGGCTTGTGCTGCTTTTTCTGGAGCAACACATTGTAGCACTGGGTTTGCCAAATATCATAATTATGCGAGCCTTCAAGCTTCTTGATGTGAAGCAATGAAGAGCTCTCACCTGTGGTTGCCATAGCAATATGCAACCTTTAATGCCTGACTCCCTGCAAATGTGCAAACACTGCACCCAAGATGTGCAAACACTGCACCCAAAACACACAAAGTGCTCACAAATGTTCTCCCAAGCTTTATCTCCCACTGCGGAAGCACAAATGCAACTTTTCTCCCACTTTATGTGATGAAAACACCAAAATCTGGTTGCTGCAGATTTTGGACAGCACCTTAAATGTGCTCTGTTGCCCTTCCAAAGTACTGTACAGCAGTACTAAGTGCTCACCAATGATGTACCAAACCTGTACCGGCAAGTTCAGCAGCTGAAATTGAACCTTTTGGTCACTCAAAATAGTGTACAGCCATGCCAAAACATGCACAAAGCTGTGCCAAATCTGTACCAGCAGGTACAGTAGCAATAAATGCTCTCCTGGCTGTCCAAATGAGTGAAAATCAGACTTTTACAGTCCTGTACACTGCTTACAACAGTCCCGAACAGAAATTGGGCAAAAGCCCCTTGACTGCAAGCTGATTTCTGAGGATTCAAGGCATAAATGTCTTGCCTGCTGCTTTGCCAAGCTCAACAAGCATACAAACTTGAAAAGCCCCTTGATTTGAGATCAATTTCTGATCATGCATGGTACATTGGCGCACATGAAGGCATCCAGAGTGTTCACGATGCTTCCCCCTGGCCACATATACATCCAATACATGAAAGCCCCTTGATTTACAGGCACATTGAGTGCTTGTAAGGCATCAACACATTATCCACAGCATCAAATGCGATCGCCTGTATGCAAATCAACCAAATCGGCACAAAAGCCCCTTGATTTGCACTGCAATTTGCTGCAATTTTGCCCAAATGTGCGATTTTTCACATCATACAGCATGTATGAGTGCTTAATTGCACAATTACATCAAAAGCCCCAAATTTCGACATCCAATTTCCTGCAAATTGATCCTGATTGTGACCAATGTCACCCAATTTTGCCAATTTTGCTCAAAAATTGAGAAATTCGGCACCTGTACCTGCTCAATTGATTGAATTGATAAGAAATTTCCAAAATTGAAGGCAAATACCTCTTAATTTTTTGAATTTCTCTGATCTGCAGGCTGAATTTTGTTGTTGCAGGAAATCTGATGCTGCTGTTCGTGGAGACCTTTGTAGTCGGGCATTGGATGACAGGCGAATGACATAGCTGGCTACTGCTCAATAGATGCCCAAGGTGTGAGCATAAGAGCTGCTGTGCATCGGGCTCAAGAGAGGCGGCTTTACACAGGTGACTTTGCAGGCAATGGCAGCCAGAAAGGACATCTAAGCAGTGTCGTGTGTACGGCTGAGGCTGGGTGCTGGCTGCGCCTGCAGGGCAGCGTGGTTGTGCTGCTGGGCAAAAGAGATCCTGACGCCAGCTGCTGGGCAGCGTGGTTGCACCTGGCTGACCCCCACGTTCAACGCCTGGCGGCTATAGGCGCCTGAATGGCTGGGCATGCCTGGCTCAGTTGCCTACGCGCTTGATTGTTTTACGCCGTCAAACGCCTGTAGCCGTCTTCGCCTGATAGCTCTACACTATCTTCTCCACCTTCGCCTGGGAGAACTGAGGGCAGCTATGGTACCCGCAATGGTACCTCTGGCTTGGGCTATGGCACAGCTGCTGCTGCTCTCTCAACCCACCTGCCTGCGAAAGACTGGTCACACAGTCGACTAGTAACCAGCACTGCACAAAGGCGACCAGAGACAAATTTTGATGCAGCACGCAGATCCGTACAGCAGCACACGCCTGTTCTCTGCAGCGACAAAACCCTAGAAAAAATAACCTGCTCTGATACCAGTTAGGGTTTCACTTGTGTGGGAGACATACACAGAGAAGCAAGGGAGAGAGAGAGAGAGAGTTGTGGGGATAAGTCAACTCATCAAGTGAGTGTGTGACTCCCCTATCACACATGTATATTGCACTAGTACACATAGTGCACTTAGTACATTAAAAGTACTAAGTGTACTATGTACTATAACTTATGGGCTTGTACACACTATAAGGGTGGGCATAGTGCCTTTACCCCAACACAAAGTATTCACCTCTCTAATCCGACTAAGCGTATCTGCAATATTATTCATGGACCCTTTTCGATAACGGATCTCAAAATCAAAATCTTGCATTAACTCTGCCCAACGAGCTTTCCTGCCTCTCAAATCATCCGCATCACACACATACTTGATTGACTGATGATCAGTCAATACCACAAACTTGGAGCCATATAAATAATGTCTCCAAACCTTGAGAGCATGAATCACAGCATAAAGCTCCTTCTCAAGGGTTGGCCAACGAGATTGAGTGTCGTCTAGCTTTTTACTTTCAAAAGCAACCGGTCTACCATCTTGAAATAAAGCAGCCCCGATAGCATAGTCACTGGCATCAGTTTCAAGAACATAAGGCCGACTAGGATCAGGCAATGCTAAGATAGGTGCTTCCTTGACTTTATCTTTCAAAAGTCTGAAGACCATATCCAAATCGTTATTCCAAGTGATAGGCTGATTGGACTTACGTCCACGACCTTTCAATAAGTCGGTCATCGGTAATGTGAGCTGAGAGTACTCCCGTACAGATTTCCGAAGAAAAACAACAAAACCGAGAAAAGAACGAAGTTGTTTCACTGTTCGTGGTATAGGCCAGTCCAAAACCTTCTGAACTCGGTCATAGTCAATGCTCAATCCATCTCGAGTGATCTTGTGTCCCAAGTAAATGATGTCGGTCATAAAGAACTCACATTTACTCAATTTAGCATATAGTCGATTCTGTCTTAAAATAGATAAGACAATCGTGAGGTGTCTGACATGATCCTCAAGAGTACGACTATAAATCAAAATATCATCCAGGAACACCACCACAAATTTCCCCAAATGTTCACGAAAAAGATCGTTCATCATTTGCTGGCAAGTGGCTGGAGCATTGGTTAACCCAAAAGGTAATACGAGAAACTCGTAATGGCCATACCTAGTCCGAAAGGCGGTTCTTTCGACATGCCTTTCATGAATACGTATCTGGTGATAGCCAGTACGTAAATCTATCTTCGTGAAATATTTCACTCCTGCTAACCGGTCAATTAGGTCATCTGATCTAGGGAGAGGATAACGGTTCTTAATTGTCAGCTTGTTCAATCTTTTGTAATCTATACACATTCTCCAAGTATTGTCCTTCTTTCTCCTAAGCAACACAGGTGCACCCCAAGGTGATTTACTTGGACGGATCTGGCCCATCCTCAAATAATCTTCGAGTTGTTTAGCCAACTCATCTTCCTCAGCTTGGCTCATCCTATAAGGTGGAATACTCACAGGATGAGCACCAGGGATCAAGTCAATATGATGATCTACTGCCCGTTCGGGTGGTAAACCCGATGGCAGTTCCTTAGGAAATACATCTTGAAACGAATCAAGTATCTTCTGTAATTCTTTGCTTTCAAACACACTTAATTCATTCACATCCATGGAAGGGATGAGAAAAGAAGAAAGTGGAATCAATACACAATGGAAAGCGGTGTACAAAGAAGAATTCATTATATTTCCAAAATCAATTGTATTTACAAGAGGTCCTTGAGAGGGATGAATACAATCACCTAAAATACTTTACTTGGTGTCCCTATGCTGAAAAGAAAAAATATGACTAGACCAATCTATCTGGACGTCAAGAGTCTTAAACCACTCAATCCCTAATAACAAGTCTACATTTTCCAGATGCATAACATAGCATTCCAGAGTATCTTTGTAGTCCTGAATCTGGATTGGAAGCATCTCCACCTTGCGATCCCAAACTTGTCTGCCCGCAGATAGACGTACCTCATAGGTATGGTCGCTGAGTGTCGTGTCAAGACTCAATTTCTGCACAAGTTTGTAGTTAACAAAGTTATGCGAACTGCCAGGGTCTAAAAGAATGTGAATTTTATGGCCATTCACTTCTCCATAAACTCGGAGAAGATCATGCATGCCAAATACTTTAGAATTGAACAGACAATCAGAACAAGTACTAGGGCGAGAAAGTACAGTAATTGACGTACCTGTCAAAGACAACTGGTTAGCTGCCTTTGGCTTGGGTTCTGCATTTGACTTGGTATCCTTTTGTTTCGGGCACTCATTACGCATGTGTCCTTTTTCTTCGCAGATAAAACAACGTCCTTTCTTCTTGAGCTTCAAAGCCCTAAGGAGTCGTTTCTTCTTCGTTGGTGTCGAACTTGTATTCTTCGAAGGTTGGTCCGAAGACTTGCCTTCAGTCGTGTTAGCCATAGGTGCGGAGAACTTTCTTTTATGCTTGTTCCCCTGCTCGGTAACGGGTTTTGACTTGGAAGAGACCATCGTATCATCATAGATACGAGCTGAATGAATGGCCTCGTCCAAAGTTTTACATTTGTTATTTTTAACCTGTAATCAGTACGAGTCGGGTAAACCAGCTATGAAAAACTCCAAAAGAGTAGTGGGATCCATCTTTGTAGCTTTCATCTGCAAGTCACGGAACTTCTGCAGGTAGACCTCATAAGTGAGGTGCTGCGAGGTCATGGTCAAAGCTGAAAACCGGGCTACAACATCATAATCATCCTCTTTCTTGAGGAATTCTTTCTTGAAAATGTCTTCGAATTGTGCCCAAGTCGTTGGCTTTGGGTTCAGTTCCTTCCACCAAAGCAAAGCTTTGCCGGACAGGAAACCTGCTGCTAACTGTATCTTCTTTCCATCATCATATGGATGAAACTGAAAGTGAACTTGCCGCTTGTGTAGCCAAGTGTCCACGATCTCCTTGGTTCTCAGCTTTTGCTCGCCCCCGAACGGTTCCGGAGTAATATTGGGGCCTAAAGCAGAAGCCAAGTTATCCATTCCCGAGAAAGTAGAGAGGGTAGTGGTCAAGAGAGCGATGGAGTTCTGCAAAGCCTGCATCTGGGCTGCGATTTGTGCCTGACGTTCCGTCGAAGAAGCTTCGAGAGCTACTTTGAACTCTTGGAAATCTGATTTTGACACAAACTCGTCAAAAAGATCGGCATCAGTGCCTTCCGTAGCCGGCAAGCCTTCGCGTTCCACGAGGGGCTCCAACTCTGATTCTTGGGTCGACATCGTGAAGAGGGTACGCGGAGAGAAAATTCGATCTTTGCACAACAAAAGTGCGTGCGAACTTGAGAGCTTGAGAGCTTGAAAACTTGAGAACTCGAGAACTCGAGAAGTCGAGAGATGTGTGGCAAGAAGCCCACTAGAGGGGGTTTATAAAGGTTTCCCAAAAGCCAAAAAAAACTCGAAAAGCTAGGCTTAGCTTTTGCTTTAGCTTTTGTGTTTTTTTTTTCGTGAATATATATATATATATATATATATATTTTAATATATATATATATATGGATATATATATTCGATTTTCTTAAAAAAAATAAACATCTTGAAACCTTTGAGAGAGGAGGACTTTTAAACCTTTAAAAAAATAAAATAAAATTTTAAACTCCAAAAAAAAAAACAAAAACGAAAGCACTAAAGAATGCTTTCCTTACATGTTTTTTTTTCTCAACCTCCTGGATTAGCCGGCGCTTGCTGACTGCTGACGTGGAGAGCTGGCTGTTTTCTTGACGTCGCCTGCACGCCTGCCCGTCGGCTGCTGGAAACCGGGCGCTTGCACGAAACCTGCGCTGGCCTGGCTGGGGCGCCTGCGTAGGCCTGGGCGCTGCCCGCTTGGCCTAGGCGCCGCCTGCGCTAGGCTCCGTAGACCTGGCTGGCTGCGCTAGCTGGTTGGAGCGCCTGCGTAGGCCTGGGCTGGCCTGGGTGCCTGCCCGCCTGGCCTAGGCGCCTACATGGGCTGGCTGCCTGGCCACGTAGGCCCATGCGCCCGCCTGCAAGACTGCCAACAGCAAACTAGCGTCTCCCGCCAGTGCACTAACCTGGCCGCCTGCAAGCAATCCAGCACTTCTCTCATGCGCTCTCTCTCTCTCATGCGCCAAAAAGCAACGAAAAGGAAACATGCTTTTTTCTGTTTTTCTCTCACGACTGTACATGCGACTGCACAACCGAAACTTCTCTTCTTTGCAAAAACAATCAACCCTATTAAAACTACCATCTCCCATCATCAACATGGGTTTCTTTGATGAAGAAAAAGCACACACCAAACTGAAAACTGCAATATGCACAGAAAAAACAGCAAGCTTTTTTAACACATACCGTTCTTCGACCTCTTCTTCTCTACCTACCGACTTGCTCGTTCACACGAGGTATGCTCTGATACCACTGTCAAATCCCCACGGATCCCCTCGTGATCGATCTTGGTTCGAAACTCGAATCTTGCAAACAAACGAACAACAAACAAGCAAGGGGGTGCAGGCCTGACTCACCTCCCAACCATGACAGCCGTGGGCAAGCCCACAGTCTTGGCTATCCCCACCGAGCCACTAGCTGAGCTAACTAGGTTGACGTACCGACCAATCTCCTCCTCGTGACGTCCCATACCGCCACGAAGCTGCCCTCGCGGGCCTCGAGATTGCTGCCGGCCTCGGCTGCACAAAGCAGGTGCACGTCTGCACTAGATCCAGGCTCCAAGACCATAGAGCTCTCACAAACTCGCGAGACTCCCTATATCAATAACTAACCTTGGCCACCCTTTTATAGGCTCTTGGCCGGTCATCGGGCGTCCACACTTGGCCGCCCGCCCGTCCATACTTGGGTGTCCGCCCGTTAGTATATCCCTAACTCAGCTCGTCAATCAGCCTGCCTAGTTCCAAGCTTCCCCAAGCCTCGAAACTAGTCTTGCATGCGTATAGCACACGGTAGATACCCACTGTGCACATGACAAGCCAGGAGCTGAGAGGGGGTGTTAGAAGTCATCTCCTGTCTAGATTTATACACTAGGGCCTTTGTTGTGGGTGTGCCCGCCCTTATGAGGTGTTTTCCCATTTTTCCCCACTCTCCGTATTTTTCCCCTATTTTTTTCCATTTTTCTGAGGCTTGGGAGGGCTGCCAGAGGATGCCAGGTGCACTCCAGTGCTGGCTGACTGGATGTTCATCAGTCGTGGGCTTCAGGGCTGCTAGCCGACTGGTTTTCATCAATCGTGGGCATCTGTATGCTGGTCGACTGCATTTATGCAGCCGTGGGACCTTTTTCATCAGTCGTGGGCACTCATTGTGCTGGCCGATTGCCCTCTATGGGATGTATATATAGGACCCCAGCTCCCATACCTTATTTGTATCATTCCTCGGGATCTTCTTGTGTATATAGAGCAGAGTTACACACCTACATCTCTCTCTCTCTTGTGCTGTTTTTCTGCCTGCGTTTTTGCTCGTGTTCCCAGATTTGGTCATCATCTCCACTGCGTGTTCTGACAGAGTCTTGATCCTCTTGAGCAGATCGGTTAGAGTTTTCGAGAGGTCGGAGAACTTGTCGATGTGGGTGGAATATGCCTAGCAAATCCCCATAAACAACCGTACATCATACGTTGCTTTTGGAATCTCCCAATTCAAGATTTCTGCCACTTTGGGGGATCCAATCGGATGCCTTCGCACTAATTATGTATCCAAGGTAATGAACCTCGAACAAATAAAACTCCGATTTCTTTTCACTAACATAAGCTTGTTGCTTTGGTAACTTCACTACTTTTTCGACGTCAATGTCGTGTTGCTCGACTGTAGTTGAAAAAACTAGTATGCCATCTAAGAAAATGAAGACACACTTTCCGATTAAGTCCCTAAACACACGGATCTGTTATTAGAAGTCATCTCCTGTCTATATTTATACACCAGGGCCTCTGTTGTGGGTGTGCCCGCCCTGTATAAGGTGTTTTATCATTTTTCCTCACTCTCTGTATTTTTCCATATTTTTCCCATTTTTTCCATGAGATGGTTGGCTAGTGGCTGCTGGCCGACTGTCCTTTCAGCAGTCGTGTGACTGGCCGACTGCCCATCAGCAAGCGTGGAGTATTTTATTGCTGGCCGACTTGCTGTATGCAGTCGTGGACTTCATTTACTGATGGCCGACTGCTGATGCAGTCGTGGAGTGCTTTTTCAGCAGGCGACTGCATGCATGGGGCATATAAATAGGCCCCATGCCCCCCACCATTGTATCATTCAGTATTCTGCGGGATCTTGTGTATAGAGAAGAGTTTACACGCCTATCTCTCTGTGTTTCTTGTGCTGTCTATTTTCTGCATTCTACTTGCTCTTGTCAACCCAAGTTTGGTTATCATTTCCGTTGCATATTCTGACATGGTATCAAATCCCTAGGCTCGTGATAGATCTTGGGAGTTTTTCTGAGCAAGAGGGGGATCGTTAGGTTGCTGATTGGTGGACTGTTTTGGACTGTTTGGGAAGAGAAGGTGCAAGAGAAAGGCGGGCTAAGGTGCTGGACAGCCACTTGCAGGTTTTACAGATTTTTTTTTTCCCACCCACCCACGCTTTCAGTTTACTCCCCCGCGATGGCAGATTTACTAGAGATGGCTGAGAAGCACGTGAAGATTCTGACTCTCCCTACGTTCCCAGTGGACCGTCAGTTGGACGGGTCCAATTACGGCATCTGGAAGGTCATGATGGAGTTTGTTTTGGAGTCATCATTTGCTGGAAAGTGGTTGGAGCATTGGTTAACCCAAAAGGTAATACGAGAAACTCGTAATGGCCATACCTAGTCCGAAAGGCGGTTCTTTCGACATGCCTTTCATGAATACGTATCTGGTGATAGTCAGTACGTAAATCTATCTTCGTGAAATATTTCGCTCCTGCTAACCGGTCAATCAGGTCATCTGATGTACGGAGAGGATAACGGTTCTTAATGGTCAGCTTGTTCAATCTCTTGTAATCTATACACATTCTCCAGGTGTTGTCCTTCTTTCTCCTAAGCAACACAGGTGCACCCAAGGTGATTTACTTGGACGGATGTGGCCCATCCTCAAATAATTTTCGAGTTGTTTAGCCAACTCATCTTCCTCAGCTTGGCTCATCTTGTAAGGTGGAATACTGACAGGATGAGCACCAGGGATCAAGTCAATACGATGATCTACGGCCCGTTCAGGTGGTAAACCCAATGGCAGGTCCTTAGGAAATACATCATCTCCACCTTTCACCTGAAACTGTTTACACAGTTCAAAAACATCTTTCCTCTTCTTTGCAAAGCAAACAACCCTTTCTAGACCACAATCGCTATCATCACGGGTTCCTATGATGAAAAAACAGCATACTGAATCTGAAAAACAGCAGTATGCATAGAAAAACAGCGAGCTTTTTGAACACATACCTTTCTTCGACCTCATCTTCTTTACCTACCGACTTGCTCGTTCACGAGGCACGCTTTGATACCACTGTCAAATCCCCATAGATCTCCTCGTGGAACGCTCCTGGTACGAGACTCGAAACCTGCAAACAAACAAACAAACAACAAGGGGGTGCAGGCCTGACTCATCTCCCAACCATGACAGCCGTGGGCAAGCCCACAGTCTTGGCTGTCCCCACCGAGCCACGAGCTGAGCTAACTAGGTTGACGTACTGACCAATCTCCTCCTCGCGACGTCCCATACCGCCACGAAGCTACCCTCGCGGGCCTCGAGATTGCTGCCGGCCTCGGCTGCGTAAAGCAGGTGCACGTCTGCACTAGATCCAGGCTCCAAGACCATAGAGCTCCCACAAATCTCGCGAGACTCTATATTCGAATGACTAACCTTGGCCACCCTTTTATAGGCTCTTGGCCGGTCATCGGGCGTCCACACTTGGGCGGCCACCCGTCCATACTTGGGTGCCCGCCCGTTAGTCTTTCCCTAACTCAGCTCGCCAATCAGCTTGCCTAGCTCCAAGCTTCCCCAAACCTCGAAGCTAGTCTTGTGTGCGTGTAGCACACGGTAGATACACACTGTGCACATGACACATTTAAATTCAGATTTCAAGAGAGAAGACCGTCCCCTTTTAATGTACTCTAATTGGTGCAAACAATAGGTACAGGCGTGGCAGCCAGCCGGTACAAATGTGGCAGCCAACATGTACAGTTGTGGCAGCTACAGATAGCAATAAGTAGGTGATGTAGGCAGGTACTGAGCAACAACAGCAAGTACTGTAGGTGGGTACAAGGGCTGCAGCAACACACAGGTGCTGTAGGCAGATACAGGGCAGCACACAGGTGTGTTCTGATGCCGTAGCCAGGCGGGTTCTGATGCAGTAGCCGATAGCGGGGCTGGAGACTGGTGCTGATGTAGTACCTGGCAGGTTTAAGGGCAACAAGTATTGTAGGCGAGAACAGGCAGCAGCAGCCAGGCAGCCAAACTGGAGGTGGGTACTGTACTGAAGTAGCCAGGCCGGTTGGAGGAGATGGATTCAAGGCAGCCACTCGGTGTGTGAAGGCGGGTTCCAAGCAGCAGCTAGGTAGTCGACTTCTTTTTCCATCAACCACCTCACACCACCCACGTGTGGAGATGATTCTTCACATGCAATTCTTAATCTTAATTGGGATTAGGCCTTAGTCAAAAGTTAACTCTTGGGCACCCACAATAAAATTGTCCAGCCAATGTTTTAAATGTGTGTGAACACCCAACCCTATAAACATTAAGGTTTACATTACTTTATGGATTTTATATTTGAAAAGGCCAAAAAGAGTAATACTTATCACCTGTTCACACGCGACACCAACTCGTTAGCAGACAACACACCCACAGTACACCGGGGACGTCCTCGTCCAGTGTACTGGCACATCATAGTAGGCAAACACACGAAAACAAGTCATGCGAAAACAAGTTTATGCATGCAAACATGAATGTTTGTGCACATGTAATGGACGAAATCTCTCTTTCATGAAACTTGTACAAGTCGGGCCCAAAATTGGCGCGACAGAAATGGGAAGTCTTGGTTTTCCTATGGAGTGACAGTCCCATAGGCAAAACACAACTCCTGGTGAAACCGGCCTCTGATAGAAAACCAGAGTGCGGTAGGAGCAATCACCCGTCCACTTGTAGTCTAGATGAGAAACAAAACACAGATTGGAGCTAGAGTGCCCAAATCTGAAAACACAACGACACCTGTTGGCCCCAAAGCTTGGCGCCCCTTGCGGTATTTCTTTATTCAATTAAAAATAATATGTATGGCTGAGAACAACACAAAGACCAGCCAAGAGTTTACACCTGTAAGTCCAATCTGACGGCCCACAAATCCTTCTCAGCACAGAGGATTTATGCACACAGATCTGTGTCTTCAAACAACACACTGTGCCTCCCTCTGATCAGCCAAGATCACTAAGCAGGCCAGCCATGGGCATACATCTGGCATAACTCAAGTGCATGATACATCTTCTCAGCTCAAACATACATGTGCTGTCCAATCTCCGTCTTAATCCCTTGTCAATCTGCCATACCCCTCCTCTCACAAGGGGCCAGATAACACATATCTGCAACAGACATCAAGCAATAGAAAGAGAGATAGATGAACAGAAACAGAGCTTACCAAGTTCAGCTCGTGAAACAACAACACTGGAGGAAGCAACAGCACCAATCCGTGCCTGCAGGCACTTGAATCCACAACCCTGCTTCACACGTGTGCTTGCACTTGCCTGTATCCTCCTCCTGATGCTCACTCCTATGCTGTCCTTGAAAATACAGATCTGAAAATCAGCACTGTACCCGTCTGTACCGCCTCGGGATACGTGCCAGGAGTTGTACTTGCATAAACAGCCTGCTGTCCACTTCTGTACCAACCTGAATCAGAGTATTCAGGTCTGTCCAGCCACCTGACAAGCGCCGCCTGCAGCTTCAGAACCCAGAAAAGCGTGCGTCAGCCCTGTCCGTACACTGTACGGCTGTCGTACAGGGCTGTACGGCCTGTGTACTTGCTGGTACAGCCTGTACTGGCCTGTGCGCAGAGTTTCCAGCAGCAGTTTCTGTGCGCAGCCAGCAACAGAGGAGAAAGAGAGAGAGAGTGTTTGCCCAGTTCTGGCCGTACAGTGCTGTACGGCTGATTCTACTCAGAAAAACAGCAACAGCACACAGCAAAACAGCCGCCTCCTTCTTCCTGTGCTTTTCCACGCTAGGATAACATGCGCATGAAAGAAGCTCCTCTTTTGCTACACGATTCCCCAAAAAGGGAAGAGAGAGAGAGAAGAGAGAGAAAACTCCTCCCCAATTTAATCCCTAGGGCCCCAACTTTAATAAGTTCCTAGGGCCACTAAGGCCTAGGGGCAAACTCCAATAAACATTAAAACTTAATGTTTCTAGTTCCCCCCTTCACACCTAGGGATGTCCACACATCTTAAACTCTGTCCGGGCACCCCCCATGTGAATCATAAAATATTCTGACCCTGCAACCACCATGCCCACACTTGTTGTGCTCCATTTTCACAGGGCCATGACATACCCCCCTCTTGAAAGATGGCAAGCGTCCTCGATTGCATTCTGGTGATGCATCAAAATATCCAAAGTGAAATATACAATATGGCAAGATCAGCGTCCCAATCTCTCTGAGCCATGCACATGTATCAACATTCACTGCAAACCAATGGCATAGTAATAGTCCAAGTTGTATACCACTGTGAACCATACATATCCACAAAAATCTCCATGTGACTAGTACACATATATCATAGGAGTCCCATAAACAGATGTACTGTCAGCCTCAGTACCTTCGGGTGAGAGAAAATCTGCACCAAGCGACCTCTAGATGTCATCTGAGCCTGTCTGTATCAAGGGAGTGGAGGTGCTACCCCCCTCTTGAGCATCAGGTAATGCTCCAGACCCATGCTCTGCTGAACCTGAATGAGCCACAATAAGAGTCGGCTCTAACTCAAAGGCATCGAGATAAAGCTGCAAAACCTGAGGTGAATCTGTTAAGTCACCTTCCTCCATCCACTTCGCATCCATCGGTGAATAGTTCTTGAACTTCACAAGATAGCGACGGGAAACTTTACCTCGTACCTTCCTTTCTTTATGTGCCAGTATCTGCTCTGGAATCAGAACCTCATCAAGTTCCTCAACTTCCGGCTGAGCCTCATCTGATACATCCTCAGGCACATCCCCACGGAAAGGTCTAAGAAGACTCACGTGAAAAGCATTGTGAATCCTCCAGTGATCTGGTAACTTCAAACGATAGGTTACCTCACCAATCTTTTCCAAAACCTGAAAAGGCCCATAATATCGCATGCTCAACTTAGGGAATAAGCGCTCTTTACCCTTCATCTTCTTGAGTCTAGCCTTTTCAAAGCGCAAAAGAACCCAATCACCCAATGCAAACTGTAAATCACGTCTGTGACGGTCTGCGGCTTTCTTTTGCTTCTGCTGAGTTTTCTGGAGGGCCAACTTAACTCTCCGATAAGCTTCATCCAAGCTCTCCACATACTGATCAGCCTCAAAGATCTTATCCTTTGTATGCAAAATGGGCGGTACCTTCTTCCCTCCTTCTACAATCTCAAAAGGCGCCTTGCCTGTCGAGCTATGTACAGTGTTGTTATATGCAAACTCTACCAAAGGAAGATACTTTTCCCATTGTTGCTTGTGCTCTGACACATAACACTTGAGAAGATCCAACACTGTAGAGTTAGCCTCTTCTGACTGACCATCTGTCTGTGGATGAAATGACGATGAAAACTTGAGAGTTGTACCCATGTTGTCAAACAACCCTCTCCAAAACAAACTCGTCATCCGTGGATCACGGTCACTAATGATAGACGTAGGCAAGCCATGATACTTGAAGATGTTCGCCATGAACAACTTCACCATATGATCCACTTTAATTGTCTTCCTCACGGGAATGAAATGAGCCTGCTTACTGAACCTGCATATGATAGTCCAGATGCCATCATTTCCCGTTTGTGTCCGTGGAAGATCAAATACAAAATCCATGGCAATGCTCTCCCAAGGTCTATCCGGAATAGGTAAAGGCTGTAATAACCCTGGTGTCTTCTGACGGTCAAACTTTACCTTCTGACATACGATGCATTGCCTCACAAAGGCATCAACATCTCTTCTCAAGGTTGGCCAATAAAAGAAAGTCTCCACTGCTTTGACCGTGGCGTCAATACCTCTATGACCTGCATACGGTGGAGCATGACTTTCAATCATAACCTTGAGTCGCAATGGCCTGGTAACACACAGTCTGCCATGCATCAATAAAAACCCATCTCTGAGAGTGTAATGCTCATGCCGCTGACCCTCAGACATCTGATCATACAACTTTTCAAAATCCTCATCATGGGCATACTGCTCTTTCATTTCATCAAGCTCATGATGATAAGCAAGTGAAACTGCAGAGACCTGTGGCTTGCGTGACAAAGCATCTGCCACTACATTCTTTTTGCCTTCCACATGCACAATCTGGAAGTGAAACATTGACAAAAAGTTTGCCCAACGCATATGCTTCTCTGAAAGCTTAGTCTGCGTGAGGAAATAACGCAAGGTCTGATGATCTGTCTGTACAGTAAAATCAGCCCCAAGCAAGTAGTGTTTCCATGTAGAAAGAGCGTGAATTACAGCCAACATCTCTTTCTCATACACCTGCAAATGCTTCTCGGCATCTTGCAAAACTCTACTCTCATAGGCTATCACATGTCCCTCTTGCATGAGAACTGCACCAATGCTACTTCCACATGCATCACACTGGACAACAAAAGCCTTTCGGAGGTCCGGTAACACTAATACTGGGTCCGAAGTAAGCTTTTCTTTGAGCTTTTTGAATGCTGTAATTTCCCGATCAGCCCATCTAAACGGAGTTGCTTTCTTCGTCAAAGCATGAAGAGGCGAAGCAATTTCAGCAAAATGCCGTATGTAACGCCTGTAATAGGAACACAATCCTAGAAAGCTGCGTACATCATGCACGGTCCTCAAAGCTGGCCAATTAAGTATTGCTTCCACCTTTGCTGGATCCATACGGACTCCATGACCAGATACAATATGCCCCAAGAAATGTATCTCCTGCAAAAAGAACTCACTCTTCTTGCCATTAACCACCAACCGATGGTTTCTGAGTTCTGCAAACACAATGGCCAAATGCCTTCTATGCTCTTCCTCAGTTCGTGAATGCACAATCATATCATCAAAGAATGTGCCCACAAACTCTCTATGAGGTCTGAAAATCCTGTCCATCATTCTGTTAAATGTGGCAGGCGCATTCGTTAAACCAAAGGGCATAACCAAGAACTCATACAACCCAAATGTGGTTCGGAATGCTGTCTTATGCACATCCTCGGGTCTAATGCGTATCTGATGATACCCGCTTTTCAAGTCAATACGACTAAAAACTGTGGAGCCCTGTAAGCGGTCCAATATATCATCGATCCTCGGTATGGGGAATCGATTCTTGATGGTATTCTTGTTCAGCGCCATGTAATCAATACACATGCGCCAAGAACCATCCTTCTTCTGCACTAAGAGCACAGGTGAGCAAAAGGGTGATGAGCTAGGCTGAATCAAACCCTTATTCAAAAGCTCCTGCACCTGACTCATAATCTCTTCTTGTTGGGCTGCACTAACACGATACGGCGGTCTATTCGGTGGAGTACTACCAGGAATCAGATCTATGGCATGATCTTCTGGCCTCTCAGGAGGTAATTCTCCTGGCAATGACTCGGAAAAACAGTCTTGAAACCCACTTAAGAAATCAGTCCTGTCCTTATCTAACATAGACAAATTAGACTTAGACTCATCATCCTGTGCATCCTTTACATAAATCAAGTACGCGGAAAGATGCTTTTTCATTACTGATGAAATCGCCGAAGCGGATACAATAGGAACAGATTCTCCTTTGAGTTTTACATCCAATACATGCTCTTTCCCTCTATGAGTCAAAGTAATTTTCCTATTGTAAGTATCCACCACCGCATGTACTCTGTGGCACCATGGCATCCCCAACAAAACATCACAGCCATCCAAAGGCATGATGAAGAACTCCTCGCTGTCCACATAACCCTGCAAACGAAGCCGAAGCTTCCCAATAATAGGAGTAACGGGTTCTGCATACCCTGGACAAGCCATATTTGCCTCATGTAACGGCCCCATCTCCTCTGCGCGAATCCCCAATCGGCTAGCCAAATCTGGTGAAATGAAGTTGGCTCTAGCACCTGTGTCAAAAAAAATCAAGGCATTCTGATCTCTCACTTTGCCCCATGCCCTGCACAACTCTGTAGCTTCACCACCTAGCTGCTTTCCCACAAGATCAGGAACTAAGCCTGCAGAAGGCTTTGGTTTCTTTGGCTTGGGCTCTCCTTTATTGTCAGGATCCTTTTTGGACGTTCTTTTGGGACAATTGAATGACATATGCCCCTCTTCAGTACAGTAAAAACACTTTTGAGCATCTCTCAAAGCATGTCTTTCCTTAGAAGTCCTTTTGGGCATTGGCAACTTCTTATACTTTGTCTCTGAAGACCCTTTAGCATCACGAGAAGCATGCCCAAATTTTTCAGCTTTCTTGCCCAATTTCTTACTGCCTTTAAACCCAGATGAACCACCTGTGAGTAACGCATTAGCTGTCATAGCATTTTCAATCATCTGTGACATGTTCGTTACTCTCGTCTTTATACAATAATCTCGTACCTCTTTGGGCAGCCCACAACAATATTTCTCAACCTGCTCAGATAATGGCACGGCACGATAAGAAGTCACTGGGAGTAGAGCTTCCCAAAACTTCTTGTTATAATCCTCCAAACTATCACACTTTGAAGCATCCAGCTTGTGCCATGCGGTCATAACATCCACCTCAAATGTAGATGTGAGCCATACGGAAGAGAAAACCTGTTTAAATTGGACCCATGTAGTGGGTGCTATGCCCTGCAAAAGAAGAGTAGACCACCACTGCAAAGCATTGCCCTTGAGAAAAGTGGCAGCTTTCCTCACCTTTGAGGACTCTGTGTAATTCCCACCAGAAAAAGCAGCATCAAACTGCTGTAAAAAGGTAAGTGCCTTCAATTTATCCTTGGCTCCACTGAAAGTGTCAAACTTCACTGCAGCTCCTCCTTCCTTGTAATCCTTCGCCTTTCCCATAGGCGTTAGATTATCATATGGAAGTGGTTTCGTGAGATTGCTGCCCCCAACATTCATACCCATCATTGGGTCAACATTTCCCGTTCCTATGCCAGGCATACCATACATTCCAGCCATGTTTCCATACATTCCATTATGCATACCTGGCTGCATGCCACCAAACACATTGCCTTGCATCCCAGGTTGCATGCCTGCAAACATATTTCCAGCCATACCGGACTGCATACCACCATACATATTCCCCTGCATGCCAGGCTGAAAATTGGCTCCAAAAGGCCCATACATACCCATGCCTCCCTGAGGATAACCCCCAGTCATGGATTGAAACACCGAGCCACCACCAAAATAACCTGGATGCATGTTCTGCTGAGGAATAGGTGGCTGTCCATAGAAGGAACTCTGAGAGTTTGCACCATAAGCATGCTGCATATTCGGAAACTGGCCAAAAGATGGTTCCTGTGGGATGGCACCACTATGACCCTGAGGAAGATTCTTCGAACGAACCTTCTTCTTCTTTTTCTGGGGCTCTGTGCGGGGCTCTGTGCGAGATCTCATAAATTCAGCAAATCTCTCGCTCTGTGTGAGCTGCATAAAAGTATCCATAACACCAGCCAAGCGATCTTTGAAGCGAGCATCCTCATCCTCTTTACTATGCACATCTTCTGACTGTGTTACATCCTCATAAGGCTCAACATCTGCAGCGTGTTCTCCTGCAAAAATATCCTCAGATACATCTCTTTCAGGAGAAGTCTCTTGCTCTTCTTCTTCATGATAGAAGTACTCTTCCTCTGTATCAGACATGATTGCTGAATTTTCAGCGATGGCTTTCTTCAAAGCAACCACGAGCTCACCCCCTTCAGAAAGTTGATGATTGGTCCCGGGGACGGAACCTTGAAACCGGCCTCTGATAGAAAACCAGAGTGCGGTAGGAGCAATCACCCGTCCACTTGTAGTCTAGATGAGAAACAAAACACAGATTGGAGCTAGAGTGCCCAAATCTGAAAACACAACGACACCTGTTGGCCCCAAAGCTTGGCGCCCCTTGCGGTATTTCTTTATTCAATTAAAAATAATATGTATGGCTGAGTACAACACAAAGACCAGCCAAGAGTTTACACCTGTAAGTCCAATCTGACGGCCCACAAATCCTTCTCAGCACAGAGGATCTATGCACACAGATCTGTGTCTTCAAACAACACACTGTGCCTCCCTCTGATCAGCCAAGATCACTAAGCAGGCCAGCCATGGGCATACATCTGGCATAACTCAAGTGCATGATACATCTTCTCAGCTCAAACATACATGTGCTGTCCAATCTCTGTCTTAATCCCTTGTCAATCTGCCATACCCCTCCTCTCACAAGGGGCCAGATAACACATATCTGCAACAGACATCAAGCAATAGAAAGAGAGATAGATGAACAGAAACAGAGCTTACCAAGTTCAGCTCGTGAAACAACAACACTGGAGGAAGCAACAGCACCAATCCGTGCCTGCAGGCACTTGAATCCACAACCCTGCTTCACACGTGTGCTTGCACTTGCCTGTATCCTCCTCCTGATGCTCACTCCTATGCTGTCCTTGAAAATACAGATCTGAAAATCAGCACTGTACCCGTCTGTACCGCCTCGGGATACGTGCCAGGAGTTGTACTTGCATAAACAGCCTGCTGTCCACTTCTGTACCAACCTGAATCAGAGTATTCAGGTCTGTCCAGCCACCTGACAAGCGCCGCCTGCAGCTTCAGAACCCAGAAAAGCGTGCGTCAGCCCTGTCCGTACACTGTACGGCTGTCGTACAGGGCTGTACGGCCTGTGTACTTGCTGGTACAGCCTGTACTGGCCTGTGCGCAGAGTTTCCAGCAGCAGTTTCTGTGCGCAGCCAGCAACAGAGGAGAAAGAGAGAGAGAGTGTTTGCCCAGTTCTGGCCGTACAGTGCTGTACGGCTGATTCTACTCAGAAAAACAGCAACAGCACACAGCAAAACAGCCGCCTCCTTCTTCCTGTGCTTTTCCACGCTAGGATAACATGCGCATGAAAGAAGCTCCTCTTTTGCTACACGATTCCCCAAAAAGGGAAGAGAGAGAGAGAAGAGAGAGAAAACTCCTCCCCAATTTAATCCCTAGGGCCCCAACTTTAATAAGTTCCTAGGGCCACTAAGGCCTAGGGGCAAACTCCAATAAACATTAAAACTTAATGTTTCTAGTTCCCCCCTTCACACCTAGGGATGTCCACACATCTTAAACTGTGTCCGGGCACCCCCCATGTGAATCATAAACATAGTTGTCACGGTACGAAAATACGATACCGTACGGTACGATACCGTACGGGAATATTCGGTACGATATGAAATTTTGGGATACGGTACGATAAAATACGGTTTTTTAAATTAAAGAACACCTACAAACATAGACATTTTCAATTTGGAAGGGTAGAGTCTAGAGAAGTTGTTTCAAACCAAAATATCATTAAAAACAACTAAACAAGTTTGAAGTGACAAACAAAAGTACATAAGTATAGAGGTGCGATGCGATCATGCGCGCTAGGCGCGAGTACAAAAAGAGAGGCTAGAGCCAAGGCCCAAGGAGAGACTAGACAAAGGCATCACTATCAGAGCTCTCGCTGAAATCATCCTCATGAGAAGAGGACACATCAGTGGCCTCGCCGAAGTCGCCATCGCTAAGAAGGTTGCCCTCATCATCGAACTCGGGCTCTCTAAGCTCATGTGAGAAGCCAAAGGGAGCATCCTCATCTGCAAGAGCGAGTGTGGAGCTACCCGATCCACGCCGCACATAGGTATGCACTATGTCCCTGGGAGCACCACGAACCGTGCATCCACGGCTTCCTACTTGCACTCCTCTGCCACTACCTCCACGCCCACGACGAGTGCGAGTAGGTCGTCGATCAAATGACTCGAGCTCTCGATAGATCTCTGCATAGATCCTCTCCTCCTCCTCATCCTGCACTTTGTTTACACTCTGAAGAGTGTCCCCTGTGAGCTTGAATGCATCCACATTCACCTACATTGTACAATGATCAAGTGACAAGCAATGTATTAGAATTTGGTTCCAAATTCCAATAAACATTGAAGTTTGAAATTTGAATGCTTATAACTTATAACTTATAAGTTGTAACTTATACCTGTCTCGTTGATTCCATCTTTTGCATTGCGCGCAGCATGCGCAAGTTAGCGCGGCAATACACTAGCCGCTCTAACTGTTGCGTGCTCAAGCGATTACGTAACTTCGTGTGTACAAGTGAGTAGGAACTCCAGTTCCTCTCACATGCACCCGAAGAGCAATCCTGAGCTAGGATTCTCAAAGCCACCTTTTGGAGGCTTGAGAGCGCATACCCAAATGTCTCCCACCAAAAGAGGGGCTTCACAAGGGATTCCCTCTTCCCCAACAGGTAGTAGATGCAAACGCGGCTCCTCCCCTTTGGTCATTGTAGCTTATGAGCTCCTCAAGGAACTTCCCATGGCGATCCTCCGGCAGTGCTTTGGGCAAGTAAGCATCTCGGGCTTCAAGTAGCTCCACGTTGGTGAAGAGGGCGGGTGATTTGTAAGCCGGATGCAATAAAGCGGCAAGACCATGGATAGGTCTTCGCATCCACTTCCATCTCTTCTCCACAATGGCCAACATACCATCGCGCTTCTCCTCGTCGATGGAAGGAGAAACGCGTAACTCTGCTATGGCCTCTCCCATGAAGTGAACAAGAAGGCCCATGGTGGCTCCCTCCATGTCGGTCATCCGCAATACCCTATAGAAGGGCGTGACCGCAATGACAATAGTGCGGACCGACTGCCAAAACTCCTCCTTTAGGCAAAGCCGTTGCATGGCTTTGGCCTCCGCCGATTCTCGCTCATCCCACTCATTCCACATTGTGGAGACCACTGTTTGGCGAAGGGAGGATTTCACATCGTGGAGGCGCTCCAAGACGAGCCACATGTAGGCGAAGCGTGTAGATGAAGGCTTCTTCAATTCCAACTTGCTATGTTCGCGGAACATGGCAAGCACCTTCACCTTTGTGGTGAAGAAGGTAACAATAGAGATAGCTTCGGTCATTACTTCCTTCATCCACACTAACTTGCCCATATCCTCCATGAGCAAGTCAATGCAATGGGAGGCACAAGGCGTCCATACTATGGAGGGATAGTCCTTCTCGAGCAACTTCCCCATCCGACGGCAATTTGAAGCGTTGTCGGTGATGACTTGCACCACGTTCTTCGATCCAACCTACATGTCACAATGCACATGAATGGATGCAATGAGCGTATGCCGTATGAGACTTGAGTCATGACTCATGATATAGCCACATATGATCATATGATTCATATCACATATTGATATACCAAAGCCTAAACTTTAAAGACTTTAGTGCAATTTGAAAGTTGAAACTTACCTCCATGATGGCTTGCTTGATATGGCGATATATGAATGCACCCGATGTTTTCCTCCCCGCCTTTCCGGAATCCACGCCCCGCACAAAGTATGTGCCAAGAGGGCAAGAGACAAGTATATTGATGATGCCTCTCTTCTTCCGGTCACTCCATCCGTCGGAGAGGATGCTACACCCATACTTGGACCATGCCGCCCGCACCGGATTGAGAGATCTATCGATTCTTTCCCTCTCGTCCACAAGCCTCTTCGTGCGCATGTCATGATAGGAGACGCCGGTCCATCCTTCACATGGGCCCACATTTGCAGTGGCTTTCACCATTGACTTCCATTGATCTACCTTGAGCACATGGAATGAGAGATTGCACTCAATAATGGTGCGTGCAATCTCTATATCCGCTAGCCGTTGCCGTTCTCGGAGATGTGATAGAGAAGAAGAGAACCCCCCGGTAGCTTGGGCTAGAGTGGCTTGCCTCATGGGAGACTCAAGCCTTTGTCTCTTTGAGGAGGCGGAGGCGGAGGTGGCACCGATGGAGGCGGCGGGGGAGGATGTATCACAAGGCGGGGAAATGACCTCATCATCCGCCCTTGAGCTTCTACCACTATCATAGTGAGCACCCAATCCACGCTTGATCTTGTTGAAGATCTCACCGGATATAGCAAGGGGGACTTCCTTGCATGGCGCAACTTGCCCCCCCACCTTTCCAACATGTTGGAGAAGCCTAGTAACTCCACTTGTGTATTGTTTGCCACAATACTTACAAGTCCACCTATATGACTTGGACTTTCCATCGGCTTTCTCTACATGGATAGCATGCACATTGAAGGCTTCATTCTTCTCCCTTGTCATTGTAATAGAGAGAGAGAAATTAGAAGATTCAAGAGATGGATAGGCTTGAGAGAGAGAGAGAGAGAGAGAGAGAGAGAGAGAGAGAGAGGCTTGAGAAAATGAGAGTGAGGCTTGAGTCTTGACTCTTGAGAGAGAGAGAGCCTAAAGGCTTGAGAGAGAGAGAGAGGCTTGAGAGAGGGCCTATGGGGGAGAGAGTGGCTTGAAAGTTGAGAGTTGAGAGAGAGAGAGAGAGAGAGGGGGGGGGCTTGATGGTCACTTGAGCAAGACTCAAGAGAGGGGGGGGCTTGATGGCTTGAGTAATGAGCATTGAGAGGCTATAGCTTTGAGAGAGGCCTAGGGGGTGGGCATTTTATAAGGCTATGTAGCATGGGCCATGGCCAATGGGCACATGGGCCACAAAGCATGCCCAAAACGGCCAGCAAACGGCTACAAAACGGCCACGAAAATGCGCAGTCGGCGGCGGCGCAACGGACAGAAACGGCCACGAAAATGCGCAGTCGGCGGCGGCGCAACGGCTAAAAACGGGCAAATCTGGCATATCGTACCGTACGATATCGTACGATATCGTACCGTACGAATCGTACGATATCGTACCGTACGAATCGTACGTACGAATTGATTCGTACGCGTACGAGAAACAACCCTGATCATAAAATATTCTGACCCTGCAACCACCATGCCCACACTTGTCCTGCTCCATTTTCACAGGGCCATGACACCTGGCACGGGCCTTTCTATGGAGTGACAATCACATAGACAAAGCTCGGCACAAATATCGGTCCTACCATGGAGTGATAGTCCCATGGATAAGACACAATCCTGGTCATACACGGGTGGCAACAAACAAGCTTCCGTCCATATGGCACAATACTGGTGACACACGGGTGGCAACAAACAAGCTCCCGTCCATGTGACACAAGATGACTGACCCTTTCACATGGGGCATTGGCCTGGCCACATGCGAACATGGTGCAAATCTGGCCGTTCTATGGAGTGACAGCATAGAAGTGGCTCTAGAAATGGAGATGGACCAAATGGTGATATCCCCCGGCTTCTAAACAGTTGACCTCAACTGAAAAGTCTATAGATATGCCTGCAATAGCTGCGGGTAATCAATAAAATAATCCTCATCTACCCACTTTGCATCAATGGGTAAGTAGTTCTTAAATTTCATAAGATATCTCTTGGAAAGCTTTCTATGTGGTAGCTTTCTCTCCTTGTGAAATACAATCTGCTCTGGCTGGAGGATCTCCTCAAGCTCATTAATCTCGGGCGGATCTTCTGTGACAGGGTCTTCCGGATCTTGCCCCACATACTTCTGCAAAAGACTCACGTGAAAAGCATTGTGAATCTTCCAATGACTGGTTAAAGCAAGCCTGTAGGACACTTCATTGATCTTGTCAATCATTTTAGGGGTCCATAATATCGAGTAGAAAGCTTTGGATATGATCCCTCTCGTTCTGGTCTCTTCCGAAGCCTAGCTTTCTCAAATTTCAACAATACCCAATCATCTTCCTCGACTTGCATGTCCCTTCTATGCTTGTCGACAACCCTCTTATGCTTGTCTTGTGACCTTGCAATGGCTGTCCGCACTTGAGCAAAGGCTACATCCAAGTCACGTACATACTCGTCGGCTGCAAAAATCTCATCCTTTGTACGAAGGATGGGTGGCAAGATCACTTTGCCATATATAATCTCAAATGGGGTCTTTCCTGTGGAGGCATGTACCGTGTTATCGTAGGCAAACTCTACAAGTGGAAGATACTTCTCCCAGGCACTCTTTTGATCTGCCACATAACACTTCAACAAATCCAACATAGCAGAATTTGCAGCCTCACTTTGAGGTGGAGCCTGACATTCCTCCATAACCTTTGGATGCATATCTTTCACCACACATAGGCTATTATCCTTCATAAGATAACCGTCTTTGATCACATAAGAGGCATGTGAGTGACTAGCCATCAAATCAGTCCATATATGGGAAAAATCAGCATCCAAATGATACAAATCACGCATGGCAGATAAGTCTCCATGAGAGGCCAGTGAAACTGCAGCCACATAAGGCCTCCTGGACAAAGCATCTCCACTCATTCTTCTTTCCCGGAGTATGTACAATGTGAAAATGAAACATAGAAAGAAAGTTTGCCATTCTCATTTGCTTCTCCGAGAGCTTTGTTTGAGATAGAAAGTACCTCAAGCTTTGATGATCTGTCTTGACTACAAATTCAGTCCCAAAAAGATAATGCTCCCATATTTTTAATGCATGAATTACAGCCAAGAGCTCTTTTTCATTAATGGACATATGGATCTCGGCATCATGCAATCGACGGCTCTTATAGGCAACTGCATGACCCTCTTGATTTAGGACAGCTCCTATACAATTCCCGCATGCATCACATTCCACCGTGAATGGCTTTTGCAAGTCGGGAATAATCAACGGGCCCATAAATGATAGCATTTTTGAGTTGCAAAAAGGCATCTTGCTCATTGGAAGTCCATTTGAAGGTGGCTTTCTTCTTTGTAAGATCATGCAATGGCGAGGCAGTCTTAGCGAAATACCTTATGAATCGCCTATAGTATGAACATAACCCAAGAAAGCTACGCACTTGATGTACATTTTGCAACTCTAGCCAATTTCGAATGGTTTCAATCTTAGTAGGATCCATCCTTACACCCTCTTTGGATACAATGTGTCCCAAATAGTGTATCTGTGAGAGGAAGAACTCACCTTTCTTAGCATTTATGAAGAGTTTATACTTTCGCAACTCTTCAAACACTGTAACCAAATGAGTCTTATGCTCCTCATTCTTGGAGAAAACCAAGATATCATCGAAGAATACATCTGTGAATTTATGATGGGGTCGAAATATCCTATCCATCATACTGTTAAATGTTGCCGGGGCATTGGTAAGGCCAGAAGACATCACCAAAAACTCATACAATCCAAAAGCTATCTTGAATGTGGTTTTATGGACATCTTGGGGTACTACATGAATTTGGTGATAGCCACTCTTTAAGTCTATATGGTTGAAACAAGCCTAGCTATCTTGAATGTGGTTTTATGGACATCTTGGGGTACTACATGAATTTGGTGATAGCCACTCTTTAAGTCTATACAGTTGAAACAAGACCAGCCATTAAGCTTATCCAAGATGTCATCTATGCATGGGATTGGAAACCGGTTCTTATGGTGAGCTTGTTTAGAGCTTCATAATCCACACATGCGGAATGATCTATCCTTCTTTTGCACAAGAAGCGTAGGAGAACAAAAGGGTGAGGAGCTTGGCTGAACCAAACCTTTTTCCAAAAGCTCATTAACTTGCTTCATGATCTGCTCTTGTTGTGCGGCACTCACACGATATGCGGGTTTGTTAGGTGGGGAATTCCTTGGCACAAGATCTATACGATGATCCTCGGGTCTCTTAGGAGGTAGTTCTCCTGGCAATGCATTGGCAAAACAATCTTTATATCCATTGAGAAAGTCAATACATCCGCGGAAAGACTCTTTTTCATTGCCTTATTAATTTGGATGTGAGATACAACTGGGATGGAATCCCCTTCTTTGCTAGCATCAATGACATGCATGCGGCCTTTATGCATAAAAGTGATCTTATTGGTTTTATATTCTTTGCGGGGCTCAAGCCTATGATGCCAAGGCTTACCAAGCAATATATTGTTAAATATAGTATCTCAAAGTGGGGTGGTAGTCGGCCATTTCACTTGTGAGGGTATATATACCCATACCCACCCATTGTATTATTCAACTATTCATTGCTAAAGTTAGTTGTTCGTCAACTTTTCTCTCTCTCTCTCTCTCTCTCTGCGCCAACTTCTCCCTCTACGTGTGTATGAGTGTGGCTTCCGCATGCACCAATCTGACATGGTATCAGAGCTTCTGGCTCAATGATCCTCAAGCGCAGGTAGGAGCAGTTGAGAACAAGAGCTGCGTTTTTTTTTGGCTTGCGTGCTGTATTGGCGGCGATCGTGAAAGGTGGTGTGTGCTGCTGGCTGTGCTTTTGCTTCGCTGTTTGCAGACAGCCGCTTGTGTGTGCTGTGCTTCGGCTTTGCTGCAGACAAGGCGAGGAGGGGCTGGGGCAGCACTGTGAACACATTGGCCGGCGGCGTGGTCAACGGCGTCTGGTGGTGGAGGCTTGAAGCTGGCTTCGGGTGACACGTGGGTGCTTACGGTGGGCACTCGCTGGTCCGGATGAGTGTGAGGAGCAAAGCGGGCAAGAAACGCCGTGCGAGCATATGTGGCGAGGGGCGAAGCCAACCAAGCAATCAATTGCAGCGTTAAAATTTTGACTGTTACAAGAGGAGGAACGAGAAGTGTGTCGGCTACGGAGAGGAGGTTTGGTTCGACTGAGAAGATCTTGGACGGAGTTTATGAGATGGGTCTCCCGTGTTCAAGCAAGGACGACAAACTGAATGGCGACAACTATGCGCATTGGAATTTGATCATGAGGCTATGGTTTAGCAGAAAAGGCTTATGGGACATTGTTGATGGCTCGGAGGAACGTCCCCGAAGGGATAGCAATCGGTTCGCACGTCTTCAGGAGGAGGAGTTTCTCAAATCTCTTGTGGATTGGGATGCTCACAATGCGAAGGCGATGTCGGCGATTGCAGAATCTCTCACCAAGGAAATTTCCCCTGCCATTCAGACTTTAAAGACTGCCAAGGAAATGTGGTCAAAGCTTGCAGGACTGTTTGATCGAGACTCAACAATGCGAGCAGTAACCCTTCTCGGCCAGTTGTTTTCCATCAAGTTTGAAACCGGGACCTCTATGCAGTCACTTCTAATGAAGGCAAAGGTTATCCATGATCAGTTATCGGCTATGAATAGTGCATTAACTAGTACCCAGTCAGCTGCCTTGGTTCTTACGAAGTTGCCTGAGGAGTACGAGATGGTCTCGAGGGCATTACGCTTACAAGTCACGAAGGAAAAGCTGGAATTTGATGATCTCAGCTCTTTTCTCATTGCGGAGGAAGCAGTGCTCATTTCCCAAGGCAAGATTCGGGTTCCGAAGGATGTAGAATCGGCACATGCTGCATCGGAATCCAATAAGAAGTCTAGGAGCCGTTGTTATAAGTGCGGAAAGCGAGGGCATTTGGCTCAGGATTGCAAATCCAAAGCTAAAGCTCAAGGCTCGACAAATGACAAATGACAAAGGCAAAGGCAAAGCTGACGAGGATGACAGTGACAGTGATTCTAAGAGGGATGCTACGGCGTCTGCCGGTGTGGCGAGGACTTCACTGGCACATACTCCAGCATTCTAGCTTGGTGGATGGATGCTACCACGTGCTTCAGCCAGAGAGAGGCATGTGAGTGGCAGAGAGGGGCAGTCTGTGCTTCCGTTTTTTGGTGATTTGGACCCGTGTGTCGGAGTTCAAGGCACATGCATCTGGCATGGAACAGCTTGACAAATCTATGGACGTGATGTGTTCGTAGTTCATTGGTAGTAGACTATGGATGGGATGAGTTCCTAGTTCATTGTCAGAGAATTTTGGGCGTCATGTGTCGATAGTTCAATGTTCAGGAGATCTTTTGGACGTGTGTGTTCTCAGTTCAACGAATGGGGGATCATGGATGTGGAGTTGTCTGCAATTCATTATTCTATGTGGCAGCTGAAGCTCAAGATGGCATTCCTTGAGGAGACAAGTTGTTTGGTGCATTTTCCGAGGTGTATTCAGTATCCGGCCAGTACTGAGGTGTCCATGGTTGCATCTGCATCGACTTGGTTTCTTCATCTATGCCCACTATGAGCTACAGAGAGGGTGTTAAATATAGTATCTCAAAGTGGGGTGGTAGTCGGCCATTTCACTTGTGAGGGTATATATACCCATACCCACCCATTGTATTATTCAACTATTCATTGCTAAAGTTAGCTGTTCGTCAACTTTTCTCTCTCTCTCTGCGCCAACTTCTCCCTCTACGTGTGTCACATGCACACCACTCAGGTGTACAGTGACATGGCATCATCATATGGCATCATTAGCATCACAGATATCATCAGGCATTTTACCAGCATTTATTCAGGCATTTTATGCATTTTAATAGGCAGTTTTGGGACAGCCGACTAGCATTTATGCTATGATTGGCATTATTTATGCAGTTGTGGACATATAGCAGCTGGCCGACTGTAGCAATACTGGCCGACCAGCATCAGTACCCACCTATAAAGGGAAACGCTTCCTCATCAGCATGGGCATGCGTTTTCAGCCTTCATCTCAGCATTCAGCATTCCAAACGCATCATAGAAGCATTCAGTCATCAGAGGGCTTATCATCAGTGAAGCGCATCCTCCTCAGGATCATCTGGCGTTTCAGCATATCAGCATCAGCCCTCATCATCAGCAGCAGATAAGTTAACGCATCTCCATCAGCATAGTCAGTTAACGCATCACTCTCAGCCATCTTCAGTTAACGCATCATCATCATCAAACGCAGCCAGTTCAGCCCAACAGGTCAGCGTTTCAGCATATCATCAGTATTCAGCCTCTGTTCCCAAAGCTCCCTTCAGCGTTTCCTTCCCAGGAGACAAGGGAAAGAGTGGACAGCAGTTCAGCCCGCATTTACAGCATATAGGCAGCATATTCAGCTTTACAGATCCATTTGGATCATCATTGTAACATCATTCATTCATCTAATATAGCTGCACTGCATTGACACATACTTGTCTATATCTGTTTGTCTCTTAAACATCATTAAGTGCAGTTAAGTGTAGACTAAGGTTGTGATTACTATGGTCTCATCCCTCCCATGTCACATTGGTATCAGAGCGTTACAGGGTAACCAACCTTAGAGCATGTTCAGTTCATCAGTCATTCAGTCAGTCATCAGTTTTATCGCTTCCGCACAGTTAAACCCAGTTCTCAAAATTTTGCAAGCCACCCTTAGGGATTTTCCCTTAGGTCTGCATCAGTAACCCATCCATCTGCATTCTTGCACAGCATATAGGGTTGCACATGGTTTGCATAGCAGTCATCTTAGCAATCATCTTAGCAGTCAGTCCTGCATACATGTTACCCATGAACTCTGAGGGAAGAATGACATCCATCATCAAAGGAGCACATAAGTTTTGGCTTCAACTGGCAGCCAGCAGGGGGTTTCTCTTCCACAGAAGACGGAAGTTTGCTCCAACATCGCCTCAGGAGGTTCAGAGCTTCAGGTACGACGAAGATGGTAGGTGAAAGGTTTCCAGGAACAGGTCAGGGGTGACTCAGGTATTTGCCATTCAGTTCCCGCAGTACATAGAGTCTTGGCTCAAAGGATTTCACTCCTGCAGACGGCCTCAGTCCCAGCAGAAGACAGAAGGGGGCAGTGGTTCGGAGGAGAAGGATCGCAGACGAGTCGAAGGTTGCCAGGTATCCACCCAGCAACAGTTTAGCAGCGGGGAATGTCACATGCACACCAGTCAGGTGTACAGTGACATGGCATCATCATATGGCATCATTAGCATCACAGATATCATCAGGCATTTTACCAGCATTTATTCAGGCATTTTATGCATTTTAATAGGCAGTTTTGGGACAGCTGACTAGCATTTATGCTATGATTGGCATTATTTATGCAGTTGTGGACATATAGCAGCTGGCCGACTGTAGCAATACTGGCCGACCAGCATCAGTACCCACCTATAAAGGGAAACGCTTCCTCATCAGCATGGGCATGCGTTTTCAGCCTTCATCTCAGCATTCAGCATTCCAAACGCATCATAGAAGCATTCAGTCATCAGAGGGCTTATCATCAGTGAAGCGCATCCTCCTCAGGATCATTTGGCGTTTCAGCATATCAGCATCAGCCCTCATCATCAGCAGCAGATAAGTTAACGCATCTCCGTCAGCATAGTCAGTTAACGCATCACTCTCAGCCATCTTCAGTTAACGCATCATCATCATCAAACGCAGCCAGTTCAGCCCAACAGGTCAGCGTTTCAGCATATCATCTGGTTCCCAAAGCTCCCTTCAGCGTTTCCTTCCCAGGAGACAAGGGAAAGAGTGGACAGCAGTTCAGCCCGCATTTACAGCATATAGGCAGCATATTCAGCTTTACAGATCCATTTGGATCATCATTGTAACATCATTCATTCATCTAATATAGCTGCACTGCATTCATATAGGCAGCATATTCAGCTTTACAGATCCATTTGGATCATCATTGTAACATCATTCATTCATCTAATATAGCACTATCTTCCATTGGTCCAAGCTATCTTGAACGACACTCATTCATTTAGTGTCGGACGGACTCCATATGAAGCAGCCTTTGGTCACCGTTTTTCTTCTCTTTTGACGAGAATGGTGTCTCCATCTTTAGAGGCTAATAAAACCACGGAAGCATTTTCTGAGATCATTGAGTCAGTCAAAGACCGCTTGACCAAAGCTCAGGAAGCATATAGCAGACAGGCAAATAAATCTAGACGAGATGTCCACTTCAAGGAAGGGGATTGGGTCTATTTGCGTATCATGAAGCAGAGATTGAAACAAGTGGGCAAACGTTGTCCCAAGCTTTCATTCCGTAGTTTTGGCCCTTTTCCAATAGTTAAGAAGATAAGTGATGTCTCAATGAAGTTAAAGTTGCCTGCCAGTTGGACAATGCATGATGTTTTCCATGTTTCTTGGCTAAAACCATATGTTGGTCCAGAAGTGTTTGATGTTCCAGATGGACAGCAGCCAGACGTGGTAGACGAGGCAGAAGTGATTGAGCTTGAGCAGATCCTTCTTCATCGATGGAAGCATGGTTCCGGTCGACGGATTCGTCAGTTCTATACGAAGTTCCGAGATCGAGGCACCCACGAAGCCGTATGGCTCGACGAGGAGTTCTTCCAGGAGTACCCCCAGTTATTGGCGGACTACTTGGAAGCCATGAACCTACCGCCAAGCTAATCAGGAGGGAATGTCACATGCACTTTGCACTCAGTGCATGGTGACAAGATGGCTCATCATCAGAAGTGCATCAGTTGTACAGTTTTAGAACCCAGTAGGATGATATTTGTCGTACGCCGTGACCCCATTGTACATCCTCAGTCCAGTATAAGTCAGGCACGAGCTACGTAGGTCATTCCTCAGCCTTAGTGGGTCAGTCCGTCAGTCAAGTCCCTTAACCCACTTGGAGAGAATCATTCATGCATGTAGAGTCAGTAGAAGCCTTAGGGTTTGCATCAGAAAGCACTCTGCATCTTGCATAATATGCATACATATGCCTGTGCATCATTTAGAACATCCCCAAAGCCTTAGGGAATTTACTGGGATTTATCTGGTATTTTTCCCATATTTATTAGCATTTATTTATCATTATTTGCATTATTGGGCATTTATAAATATTAACTTTATTAAATGACCAACCTCCAGTTAGTATAAATAGGCTTGCCTAGAGCCTCTTTTGCTCATTCAGTTTTCATTGTGCTAAGAGCTCTCCTCTCTCTTGCTTTCAGCCCAAGACTAATCCAGCCCTAGTGCCCATAAGCTTTCTTCTCCAGCCCCTTGAGATCCATAGCTTCAGCCCAGCCCTAGGTGCCTGTCTTCAGCCTCTTTCAGCCCTGAATTCAGCACTCAGTTCAGGCCCTGATTCAGTCCACAGTTCATCTTCAGTTCAACGCCAGTTTGCAGCCTCCAGACACCTGCGTTTTTCTGTCCAGCAGCAGAAGACCTTTGCGTTTTCTGTCCAGCAGCCTCAGTACCCTGCAGCTTCTGTCCAGCAGCCCCAAAACTGCTGCGTTTCAGTCCATCAGCACTCCTACAGGCCTGCGTTTCTGTGCACAGCAGTATCCAGCCCTGAATCAGCAGTCTACAGCAGTTTCCAGCCCTGAAACTGTTGTTTGCATCAGTGTCCAGCCTTCTATGCATCATCAACACATTCAGCAGTCATCTGGTGAAGGTAACACAGCATTCATATGTGTTTTCAGCATTCTAACATAGTGTAGAACAGTCCACCTTCTTCTTCTTTGAGCCTCAGGTGTGCAGCCCTTCCTCATGCCCTTGGGAAGAGTGCATAGGCTCAAGATCAAGTCATTGAGGTGTTTCTACAGCAGTGTACAGATCAGCCGCTCTCCGATCCTCCGAGATCTTGCGTTTGGCTTATCTACAGTCCAAAGTCATTCTCTCTAAAGTAATAAAGCAAATACTATCTCGTTATCGGGATAGGGGGCCCTTCAGTGGGTAATTCGGGACCCAATTTGGTGTACAGTTCTCATATCTCTCTCTCTCATCTCTTTAAAGTTTGAAGTAAATGAAATGGATTGCTAAACTCACGAAACTCAGGATACAGAAGACGGTGTGAGCATATTGTGTGACAGGATCAACCAATACAAAGACTTCCGCTGCATATCACATTGGTATCAGAGCGTTACAGGGTAACCAGCCTTAGAGCATGTTCAGTTCATCAGTCACTCAGTCAGTCATCAGTTTTATCGCTTCCGCACAGTTAAACCCAGTTCTCAAAATTTTGCAAGCCACCCTTAGGGATTTTCCCTTAGGTCTGCATCAGTAACCCATCCATCTGCATTCTTGCACAGCATATAGGGTTGCACATGGTTTGCATAGCAGTCATCTTAGCAGTCATCTTAGTAGTCAGTCCTGCATACATGTTACCCATGAACTCTCAGGGAAGAATGACATCCATCATCAAAGGAGCACATAAGTTTTGGCTTCAACTGGCAGCCAGCAGGGGGTTTCTCTTCCACAGAAGACGGAAGTTTGCTCCAACATCGCCTCAGGAGGTTCAGAGCTTCAGGTACGACGAAGATGGTAGGTGAAAGGTTTCCAGGAACAGGTCAGGGGTGACTCAGGTATTTGCCATTCAGTTCCCGCAGTACATAGAGTCTTGGCTCAAAGGATTTCACTCCTGCAGACGGCCTCAGTCCCAGCAGAAGACAGAAGGGGGCAGTGGTTCGGAGGAGAAGGATCGCAGACGAGTCGAAGGTTGCCAGGTATCCACCCAGCAACAGTTTAGCAGCGGGGAATGTCACATGCACACCAGTCAGGTGTACAGTGACATGGCATCATCATATGGCATCATTAGCATCACAGATATCATCAGGCATTTTACTAGCATTTATTCAGGCATTTTATGCATTTTAATAGGCAGTTTTGGGACAGCTGACTAGCATTTATGCTATGATTGGCATTATTTATGCAGTTGTGGACATATAGCAGCTGGCCGACTGTAGCAATACTGGCCGACCAGCATCAGTACCCACCTATAAAGGGAAACGCTTCCTCATCAGCATGGGCATGCGTTTTCAGCCTTCATCTCAGCATTCAGCATTCCAAACGCATCATAGAAGCATTCAGTCATCAGAGGGCTTATCATCAGTGAAGCGCATCCTCCTCAGGATCATTTGGCGTTTCAGCATATCAGCATCAGCCCTCATCATCAGCAGCAGATAAGTTAACGCATCTCCATCAGCATAGTCAGTTAACGCATCACTCTCAGCCATCTTCAGTTAACGCATCATCATCATCAAACGCAGCCAGTTCAGCCCAACAGGTCAGCGTTTCAGCATATCATCAGTATTCAGCCTCTGTTCCCAAAGCTCCCTTCAGCGTTTCCTTCCCAGGAGACAAGGGAAAGAGTGGACAGCAGTTCAGCCCGCATTTACAGCATATAGGCAGCATATTCAGCTTTATAGATCCATTTGGATCATCATTGTAACATCATTCATTCATCTAATATAGCTGCACTGCATTGACACATACTTGTCTATATCTGTTTGTCTCTTAAACATCATTAAGTGCAGTTAAGTGTAGACTAAGGTTGTGATTACTACGGTCTCATCCCTCCCATGTCACAACGTGTGTATGAGTGTGGTTTCCGCATGCACCAATCTGACATATATCACATCCATTCAATGGAGCAATCAAGAAATGCTCATGATCCAAGTAACCCTGTATATGTATGCGCAACTTCCCAATAAGAGGAGTCACCTGCACCTCTTTGCCAACAAAAGCAACCTCTGCCTCAATCTGGGGTTCCATGTCCCCAATCTCTATGTCCAAGGCGGCTGCCATCTGTGTAGAGATGAAGTTATCTGTTGCACAATCATCAAACATAAACAAGGCAGGCTGATCCTTAATTTTTCCCCAAGCTTTGCATACCACTCTCTTAGTCATCATGCTCAGTGTCACCCTGTACATCGAGAATGGCATGCACATTTGCCTTGGGTGGCTTGTCCTCTTGCTTTTGCTTGCAGGAAGTGCATTGCCTAAACATGTGCTCTTTACTACCATAAGAAAAGGATTTCCCCTCTTTTGCATATTGCTCTCTTTGCTCGGAGGTCAAGCCAAACTTATTCTTCTTTGGTCCAATGTCCTTGGATGGGGTATTTTCAGCTATACCTCTCTTTTGGGCTTCCCGAAAGTTCGTTTTAGGTGGCTGTCCACCTCTTTGTTTGTTTGGGACAGTCCTCTCTTTGCCCTTAGAACCTCCTTGATCCTGTTTAATTTGAAGGACCAATTGCTCCGTAGCAAGAGCAGATGCTATGAGCTCCTGAAGGGTGTGTTTCAGGTGCAATTCGATGCCCGAACGGTAAGCTGGTTGCAACCTAGAGCGAAACTTCCTTTTCTTTTCATCTTCGGAGAGTTACATAAAGGGAGTAACCTCAAGCAAGACTTTCCAAAATTTGTTGACATATTGTTGCACACTCTCATTGTCTTTTTGCTCAAGTCTATCCCACTTTTGTGTGAGAGTTTGCTCCGCATTTGGAGGCAAAAATTGAGCATAAAATCTGTCATTGAACTCTTTCCAAGTACAAATGGGATCTTTGGTGGTCTTTTCAGTGATCCACCAATGGACAGCTGTCTCCTTCAAAAACATGCTTGCATGACGAATTTTAGACTTCTCAGTGAAGTCCTCATCACTAAAAGCAATGTCAAACTGAGCCACGAAAGCAAGCACTTTGGAGGCATCATACTCTCCATGAAAGGTATCAAACTTCACGGACTTGTCTTCTGCCTTAAACTCCTTGAGCTTTTTGGGATGTGATTCATGTTCTTCCCTCTTTCTCTTTTCCCTATCCAATGGGGCCACCCTCTCTGCATGGGCTTTATGGGCAACCAAAGATGTTTCACGAGGCACGGTGGCATGTGCATTATGAATCTGTGGCCTAGATGCAGGTGACCTCCCCAAATGATGCAATGTCTCACCACGAGACAACTCAATGGGCAAAGTCTTTTGGCTTGCATGCCGACCACTCTCAATGATAAACATGCTTTGAATCCACAAGGCCATCATGTCGCCCACTAGCTCCAACATGCACATATTTGTTTCCTCCTGTCCCATGAGGAGTAGATGCATGGCGAGAAGTGACGGATACCTCTTCCTTGTGTATAAAAGACCTCAACCGTTGAGATGCTGGGTCTCCATGCTTCAAATGAGGTGGATTCTTGAATGCTTCAAATGAGGTGGATTCTTGAATACTAACTCCCCATCCTCTCCTTCTTTGAGATCACCCTTTCGGATGAGATAGGAGAGTGCCAACTCCCTTGGCTTCTTGCCCACTTTACAAGCCATAGACTCAAAGGTCATATCCACCAATATATATATATATATATATATATATATATATATATATATATATATATTGGTGTCCATGGAACTGGCCGACAAACAGGTTGGCCAGTTGATTAATTCCTCCAAAGGTCTATAAAAGGCACATCATTCCTCATTATAGATTATCTCTCCTCAAGGAGTCAGGTCTAGAGTCACGGTGAAAAAACCTCCTAAAGAGGGGAAAAGTGCCCCGGTTGGTCCTAAGTGTGTTCAGACACGTCACTACCATATATATGGCTACAATGACACAATGTCAACCACAACTTTTTGGTGCCTTTTAGAATCCTCTACTCTTGCCCCTTAAAATCATTCATACTCAAGTAACCTTCGCCTAAAGAACCATAACCCAAACGAAAAGGTGCATGCTTTCCCTCAATGACTGAATGCCCATCACCATATTCTTAAACAAAGAACCACAACCTCACCTCTTAAAAAAAAAAAACTCTCCATTGGGTGCCTACCAATTTTGTTCTTGCTCCCTCCAAGGGGTACCTGTATACCATCTACAGTCTCATGCCATAGGTTAGGCCCAAAGCACCTGGTCCTGTCTATGCTGATAAAAGGCCCACCTCACGTAAGTTCTTTGTTCACCCGATCCAGGTGCAGCAGGTGTCTCTCTCGAGGGATGGCATCACTGGATTTGTATAAAGAGATGATCCATAGCCTGCTAGTAAGGTACAGGTTTCCCCCTTGCACAGCCTTAAAGGTCAGATGTTACCAAAACCGATGTTCGTACCAGTGTAGGACACCGAAGATAAAGCTGAAGAGCATGGGTATAACTTATTTATTCAATTATATATTTGTGTTTCTTTTTAAAGGGGTTTCCATAAACATAAAGTGTTTCTTTTTGAATTTTGTCTTGCAGCCCATCTCTTCAAACAAGGACAAACCAACAAAGCTACACAGAAGAAAGCACCAAATTGGATCTCTGTATTATGACATGAAGCAGAAAGAGATGGAGCTTTTGGAAAGGCGGTCAAGAGGGAACATGACAAAGTCTGAAACACAGGCGAAGTATGGTTGGTGAAAGCCTGCCACAGGAACATATGATTAAGTTCCCATACTGAACATGTCCTTATTTTTTTTAATGTAAAGTAATATAGGTGGTGCTGCAACTTGCGACTATACACAGTTAGAATGTGGTTGAAGTCGTGGATTTTTTTTATTTTCTTTGAGGGCTCCTAGATTTTTTCTTGCTTGTGTGTTTAGAGCTTAAGATTGAAAGCAGTGGCAGGAATACATTTTAGCCAGACACAGTGCATGAGTTAAAAGTGGCCTCTAGATGCCGGCAGATGGAGTTGTCTGTTGTCTTTTTTTTTTTGGCAAGAGCTGGCTATCATTGATAACTTGAGATCATTGCCCATTCTAATTGAGCAATGTTCTCTCATTTATTTTCTTTGAGGGCTCCTAGATTTTTTCTTGCTTGTGTGTTTAGAGCTTAAGATTGAAAGCAGTGGCAGGAATACATTTTAGCCAGACACAGTGCATGAGTTAAAAATGGCCTCTAGATGCCGGCAGATGGAGTTGTCTGTTGTCTTTTTTTTTTTTTTTTTGCAAGAGCTGGCTATCATTGATAACTTGAGATCATTGCCCATTCTAATTGAGCAATGTTCTCTCATTTATTTTCTTTGAGGGCTCCTAGATTTTTTCTTGCTTGTGTGTTTAGACAATCCAGACAACAAACCCCGCGCCCCCCCCACCCCCCCCCAAAAAAAAAAGGTGCCCCACCCACCCCTCCAAGTGGGTGGGGTGGCTGTGTGTGTGTGTGTGTGTGCACGTGGGGGCATAGTAATGCACAGGATTCCACCCAAAAAAAAGGCGCCCCACCCACCCCCCGAGTGGGTGGTGCGGCTGTGTGCGTGTGCGTGCGCGTGGGGGGTAGTAATGCGGGGGAGACCACCACTTCAAATATATAGTTTGATTAGTTATTGTTACTTTTGTAAGTATTTTACTTAAGTATAAATGAGTTTTCTGTTATTTTGCTTTATTAGTATTATATTTATAATATTTTTATGAATTGTTAGAACAACTATGCGTGCGAGAGAGAGAGAGAGAGAGAGAGAGAGAGGGAAAACCAAGCATTCATTGCCTTATGCATGTTATGCTTATTATCAGCCTTGAGAAACATAAAGGAATCATTAGCAAATGCCTACCCAACAAATTGCTGTCCAGAAGGCAACGAAAGCCTAAAGAGCTCTCCATTTGTGGCCAAATGCGAGAGCATATTTAACATTGGATGTGTAGAAAAAGTAAAGAACAGAGGGCTCAACGGACATCCTTGTCTGACCGATCGGGTGAGAGCTATCAGATTCGTGGCCCCGCCATTGATCATAACTCGGGATCGAGACCCAAGACCAATCGTGAAAATCAATCTGGACATGCATGGACCAAAGCCCATAACACTCATCAGCTCTGCAAAGGAAGGACCAACTAAGATGATCAAAAGGCTTCTCGAGATCCAATTGAACCATGACAGTCTCTTGACGTCCATATTTTGCATAGTCTATACCCAGCTGAACATTAAGTATGTTATGCAAAATGTTTTGTCCCTTGATAAATCCATATTGTGCCAGATGTATTAATGTTGGGCAGACACTTGTAAAGACGGTTTGCGAAGACCTTTGCAAATATTTTATACATTCCTCCCATCAATGAAATAGGCCTCCAATTTTTGAAGGTAAATGGTGAGGGTATTTTATGCAGCAATTTAATCAAGCTTCCAAGAGTTTGGCATGCATCTTGAGAGCCATACTTGCTCACATATAGTTATCAAAGGACCCTTCAAATTGATCAGCATATTTAGTAAAGCACTCATTAGTAGGGCCATCCCAATCGGGGCTTTTATCCTTTGGCAAATGTGTAAATATAGCACCCACCTCTTCTTTTGATATATCTACTTCCAGCTCAAAAGCTAGTGCAAGTGGAACTTGCTGTCTAACCAACTCAAAGAAAGTGGCACGACCGCCTTTGACATGATCGTTAAGCAACTCATGTGGACCTAAAACTTGAGCATAGTATTGCCAACACATATCAATGATGCTCCGAGGTTCAGTTACAATGTTACCTTCTAAAGTTTGAAGTCTCACCACATTTTCCTGAGCATACGAAGCATGTAAGCGATGCAAAAATTTATGTGTCTGGCAATTGTGGTCATGCAAACTCTCACTTATAGTTCTCAATTTCATCTTCTGATAGGATGTCAGCTCCAAATCAGCCACTGTTTGAGCCATAAATGTTGCCAAAGAGAGTATATGATCATTGCTTGGGTTATTTGTCAACAAAGAGTGGTAAAGAGCAAGCAGCTCTTGCATCCAAAACAACTCCTCCCTCCTTTTAAATGCATGATGAATACCATATTGGCGAGCGACCCTTTGTATATTGTTAAAAAGAAAGCCATCCCAAGCTAGCAAGCCAGATTGGTTCAACTCACCCATAAAATGATCGATAAGCTGGTGTACATAACCATAAAGTAATGAATGATTCAAGGAGGAGTTGTTAAACCTCAGAGGGATCTTAGTTAGAAGATGCTTATATACATGCGTTGGCTGATGAGACATCTCTAAAACCACTGGGAAGTGATCCGAGAGAACATGCTACCTTTGAATCGCCATATGTAAAACTTCTAGTAGGAAATCATCATTATGCATAATGTATAGTCTATCTAGCCTGGTCCAAGTGTTTGTTTACCAACGGGAATTAAATGTGTATCCCCGATCATCAGAATTAAGCCATTTCCAAAGATCTTGCTTAAGAACATCAGCCTCAAGTGACATCCATGCTCTTTTTTCGAGCTCATCCATCACTGAGTGAGGGGATGTTGTTTGCTGCAATTCACAACACATATTAAAATCTCCTATAAGAATATCTAGTCTACCAAGGGCTAAACATTCTTTCAAATGCAGCCAAAGGGCATTGCGTTCTCTAGACACATTCGGGGCATACAAACCAACCAACCACAAAATATGCCCCTCAAAGGTAATTTCCACAATAATGAATCTTCCATTGACATCTCTCTTAACAACAGAAGGCTGCAACTTATCATGCACAAGCATCAGCATCCCACAACTTTGATTTTTTGAAACCCCAGCATAAAACACACGATAACCTTTGAGCATAAAAGAGGAGCTAGCTTGCGCATGATCTTTATGTTCCACAGCACACAAGACATCCCAATTATTCCTCCCCAACAAAGTCTGCCACATAATCTATTGCTTATTGTAGGAGCATACTCCATGCACATTCCATGTAACTATCTTCATTAGATAGAAGCAAAAAATCACTATGAGGAAGATATCTGCTTCCTTTTCGATCCTTTGCATCCAACGCTGCCAAAACATCCGTCATGTACTCAGCTAAGACATCAATGATTTTGCCAAGTAGGGACAGATCCAGAAGTGGATGGCTTCGCTCAAGACTTATTTACATTAGTAGTAGACCTCCGGTCCCACATGGAGTAATCACCCGCCCCCTGCAATCAAAAAATAGCCTCCGAGGTGGATCTCTAGGTCTTGCATTCCGAGGCCTTAAATTATAATTCGATGGTTGATAGCTCCGAGATTGTCCCAATTGTTGATGATCCTGAACCAATGGTGGGTTTGTCATAACCCGATGTGCATATGTGATCAAGGGAGCTGACAGGAGAGCCTGGCTCCCTGCATGCACTCTTGAGATTCTGGTTTTTTCCCTTTTCTATGCTGCACTTCTTGCCAGGCAAGCTCTTTGACCAAAACTTGCTTGCCTTTATCCATAGGCAATGTATTACCATAAGTAGGCATTTGATCTTGTGCAATTGTGGGCATTTTAGAAGACACTTGAGCCATTGTACCAACTTGATGCATTACCAAATCATTATCAACATTGGTTGCTACTACCTCTTCTACTTGTGTACATTATGCCAGTGTCAAAGCTACCCACATATAAAGCAATGCCCAGCAAAGGCTCCACGTTTGAGTTTAAACTGCACATTAAGCATATGAGGTGACAACATCCTCAACTATGCTAGTCTTGGCCTAGATGTATCCCAGAACATGCATAGCCTATTCCTATTGGTAGATGTTGCACGTGGTGGAACCAACACTTTGTCCATTTTTGCCATTGCCTCATGCAACAAGGGCCAATATGAAGATGGGCATTTGGTAACTTCCACCCAAATAGGGCATTCCACTTTAGCAATTCCTGAAAATCAACCATTGGTCTCCATGGCACAGCATGCATATGTTGTCCATCACAAAAGGCACTTTTTGCAACAAATGAGTGCAAAAATCAATTGTGGTGAAAAGGACAACTTCAAAAAAGCCCCTACTATGCTTCCTCAAAGGAAACAGGTTTCTCCTCATTACATAAAGTAGAAATGAGCACATGATCCACATGAAAGTAATCTGCATGATGAGAACCTGCACGAGTTCTTCGAGGTAAAGGAGCTGCCAACGTGCTATCCCTTAATGTCTACACAAGCCATTTTGGCATACGCCTAGATTCTTCTATGGCTGCTCTCTTCTCATCCACTACATCCTCAATAATTGCCTCATCAAAAGGCTGATTTTGCAATTGGTCTACATATGGCTGCCCTCCATTAAACAAAGGTAGGAGCGAATCAAACATGTCCTATGAGCATACATTCTGCTATTTTTTGCATGAAAGCATGGGCTGAGTTGAGTTTTTGACAAAAACAACATCTCTACTTACCAAAATCCGCTTTGAGGCTAGATGGTAGAGTCTATATTCCTTGCTTTCTGAACTGTATCCCCCATAAATTTGCATTTAACTGCCTTATCATCATCAAGCTTACTGCGTTGTTGCTTAGGCGCACAAGAGCATAAGCAAGACAACCAAAAACATACAAATAAGCCACAGAAGGCTTCCTGCCATGCCAAGCTTCATAAGGAGTTTTAGACTACAAGGCCTTGGTAGGGCATTTGTTCAACACATAGTTTGCGGACATAGTTGCCTCTAACCAAAAACCATGAGGTAAGTCTTGGGGTTTCACCATACATCGTGCCATCTTCATGAGAGACCCGTTCTTCCTCTCAGCCACACTATTTTATTGAGGTGTATATGGGACTGTACATTGATGCCTTATGCCTTTTTCAGCCATATATGCATGAAATTCCTTGGACATATACTCCCTCCCTCGATTTGAATGAAGGGTGCCAACTTTACATTCACATACATTTTTAGCCATGGATACGAAGTGCCTAAAGCACATAAAAACCTCTAACTTCTGCTTTAATGGATACACCCAGCTATCTCTAGAGTAATCATCAATAAAAGTGATAAAGTAGAGATATCCCCCAATAGATGGTGTTGTCCTCATAGGACCACATACATCACTATGTATAAGCTGTAATTTCTTAACAACTCTCACAGATCCATCCTTTAAAATGATGCCCGATGCATTTTACCAAGAATACACCCCTCACATACATGTCCAGTAGGGGTCTCAAGAGTTGGCAACTCAGACACCATATCACGCTTTTGAAGGCATAACAAACTTTTGTAATTTAGATGGCCAAATCGTGCATGCCATAATTCTGCATCACTCATAGCAGGAGTCATAGAGATTGAGCAAGCATCACACTACAACTTCTCAAATACATCCATCTTGTATAGGCCATGAAACGAGGTACCTGAGAGGCAATGATAGAATAGCCATCATTTATATCTTGAACTGTACATCTGTCATCCATAAATGTCACCGTCAAGCCTGACAAGGCTAAGACTGAAACTGATAGTAAGTTCTTCTTAATACCTAGCACATACAAAACTTTCGAAAGAGTAAATGCGCCCCCATTTGCAGCAATGAGCATCCAACTCCTTTGATAAGATATGAGAAACCATTTGCACGTGACGATTCTTGCACTTGGGATAGATTCCAGAGATGAGAACAAAACTTTTTGTGAGGTAATGTGCTTACTAGCACCATTGTCAATGTACCAAGCATCTGATTCTGCCACCATTGATATGCATAGATTATGAAAAGAAGGGTCATAACTGCAATGTACACTCCATGCCCAATCATCTTGAGAAAAACTTGCAGATCCCTTCTTCTCTGCACTTGTTGGTGCAGATGCATCAGCTAGAGCATGCCCAATTCTTTCTTTTTCTCCTTCTCTAGCCTTTTCTTACACTCATTTATGTAGTGCCCTAGTTTCGTGCAATAGTGACACTTGCCCTTCTTTTTAGGCTTATCACCTTCTTTCTCTGCATTCTTACTTGAGGATTCTGATCATTTGGCTTATAGCCACCAAGCGAAGAAGCTTTACCTTTGCCTTTTTGATTAGCAAACAAAAGCTTGGTCACCAACTCGCATAACAGATCTATTTTGCCTAGACTGGTCTTCTTGCAAGAGTACTGAAACCAACTCATCAAATGTAAGGGAATTCGGATTTCCCTTCATCATGAGTCTAAGGGTGCAGCAAAACTCTGGTAAGAATCCGACAATGCATTGAGAACTGTGGTGGGCACCAATGTACTATCAAGATATATCTCATCTACACTAGCAAGTTGCTTCTTAAAATCTTTGATCTTGGTCAAGAAGCTGTCCATTGAGTCGTGCTCAGACTCCAACTGTTTGCGTAGATATGTAACACATTCTTCATTATGCACCTAATATAATGCAACAAGTGCATCCCATGTCAGTTTTGAAGTCTACATGACCGAATATGAGGAATAATGCTTCGCTTCACACAAAGTTCAAGAATTGCATATACTTGTGCATCTCTTCCATCCCATCTCATTTGAGCAACAGTGGGAGGTACGGGTGGTGCATGTGGAGGAGCCATATTTGTATTAGATTCTACTTTAGATGTACCTGTAGCACCTGGTTGCACTGGTACTTGCGAAACAGAACAAGTTTCACTACCATTGACCACATTTGAAAGGCCTTTAGCAACCAATACATGCCTTATCATATAGGACCACAATGGGTAGTTAGTCCCATCAAGTTTGTCCTCAGCAGACAACCTGTTGAATATATCACTACTGCTGCCAGCCATGACTTTCTGCCAAATGCAAAATCTTTCAACACACTGCAAGTACTCAGTATTTGAATACAACCCTAGATGGCTGACAACTGACTGAATCACATGCAAAGTGTATAACACAGAGTAGAGAATAGAGTGTTACTGGCAAAAGTATGATGGTCGATGTTGTTGAAGACACTATAGATGCTGTTGCACACAAAATCTTTATCGCTACATAGCCCATACACCCAAAATCGAGCAGAACCAATCCAAAAAAACACCTCTCCAAAACGTTTGCAGAAACCTTGCGGTGCCCAAAACATGCTCGAATTGTGCCGCGGACCCCGAAAACTTTGTATACTTCATATACAGCACACTACAATATATACCTTCTTCTTTTAAGAGGGTATCTCAACCGGAGACAGAAAAATAGGGTCATGAGGAGGGAGGTAGACTACTAGATCAAGTGTCAAGGAAGCTAGCTTTGATACCAATTGTTGGAATTAGGGTTAGGGTTGCAACAATGCACACACACAAGATAGAGAAGCTTGAGAGCACATAAACTCACTAGATTAGAATTAAAAAATGTGTGCCAGATACAAAAGATAAGTACACACTCCAACATGAGTAGATAAGAGGGTGTACATACGCATGAGGGAAAAAACCTCCTAGTGAGGGAAAAAGTGCCCCGGTGGTCCTAAGTGTATTCACACACATCACGACAATGCTAAACCCTTTTAAAAGCATAATCAGCATCAAGGTTAGAACCACGGTCTACATCATTAGTGTCCGGGCTTATTGCTTCTACTGTTCGATGAATGAACTCCATATTCAGCTCACTGTCCATAGTCTCTCTCTCTCTCTCTCTCTCTCTCTCTCTCTCTCTCTCTCTTTGTGTGTGTGTGTGTGTGTGTGTGTGTGTGCGCTGTAGGCAAAACCCTAAAATAGTAGCTTTGCTATAGATAAAACTTTAAAACAAGAGCTATAAATCCCAAAATAGCAACAAAAACTTTGTTCGAAACCCTAAACCTCTCTCTCTCTCTCCCTCTCTCTCTCTTGTACACTCTCTGAGATCACGCTTTACTAATAATATAATAGATTCATTGAATATTTTATTGTTATTATCTACCCTGACCAAGTCCAGGATGAAATCAAATTTCTAATGACATTCTAACTATTTTAAATGTGCCGTATTTGAATAATTTATATGATCTAGCTTAGTATTTTTGAATTTTTGATAGTTTGAGCAATTCTATGAGTGTTATTTGATTGCAAGGTTTGTTTTTAATAATTCAATGTTTTTGTTTGATTGTTTTGAAATAGTATTGACTTCGTAGTATGGATTTCTAGTTTTGCTTCTTTCGCTTTAGGTAGTTCTCTCTCTTTTCCCTCCATTATTACATTAATGGTGATAGATGTTTCCATTTTTAGTAGAGGTTAGGGTGAGAGAAAAGGATTAAAGATGAAGAGTGTGTTGGTTTTCTGGTGCCATAGAGTTGGAACCAAAAAACCATCTTACTCTTTATGGATCTTTCCTGTCACATTACAAATTCAAAGAAGAACAAAGCTATTGAGTTCAGTATTCTATTTTTTTTAAATCTTATATTTTTGAAAGCTAAGTTTATTTGAAGGATTTAACAAAATATTTTGTTTAATGATATGCAATATTACTACTTTTATTAATGTTTTAAGATATTTTTTTTAAAAGTTAAATGGTTTTGATTGTTGTAGCTGATTTTGAGTTAATGTTGTTATGTATTACTTATGTATATTGATGATTTTAATGGAATGATACACAAAATAAGAAAAGAGACATTCACCTTTAGCTTGATACTGAGTATGTACCTATGTATAAGAGGATGGAGGTTGCCTTGATACAACAATCAATATTGCAAGAGAAAAGAGACGCATGGAAAAAGCATGTGGATTTATGGGTAAAGGGATTGAGATATTCTATTGATCCTTTGTCAAATCAATCCCCTCTATTTTTAGGATTAACCTCCTTTATCAAGTATGTATGTGATGGTCATGCAAGTCTCTTAGGTTATGTAAGAAGGCTTTCCAACCAAATATATTATGTTTACAAATCAACCTAAAGTATATTGACGAGTAAGGAAGTAATTATAACATCTCTCTCAAAATTACTGAATGAGAAAGAGAAGGAATGTGAAAATTTGCAATGGAAGTACAAAATTCTCAAATAAGTGAGAGGGTGCATATTCTTGAGAAAGAGAATAAGAATATGCAAACAATATTGGAGAACAACATTGCATTCAAGCCAAGAGAACATGTGAAGGAGCTAAAACCAATGGATACATTGGTCATTGGAGGTGGATAATGGAAGCGATGAATAATGGCTTGTAGGAATATCCAATACTTGCTTGCAAACAAAAAATGATGAGAGAGAAGATGCATGAAGTGAGCAAGACATTTACAACCAATGATATCCAAGGAATATGTGATAAAACTTGGATTGCCTGAAGAGCATATGCTATTACTTACAAGCAATCAGACAAAGGATTTAAGAGGGTTATGAAGAAAAAAAGATATATTCTCTCCCAAAACCATATCATGTAGGAAAAGCATGGAAATTATTGAATGGTAAAGTTTTGGAGCTCATTGGTGAGCCTACGCATCTATGCCATACACATAAATTTAAGTCAGAGGCTATATTTAAACTGATGAAATTCAATAATTTTGTGCTAGATGTATGTAAGGTGTAAAGTGCAATGGTAAAGTTCTATAACATGAGAGTTCAAGAATGTGGTGCTACACTAAAGTTTGTATTATAACTTGACAAATGTGAGATTGACCCCCTAATAAATAGAGCCTTGAGTTTGGACATAAAAAAAGAGCATTTAGATTATTTCAATAGATATGGTGGCTTATTGCTTGTCCCAAAAGAAGACCATGAAATATTAAAGGTTTTGTTTAACTTGACAAGTATACTAAATTTGGTTGAACATTAGACAAGGTGATAAGTTCTAAAAGTAGATGGATTTGAGATCTCTTAAATGTATTTTTAGTGTGCCATGTGGATCCAATGTAGAATTTCCATGTATGTATTGCATAAAATCTAGAAAAAAAGATGCGAAGAAAAGTTGGATTGCAACAAAGACACGAAAGGAGGGTACCCTAACTAAAATGCAGCAATTATATATGCACATGCACATGTATGGGCATGGGCCTAGGCACATGGACCTTGGGTCCCTTGAGCATAGATTTGGAGGCATGGGCATATTGATTAACTAGTGTGAAATGGCTAGGCACTATATAAGTGATCTTGGTCTAGGGGCTAATGTATCCTTTTATCACCTTTTACCATCATTTGATATGATAGACATCTTGTCTTCTTGGGGCTTATGCCCAAGCTTTCAAGGGATAGATTTGGAGGCATGGGCATATTGATTAACTAGTGTGAAATGGCTAGGCACAAGTGATCTTGGTCTAGGGGCTAATGTATCCTTTGATCACTTTTTACTATCATTTGATATGATAGACATCTTGTCTTCTTGGGGCTTATGCCCAAGCTTTCAAGGCCGATTCATGGTACTCTTTCCATGTTTAGGTGCTACTCTCTTGGAAGAAGTAGTTGGGCAGGTTCCAAAGTGAAACAATTGAAATAGCATACAAGCGATAACAAGATACACGGGGACAACTGTCAAAAGACTTCTGACTAAGATCGAAGCAGCCTACATATGTGAGAGAAAATGCAAGCCTAATTTTGCCCACATTTGTCTTTTTGACAAATGTAGGGGTGAGACCAAGCCACCTTGTAGGGGTATTTTTTAAGGTTATCTCACCTCTAAGGATGGCAATACGACAAAATACTCTCGTTGAAATGTATGTATATATATATATATATATATATAATGGTCTTTGTATAGTGGCCTTGGGTGCTTCAGCAACCAGTACTCTCTCGCTTTGCTCCAGCACCTCAGCAACCAGAGCATCGTTGTACTCTCTCTCTCTCTCTCTCTCTCTCTCACAGTGAGCGCATTAATATCGATCTCTCTCTCTCTCTCTCTCTCTCTCTCGATCCGCTCGAGCACCTCAGCAACCAGAGCATCGTTGTATTCTCTCTCACAGTGAGCGCATCATCGCGCTCTCTCTCCAATAGCTCAGCAACATAATCATCCATGGCATTCACGCGCACGACTGCAAGCAGTCCAGGAATGCCATGGTTCGAAGCTCTTCGACAGTAGTGATTTAAATAAAAGCAGCTTCATCACCTTTCTCAGAGGCTCAGCGCAATGTAAGCGCAACTTCACAGAGCGCAGACTCTTAAAAAAAAGGAGAGGAGAATACAGCGCAGCTCTTGGTACAGAGCACAGACTTACGACATCACAGTGAGCTTCTTTTAAGAAGCTTAGCTCAGCACAGGTAGCCTTGCACATACGTATCACAGTTTCATCGAGAGAGCAGCGTAGCTCGTGGTACAGAGCGCAGACTTACCTTCTTACGAAGCTCAGCTCTCAGCACTGGGTAGCCTTGCACACAGCGCAGTTTCATCGAGAGAGCAACGCCTTCTTTAAGAGGCTCAGCGTACCTGGTTTCTTTTTGTAAAAAAAAAGAGAAGAAGAAGTACACAAATTGCAAACAAAGCATTAAGGAGCTCTATGCCTTGGCTTTTAGGGTTGTGCATTGACCCTTTCACATTAAGTTGGTCACCACTTGCTCACTCAAGCCTTCACCACTTTTGCCTAACCCTCGTGGCCTTGTCCAGTCACACTTTGTTTTTTTATTTTTTTGTCGCATCCCTATTTTCACATTGTCCTCTTCACACTCGCTGTTCACACACCTTGTGCATTGTGAGAAATTACTTGTTGGATTTTGTTTGTACATCGTGTTTCACACGCCTATATACAAGTTGGGGACGTTCACACTTGAGTGTGATTACGATTCCTTGAAAAGTTAAATCCCAAATTACTAGGCATAAGGGTGCTTAAGCATAAGTATTGAGAAGATTTGTTTGAGAAGTTAAGTGTTTAATCATATTCTTAAGCACAAGTATTGAGAAGGCTTGGCTGAGTGGCCAAAATCACCTAAGCTCATGGCACAAGACATTGTAAAGGGCTTCATCCTATGGCTCAAGAAGATATTTTTGAGCGGCCAAATCTCCCAAGTATTGAGTATAGGATATTGAGCACAAGTATTGAGAAGGTTTGCCCAAGTGGCCAAATCTCCTAAGTTCACAGCACAAGACATTGTAAAGGGCTTCATCCTACGGTTCAAGAAAATATTATTGAGCAACCAAATCTCCTAGGTATTGAGTATAGGGTATTGGAAAGGGCCTCAACATTAAACTTGACAAGATTTAGTTGCGTGGCCGAATAGATGAGTATAGGATAGGAGGATATTGGAAAGGGCTTCAACATTAAGCTTGACAAGATTTAGTTGAGTGGCCAAATCTTCCAAGATTAAGGGAGAAGACAATGACAAGGGGTTCCTCATATGGCTTGAGAAGATTTGGCTGAGCAGCCAAATCTCGTAGGCTTGAGCACAAGACATTGGCATGTGTAGAGCACAAGACTTTGGGAGGAGGAAGGGCTTGAGAAATTTTGATTGTGTCCAAATATAAAAAAAACAACGAGTTGAGCACATGCCTTTGGGAAGGTCTTGAGCACAAGCCTTTGGAAAGGACTTGAGCATCTCGGGGGGGTCACTATATGTAAATCCTCTATATCACGTGCGTTCAAGGCCTATTTAAAAAGTCCCTTATCTGTGAATTTTTTAGTGAATATAATGTATCCTTTCCTATTCAAATCTGTAATTTTTTTTTAAAATACAATAAATAAATCCCCTCTGTAAATATATTTCTGTAAGTTTTAAATATTTAAAATGTCCTTCTGTTGAACCCACGTGATACTTACATATTTATACGAGTGACCCCCCCGAGTTGAGCATACAGTTTGAGGAGGGGATTTGGTTGTGTGGCCAAATCTTCAATGCACCATACCTTTGGGAGGAAGGACTTGATTGAGGAGATTTGACTATGTGGCCAAATCTTGCCAAAACAAGGAGTTAAGAACAAGCCTTTGGAAAGATGTGCTTGATCAAAAGAGCTCGAGGAGATTTGGATGTGTGGCCAAATCTCCAAAGAGGGCTTGAACAAGGCTTTGAGAATATAGCCTTTTTGAAAGGAAGGACTTGAGCATAGACCATGAGGGGAGATCATGAGGAGATTTAGCTATGTCGTCAAATATCCAATGCATCATACCTGTGGGAGGAAGGACTTGATTGCAGAGATTTAACTATGTGGCCAAATCTTCCCCAAACAAGAAGTTAAACACAAGCCTTTGGAAACAAGTGCTTGATGAGGAGATTAGGTGGGCAAAATCTAAAAAGAGGGCTTTAACAAGGCTTTGAGAATAAAGCCTTTTGAACGAAGGTGTTTCAACGAAGGACTTGAGCATAGAGCATGAGGAGATTTAGATGTGTGGCCAAATCTCCACAACACAAGGCTTTGAACAAGTCTTTCAAGGAAAGGGCTTGAGCACATAGCTTGAGACATAAAGACTTTTAGAAGGGATTGAGAATAGATCTTGAGGAGTTGACTTAGGTGGGTGGGATTTGGTTGTCTGGCCAAATCTCCAATGCACAAGGCTTCTGAAAGTGCTTGGTCATAGACCTTGAGGAAATTTGGGTGAGTAGCCAGATCTCAATTAGGGTGGTGGCCAAATCTAGGCTTGAGGCACTCAGCATGGGAATGCTTAACCATAGGCTTGAGCACTAGGATTGAGAAGATTTGACTGAGTGGCCAAATCTCCTAGGCACTAGTGAGCACGTCATTCATAAGGACTTCAACATATATCTTGAGAAGATTTGGTTGAGAAGTTGAATCCCAAATAGCGGGTGCTTGATCGTATGCTGGAGCCCAAGTATTGAGAAGGTTTGGTTGAGTGGCCAAATCTCCTAAGCTCATCACAGAAGACATTGTAAAGGGCTTCATCCTATGGTTCAAGAAGTTATGGCTTAGAGTGTCCAAATCCCCTAGTTACTGAGCATAAGATATTGGAACGGGCTTTAACATTAAGCTTAAAAAGATTTAGTTGAGTGGCATAATATCAAATTGCTTCATTTGAGGCTTGAGCACAAGGATTGAAAAGATTTAGCTGAGTGGCCAAATCTCCCAGGGTGAAGGGAGAAGACATTGGCAAGGGCTTCATCATATGGGGCTTGAGAAGATTTGGCAAAAGATTTAGCTGATTAGCCAAATCTCTTAGGCTTGAGCACAAGACATTGGCATGGGTAGAGCACGACTTTGGGAGGAAGGGCTTGCGAAAATTTGGCTTTGTGTCCAAATCTCATAAGAATAAGGAGTTGAGCATAAGCCTTTGGAAAGGACTTGAGCATATAGTTTGAGGAGGAGATTTAGACATGTGATCAAATCTTAAATGCACCATACCTTTAGGAGGAAGGACTTGAGGAAATATAAATATGTGACCAAATATCTCCCAAATAAGGAGTTAAGCACAAGCCTTTGGAAGGAAGTGTTTAATTACAGAGCTTGAGGAGAATTGGAGGTGTAGCCAAATGTCCAAAGAGGGCTTGAACAAGGCTTTAAGAATATAGCCTTTTAAAGGAATGACTTAAGCATAGAGAATGAGGAGAGAACATGAGAAGATTTGGATGTGTGCCCAAATCTCCAGCACAAGGCTTTGAACACAAGCATTTCAAGAAAAGGGCTTGAGTACATAGCTTGAGGCATAGTGGCTTTCTAGGCTTTCTAGAAGGGATGGAGAATAGAAGATCTTGAGGAGATTTGGGTGGGTGGGATTTTGTGGTCTAGCGAAATCTCCAATGCATAAGGCTTTTGAAAGTTCAAATTTATTATTCTATGAAGTCCGGTTCATAGCGTGAACATTTTTCTGCAACTGCACGAAACTTGAGTTCACGCCCAAAAGGTTCACATCCTCGGGAATTGAGCGCAAAAAAACCGTGAAGTAGGGACCAAACATGTCTTATTCTCTTAACTCGTTTTTCAGGAGTTGTTTATGATTGCTTATCGGGGTGGAGGTCGGGATGGTCCCAATTGCATACTTATCAGTCTGGCTGCATACTTATCGGCACTGCCGAACGGCTTCTCGGTTCATCACGTGAACATTTTTCTGCACCTTCATGGAACCTGAGTTTCACGGCCAAAAGGTTGACGTCCTCGAGAATTGCACAAAAGAAAGAAAAAAAAATTTAGTATTTCGTGAAATTCGGTTCACAGCGTGAACATTTTTCTACAACTTCATGGAACCCGAGTTCATGCCCAAAAGGTCACGTTGTTGGGAACCGTACGCAAAAAAAAGAAAAACATTTTGTGAAGTCCAGTTCAAGGCGTGAACATTTTTTTGCAACTTCACGAAACCCGAGTTCACGCCCAAAAGGTTCATGTTCTTGGGAACCAAGCACAAAAGAAATAAAAAAATATTTAATATTCCGTGAAGTCCAGTTCATGGTGTGAACTGGACTTCACGGAATGGTGTGAACCATTTTTTGCAACTTCACGAAACTTGACCTGAGTTCATGCCCACCAAAAGTTTCACGTCCTCGAGAATCGCACGTAAAAAAAACATTTATATTCCATGAAGTCTGGTTCACGACGTGAACATTGTTTAGCAACTTCATGGAACCCGAGTTGATGCCTAAAAGGTTGACGTCCTCGAGAATAGTGCACCAAAAAATAAAAAAAAAAATTTGTGAAGTCCGGTTCATGGCGTGAACCTTTTTCTACAACTTCATGGAATCTGAGTTCACGCCCAAAGTGTTCACGTCCTTGGGAATAGTGCGCAAAAAAAATAATCAGATTTAATATTTTGTGAAGTCCGATTCATGGTGTGAACATTTTTCTACAGCTTCAAGGAACCTGAGTTCACACCCAAAAGCTTCACGTCCTTGGGAACCGAGTGCAAAAAAAACCCTGAAGTTCGCTTCACGGTGTGGACATTTTTCTGTAACTTCATGGAACCTGAATTCATGGTCAAAAGGTTCATGTCCTGGGGAATCGCACGAAAAAAAAACAAATTTAATATTCCATGAAGTCCGGTTCATGGCATGAACATTTTTTTGCAACTTCACGAAACCCGAGTTCATGCCGAAAAGGTTCATGTCCTCAAGAATCGTGCGCAAGAAAAAGAAAAACATTTCCTGAAGTCTAGTTCACGGCGTGAATAGTTTTCTGCAACTTCACACGGAAACTGTGTTTATGCCCAAAAGGTTCACGTCCTTGGGCACCAAGCGCAAAAAATATAAAAACAATATTTAATATTCCGTGAAGTGCGGTTCACGGCCTGAACCATTTTTTTGCAACTTCACAAAACCTGAGTTCACACCCAAAAGTTTCACGTCCTCGGGAACCATGCGTTACAAAAACAAATTTATATTTCGTGAAGTCCGGTTCACGATGTGAACTTTTTTCAGCAACTTCATGGAACTTGAGTTGATGCCCAAATGGTTGATGTCCTTGAGAACTGTGGGCATAAAAAAATAAACCTATGAAACCCAGTTCATGGTGTGAATCATTTTTTGCAACTTCACGGAACTTGAGTTCATGCCCAAAAGGTTCACGTCCTCGATAATAGTGCGCAAAAAAAAATTCGTGATTCTGGTTCACAGGGTGAACATTTTTCTTCAACTTCACGGAACCTGAGTTCACGCCCAAAAGGTTTACGTGCTCCAAAATAGTGCAAAAAAAGAAAAGAAAAACATTCCGTGAAGTCCGGTTCATAAGGTGAACATTTTTCTACAACTTCACGAAACCTGAGTTCACGCCCAAAAGGTTCACATCCTTGGGAACCGCACGTAAAAAAAAAAGAAAAACATTTCGTGAAGTCCGGTTCATGGCATGAACATTTTTCTGCAACTTCACGTGGATCTTGAGTTCAAGCCCAAAAGGTTCATGTCCTCGAAAACCAAGCGTAAAAAATTAAAAAAATATTTAAGATTTTCTGAAGTACGGTTCACGGTGTGAACCATTTTCTGCAACTTCACGAAACCTAAGTTCATGCCCAAAAGGTTCATGTCCACGAGAACCGTGTAAAATAATAATAATAAAATTTAATATATCGTGAAGTCCGGTTCACCGTGTGAACATTTTTCTACAACTTCACAAAACCTGAGTTCACTCCCAAAAGGTCCACGTCCTCAAGAACTGAGTGCAACGGAACCTGAGTTCACGGCCAAAAGGTTCATGTCCTTGGGCAAAAAAAACAAAAAATAAATTAAATATTCAGTGAAGGGCCGGTTCATAGCATGAACATTTTTCTACAACTTCACAGAATCTGAGTTCATGTCCAAAAGATTCACGTCCTTCGGAACCATGCGCAAAAAAAAGAAAAACATTTCGTGAAGTCCGATTCATGACGTGAATGTTTTTCTGCAACTTCACGGAACTTGAATGCACGCCCAAAAGGTTCATGTTCTCGTGAACCAAGTGCAAAAAAATAAAAAATATTTAATATTCCTTGAAGTCCGGTTATGGCATGAACAATTTTCTGTAACTTCACAAAATCAGAGTTCATACCCAAAAGTTTCACGTCCTCGAGGACCGCAGGTTAATGTTTTTTTTTATAAAATATTCCGTGAAGTCCGGTTCACAACGTGAACATTTTTTTGCAACTTTATAGATTGTGAGTTGACACCTAAACGATTGATGTCCCCAAGAACCGTGCATGCGCAAATAAATAAAATAAAATTCAGTGAAGTCCGATTCACGGCGTGAATCATTTTCTGTAACTTCATGGAACCTGAGTTCACGTCGAAAAGGTTCACGTCCTTGGGAATAGTGTGCCAAAAAAAAAGATTTAATATTTCGTGAAGCCCAGTTCTGCAGCTTCAACGAAACCTGAGTTCATGCCCAAATGGTTCATGTCCTCAGAAATTTAATTTTTAGATTAATTTGTTGTTTTTGTGGTTTTTCATGTTCTTAGGGCTTGCACATGGGTTGTATTAGGCTTAGTTTGCATCCATTGCATCAAACAATGCAATAGAATGTAATTTTAGCTCTCTTTAGTGTTAAACATAGAACTAAGATTATTAATTCTAGTTTAATTGTGTGTTTGTTGAAATTATTTTGATTAGAATGTTAGCAATCATAAGGAGTAGCTTAATCTTTTAAAAAATTTCTTAAAACCATCAAAAAGCCCTTGAATTTGACTAATTTATCTTAATGGACTGGTTTCTGTCTCATTAAGGGTGATTAATCTTACTCAAGAGGCAAAAGCATTAGAAAATGTGTTAATTAGGGTCTAAATTGATCACATGAGTAGTCGAAATTGGTGTTTTTGAGTGTTTTGAGAGCATCTAGATGCATCAAATCACCTAATCACATTAAGTTCTTCATCAATTGGAGAAATTTGACTCTCTTTGCTTAATTTTACCTTAAAAGAGGATACCGTAATTAAGAGTCTAATTAATCTCCTATTTTAGATTATTTACATATTTGTTGATGCATAAAGCTTAGCATTCCCTTGCTTTATCCAATGATGTGCTCAATTGTGTGAATTAATTAGGGATTAGTGGTTAGTTAGAGTCCTTAATTAGTGTAAAAGAGAAAAAGATTAGTGAAAGTATTCATCTTGGATTATTTCTTAATCACTTTTTTACATAGCTCATTAAGGCTAATGAGTATTCAATGAGTAGATGCTTATGAGTTGTCAATTTATCCATTTTGGGGGTAATGGGTGTCATTAAAAGGTTGACTTTTTTGATTCCCACTTACCTTTTTAAAAAATGCCCATATTCTTCCCTTTTAAATTCAAAAAACATCCCCCCCCCCTAAAAAGGGAAATTCATATTTTCCACTAGACTCCAAAAAAATAAAATAAAATTTAATATTCTGCGATGTCCGATTCACGGTGTGAACCATTTTCTGCAACTTTACGGAACTTGAGTTCATGCCCTAAAGGTTCACGTCCTTTTGGGAACCGCACATACGCACGCAAAGAAAAAAAAAATTTAATATTCTGTGAAGTCCAGTTCATGGTGTGAACATTTTTCTGCAACTTTACGAAACGTGAGTTCACGCCCAAAAGGTTCACGTCCTCGCGAACCGTATGCAAAAAGAATAAAAATAAATAAAAATTTTGTGAAGTCAAGTTCATGGCGTGAACAATTTTCAACAACTTCACGGAACCTGAGTTCACACCCAAAAGGTTCACGTCCTTGAGAACTTCACGTAAAAAAAATATTTAAATTTAATATTTCGTGAGGTCTGATTCACGGCGTGAACATTTTTCTGCAACTTCATTGAATCTGAGTTCAGAGAACCTGAGTTCACGTCCTCAGGAACCATGCACAAAAAAAAGAAAAAAATAATAAATTTAATATTCCTTGAAGACTGGTTCACGACGTTAACCATTTTCTACAACTTCACTGACCTAGAGTTCACGTAAAAAAAATTCAAAATTTATAAAAATTCGTGAATTCCGTCAGCGTGAAAAGGGGTCCATCGGTTAAAAAAATAAAATAAAATAAATTTAATACTTGGGGAAGTCCAGTTCACGGTGCCATTTTCTACAACTTCACGGAACTAGAGTTCACGCAAAAAAAATCAAAATCAAAATTTATAAAACCCGTGAAGCTCGTCTCGCCATGAAAAGGCGTTTGTTAACAAATAAAAAATAAAAAAATTGAATTTAATATTCCATGAAAATTTTAAAAATTTATAAAAACTGTGAAGTTTGTCGGCGTGAAAAGGAGTTGGTCAGAAAAAATAAAAAACATTCGAATTTAATATTCTGTGAAGTCCGATTCATGGTGTGAACCATTTTCTACAACTTTACGGATCTAGAGTTCACGCAAAAAAAATCAAAATTTATAAAACCCATGAAGTCCGCCGTCAGCGTGAAAAGGGGTCCGTTGGAAAAAAATAAAAATAACAAATTTTGAATTTAATATTCCATGAAGTCCGATTCATGGTGTGAACCATTTTTTACAACTTCACGGAACTAGAGTTCACACAAAAAAAAAATCCAAATTTATAAGACCTGTGAAGTCCGTCGGTGTGTGAAAAGGGGTCCATTGATTTTTAGAGAGAAAAAAAAAGGGAGCTCGGCCATGTGAAAGATCCTCCACGATAGTTGCAGTTCACCAGGTAATCTCTTTTTGGATGTGTTTCAAGGAGGTTTAGGATGAGCCATAACTTTTTTGGCGCCACTGCCAAGGAGCCATCCCTTGGCTTTTTCCATCCTATTTCCTCTAATCTACGCATAACCCATTACCCATTATCTTGATTAATGGTTTTCCATGAGAAAGATGTGGATTGGTGGATGGTAAATTGTGTGAGATTTGGTGTAGAATAGCTCTCTTTTTTGTTTTTGAAAAGAATGCTTTTTGCTTAATTTTTAGATTAATTTGTTGTTTTTGTGGTTTTTCATGTTCTTAGGGCTTGTACATAGTTTGTATTAGGCTTAGTTTGCATCCATTGCATCAAACAATGCAATAGAATACAATTTTTAGTGAATGTTAGCTCTCTTTAGTGTTAAACGTAGAACTAAGATCATTAATTTTAGTTTAAACATGTAAGATGCATTTATTTGAGAGTGAGAACACCTCACCACTCATCCCTACCATTAAAATTTAATCTAAATTTTAATTAATTAAAATTATATATGTGTGTGTAAAGGAAGAGTGCTTACCCCTTCACGTGGAGAAAGGAGAGGGAGAATTTTTTAAAAGGAGAAAGGAGAAGAGAAGACAAGCCCACACACCTAGATGCATTGGGGCTCACAATTAGTTATCACCATCAAACCATTTACTCATTGAATGAGTTTCTTATATATATATATACATAATACATTAGAAAGCAAATTGCCCACCCTCCCCCCTCCTCCTCACACAAACACACACATACATATCTTCTAATACTATATTATGTGCATGTGTAAGAGAGGATATATACATACACACACACACATATATATATTATGTGCATGTGTAAGAGAGAGAATATACATACACACACATGTATATATATTATGTATGTATGTGTATCTATAGGTATGTAAGCATGCATCTATAAATAGATTTATATGTATGTCAATGCACACACATGTATGTTCATGCTGCACACACACACACACACACACACACACACACACACACACACACAATACATAGACACAAGCACATGATACGTGCACACATGTATATAAACACACATGCACACACTCGCACGCATGGACACACCCACCCCTCCCCCCTCCTCCTCACACACACACACATACATATCTTCTAATATTATATTATGTGCACATGTAAGAGAGAGAATATACATACACACACACACATATATATTATGTGCATGTGTAAGAGAGAGAATATAAATAGGTATGTAAGCATGTATATATAAATAGATTTATATGTATGTCGATGCACACACATGTATGTTCATGCACACACACACACACACACACACACACACACACACACACACAAGCACATGATATGTGCACACACGCATACAAACACACATACACACACTCGCATGCATGGACATACGTGCAACCCATAGAGATATGCACACTTGCACACATACTCAAGATTGCCCATACACACATGTATACATACATGCACACAAGCACATAAATACACTCATATACACAAGTACATGTGCACACACATGGACATTTATTACCACCATAAAGCTTGTATTGTTACACCTGTACTGTTTGTCACCCACCATGACTAGAAGTGTAAATTAGTGAATGCCTCACATTTTGACTTTGATTTTTACATAATAGCTCTTCTCCAAATTGTCGGTGTTGGTGTTCACCTATTTACGAACTATATGTGCACATTGTTGATTTCCCGTGCACACTTCTTCCTTAAATCATAAGTGCAATTCAATGACCACACCTAAAACAACACCTGAGTGATTCTAAGCTAACATTGACTTCATTGTGTGTGTGTGTGTGTGTGTGTGTGTGTGTGTGTGTATGTGTGTGTGTGTGTATGTGTGTCCTTAGAAAGGTGAGCTATGGGGGCATGTTGTTAAGTGGAGATATTTTGTCATAGTAGTGGGATGTATGGATGTATTAGCAGAAAATGCATACATGGTACAAATGGTCTCCGGATGTCAAGTTGTTTAAAAGATCGCTATGAATTTCAAAGGTGTTGAATGTACATCAATATCTAAGATTATTTGGTACGTCTTTCCTCATTTTTCTTTCTCCCTTTTAATTGCATCACAACATGTGCAACTTTAGACTGGTTTCTACGTTGGTGCATGGAAGATGTTGCCCCATAATGTTAGCACATGGAAGAGGTTGCACCACCCTCCTTGGCCACCACAAGACATCAATTTTGTAGAAATAAAGGCATGGGGGGTTGCTCCAACAAGCCCACAAATACATAGTTCAAAGGGAAGAAGGTCAGCGTGCAAAAAAGGGCTTAGAAGTTAAGAATATTGGTGTGGATGCTTGCTTGAAAGGTGGAGTGAGAGTCATAATAAGAACATGGCATCCAAACTCTACTTGCTGCATTTGTTCCTTACTTTTGCATATTATGCTAAGCTTTTTATGACTATGGCAAACTTTTTAGGTGTGTGTGTAAAGAGAGAGAGATCTCATCAACGTAGTTTCATCAATTCTATATAACTTGGCTAGAGGAGGAGCTTCAAGTGGTTTGATAAGGTGGTTGGAGGAGGAGCTACAAGAGAGAAAGAGAGAGAGATCTCATCAAGGTGGTTTCGTCGGGTTCATCAAACTTCGCTAGTAGAGGAGCTACAAGTGGTGAGTGAGGTGGCTGGATGAGGAGCTACGAGAGGTGATTGGCAAAGGAGCTGTAGGAGGTGACTAGAAAGAAGGTGTTGTAGGAGCTGGTTGAGGTCAATAACTACTTGTGCACAATGTTGTCTCAACAGGGGCAACCATGAGTAGTCATGCTTGACGATCATTTTAAATTTTTTTGTCAAATCTTGACGAGCTTTTTCAAATCTGTTGTTAACTTTGTTGATGATTTTGAAAATAATGCCCACTCGTTATTTCATTTAAATTTGAAAACTTTTGAGGTTCAAGATTCTCTTTTTGCTCACACCATCACCTTCGGTCATTAAGGCCCACCACTTTCAACTCACGTTTCTTTAGAGGCACACCCTTACCTTCAAGACCACACTTTTATTTGAGAAAATTTGGAGGCTCACCCTCAAGTTCTAACATAACCAATTGCTTCTCTTTTTCCTTGAATTGGCATCTTATGATCATTTTGGAAATAAGGCTAGCCCATTACCTAGCTTCATTTTGAAAAGTTTTGAGGCTCACATGTTTGCGGCCGACTAGTCCATTTAGCCGCCGCCCAGATTGCTGTTGGGCTCACCGTTGTGCAATAAAATGGGTCTTCTTGTTTTGTAATAGCTTCTTGATGAACGGGTAGTACTCGTGGTTGTAATAGAAAAAGAGGGATTAGTTGGATAAGGGGATGGAGGAGTGAGAGTGAGGCTAGTCTACCCGGCTAAGATTGTACAAGAGGGTGTATTACTGTTCTGGATAGAGATACATGTTGAGTCTACTCGGGCTCTGAGGAGAGGAACAGTACCGAATAGAGACACAGGAGAGTTGAGAGAGCAGTTCATGGGGATAGATTTCTTCTAAGGCATTGTACTGTAATATTCAAGAATGGATTAGGTCTTGTCTCATTGTTCATACATTAACATCTATTCAGTTTACCTCGCATCTTATCACATTCACATTTCACATCACATCTCATTCATTCACATCCTGATTCACATGCTAACACATTCATTCATGTCCCTTATCGTTCATTCACATTCCTATTCACATCACATCACATCCATTCACATCCCTTATCATTCATTCACATCCCGATTCACATCACATCACATCCATTCACATCCCTTATCATTCGTACACATCCTATATCATTCATTCATATCCCGATTCATATGCTATCACATTCATTCACATCCTATATCATTCATTCACATCCTGATTCACATCACATCACATCACATCCATTCACATCCCTTATCATTCATTCACATCCTATATCATTCATTCACATCCCGATTCATATGCTATCACATTCATTCACATCCTATATCATTCATTGACATCCCTTATCATTCATTCATATCCCGATTCACATCACATCACATCCATTCACATTCCTTATCATTCATTCACATCCTATATCATTCATTCACATCCTGATTCATATGCTATTACATTCATTCACATCCCTTATCATTTATATCTATCCAATTTACTTCACATCTCATCACTTCAATTCTCGTTCTCATATCCATCACATTTACATCCACATATATTCTCCCACATACATCTACATCCATACTTATCACATACACATCCACATCTATCCTTTCACATACACTCATCCACATCCATTCTTTAACATACATCCACTTCTATTCTTCACATACATCCACATCCATATTTATCACACACACATCCACATCTATTCTTTCACATACATTCACATCCATACTTATCACATACGCATCCACATCTATCCTTTCACATACATCCACATCCATATTTATCACATACACATCCACATCTATCCTTTCACATACACTCATCCACATCCATTCTTTAACACACATCCACTTCTATTCTTCACATACATCCTCATCCATCCATCCATTCATTCCCATCTATCTGATTCGCATTCCATCTCATCCCATCTATTTACCTCTCATTCTTATCACATCTATTCTCATCACATCTATCCATCCTTTCATTCTCATCACATCTATCCATCCTTTCATTATCATCACATCTATTCTCATCACATCTATCCATCCTTTTATTCTCATCTATTTGATTCATATCACATATCATCACATCTATCTACCTCTCATTCTCATTACTTCAATTTTCATCACATCTATTCTCTATTCATTCTCATTACTTCAATTTTCATCACATCTATTCTCTATTCATTCTCATCTATCTGATTCACATCCCATCTCATCACATCCATTCTTAGAATGCAAGAGAATCCTTATTTTTTTTATATAAAGATTCTTTATACATCTATTTATGCATAATTTCAATTTTAAGGAGAAAAACACTTTCGAAATAAAAATAAATCTTTTATGCATCTTTCTATGCATAAATTCAATTTTAATGAGAATAACTCTTTTCGAAATAAAAATAAATCTTTTATGGATCTTTCTATGCATAACCGGACTCCCGGTAGCTGACAGCAAAAGCAGCCTCCTCATGCACGGGGCAGGGTTTCTCACTCGGGGCCTCAGGGCCATGAATGTTCGGGCGTACGAGACTAGGCTGGTGGTCACTCCGAAAACCAAAATCAGGAAAATTTTCCATGCCCGAAAAGCAGGGACGATTCCACTTTTTTGAATTTTCTTAACGAATTTTTCTAACGAGATCAAATCTAAACTATCCTTCACCTGAATCAACTAGAGAGAAGGAAACTATCATTGATATAATTTGATCATCTGAGCGATTTCAATGCTTTTTTCCTAATCAAGATCAGGCACAGCTGCTGTTGATCCACTCAATTGATAAAATTTATCAGGAAATTAACTAACTACTCGAATCCTAGCGTAATCCTAAGATTTTTCAGTTTTTGATTATTAAAACTCCAGCCTAACCCCATCCGGCCCATGGGTTAGCCACCACCCTACCACTGGAATCGGTAGAACCAAACAAGTACTCACCCACCTATAATTGAAATGCCTTTCTTAACTTTAGCTTTAGAAAATAGGTACGCACACACTCCTCTTTAAAACTTTAATATAAAAATAATCCATTGACAAAACAGATATGATCACAGATTTCATAATTCAAAATTTCCATTGAATCCCTTGTTTCACAAAAATAGTACCACTCTAGACTCTCCATTGGGACCAGCTGGTCAGCAACGAGATCCAGTAATAGATTACAATAACCACTTCGTCAACATACATATATATATCTTCCACGACATACGCATGGGTGTCCTAAGCACCGCGAGCGCGTGCATCGCCTGTTCAGAACCCTCCAGGATCCTCCTTAGGTGTCTTGGTACTTCACTTAGGGACCGCTTCGTCGGCCCTCGCCCATCGTACCGGAAGCATACCATTTTTCACCATACCCAGGCTGGTCAAGACCTGGGCAGGTTTTTGGCGCGTGAGCTGTCCCTTGAACACTCCCCACCGAACTTCCCTTAGATAAACATATATGCCAAATGCTCCCTCCAGCATTCTTGCGTAAGACAGTTCTTTAAGAAAACAGGGTTTCTATGCAAGATTACAGTTTTGATTTTGTTGGAATACCATGAATAAATCTTAAATCCGTATCCCAATACTTCTAGATCCAAGTCTGAATTCCAAACAAAATTTCTCGAATTCTGTTAACTTGATCCTTAGATCAAATTCAGAAGTCTTAACTTAGTTTCAGATTCGGTGGGGGATTTGAGTACATTTTCCTGAACTGAGCACATCGTCATTAATTGAAACTAACAAAGGAATTAGGTATTGGTCAATAGTCTGAATCAGAGTTTGGGTCTAGAAAGGTTCTTCCTAAACTATCTTTCTCGAAAGGTACTATTTCAATTTCTCTTTTTCTAAATATTTGCTTGAAGATTTCTAAAATATGAATTTCTTATGAGGAATAAAATAATCATTTATCTGGATCTCCAACTTTGATAGTTTAATTGAATTTTCTCATTACCATCTTAGTGAATATGAAACGGTAGCATTTCTTCTCATAGATTATCTACTTATTCATTTTTTTAATTTTTGTGAAAATTAAATAGAGGATTAAGAGAACCCTTATTTAAATATAATCATTCTATATGCATCTATTTATGCATAAAATCTAATTCTGATGAAAGTCACACTTTTATCATCATAAAAATCATTTATGATGAAAATCACTCTTTTAATATGAAAGAATTTCTTTTATGCATCCATTTATGCATAAAAATCATTTATGATGAGAATCACACTTTTAATATAAAAAAATAAACTTTTATGCATATGTTTATGCATACAAATCATTTATGATGAAAATCACTCTTTTAATAAAAAATATCTTTTATGCATATATTTATACATAAAAATCATTTATGATGAAAATCACACTTTTAATATAAAAAAATAATCTTTTATGCATATGTTTATGCATACAAATCATTTATGATGAAAATCACTCTTTTAATAGAAAAATATCTTTTATGCATATATTTATGCATAAAAATCATTTATGATGAAAATCACACTTTTAATATAAAAATAATAATCTTTTATGCATATGTTTATGCATACAAATCATTTATGATGAAAATCACTCTTTTAATAAAAAAATATCTTTTATGCTTAAAAATCATTTATGAGATGAAAATCACACTTTTAATATAAAAAAATATCTTTTATGCATATGTTTATGCATAGAAATCATTTATGATAAAAATCACACTTTTAATATAAAAAGCTATCTTTTATGCATATGTTTATGCATAAAAATCATTTATGATGAAAATCACACTTTTAATATAAAAAATATATCTTTTATGTATAAAAATTATTTATGATAAAAATCACACTTTTAATATAAAAAATATCTTTTATGCACCTATTTATGCATAAAAATCATTTATGATGAAAATCACACTTTCAATATATAAAAAATATCTTTTATGCACCCATTTATGCATAAAAATCATTTATGATGAAAATCACACTTTTAATATATAAAAAAATATCTTTTATGCATAAAAATCATTTATGATGAAATCACACTTTTAATATAAAAATATCTTTTATGCATATGTTTATGCATAAAAATGATTTATGATGAAAATCACACTTTTAATATAAAAAATATCTTTTATGCATATGTTTATCCATAAAAATCATTTATGATGAAATCACACTTTCAATATTAAAAAATATCTTTTATGCATACAAACCATTTATGATAAAAATCACTCTTTTAATATAAAAGAATTTCTTTTATGCATCAATTTATGCATAAAAATCATTTATGATGAAAATCACACTTTTAATATTAAAAAAATATCTTTTATACATATGTTTATGCATACAAATCATTTATGATAGAAATCACTCTTTTAATAAAAAATTATCTTTTATGCATTCAATTATGCATAGAATCATTTATGATGAAAATAACACTTTTATAATCAAAATAAAAATTTCAATATGCTCCCTTCTATGCATAGAATTAAATAAAAAAATAAATTTTTAGTATACATTTTTCTATACCTAGAATGAAAAATAACACTTTAAGAATACATATACGATGGGAATTACTCTTTTTGAATACAAAAAAGTAAAACTTATTTTTCATAATATAAAAATTTTGCCATAAGCTCCTTTGTATGGCTGACCATTTTTCAAATTTTAACTCTCTAAAATTAATTAGAAGTTCACCAAGAGTATTTAAATCATTCTAATGTAAACATTTTCTACTTTATCAAAGAGAAACATTATGAAAAACTTGATTTTATCCATTAATCATTCATCTAGGATAAGAATGGTTGGATTTACTAAGGAAGAGAGGGGAATGCCTTTTTTCAATGAGGCATAACATCATATTCAATTTAGAGAAGACAAAAATCATAAAAAAACCATAAAATGAATAGAAAAGAGAAGAATCTCCAACTTATGAGGAATTTGAGAGCTTTCCTTTGGCTTGATGGTTTGAGGGTTCTACTCTTGTTTGAAACAAGAGTGGCCGCCAATCTTTGGAAGAGGTAAGGTCAAAAAACTAATGAATTATGAGTAAATTCACAGTTTTCTGGCTCTTGGGAGAAGTAGGGTAACAGTGCAAAAACACTATTAAGCTTCAACAAAAGGGAAGGCTTCTATTTATAGGAAAAAGTGAGTTTCTAACCAAGCCAACTGCTGTGAATGATGAATGGTCCCTTGAACAACTTACGTGACTACTTATTAGTTCTTCGATTCTCATTGAGTGGTGATTTTGCTTTGATAATCAATGGAAGAGTAGTGCGCAAAAGGCAGGAACGATCTTTTCTTTGTAGAGAAATTACTTTCCCTGGCTATGTAGCTATCACACAACCACTGGATATGTAATCTTGGATTGAAGTAAATACAATTTCAATTTTTTTGCCTCACTATCTTATTAAGGTTTTTCAATTGTCTTGTGTAAGTTTTATTTTTTTGTGATAGTGTAAGGTTGGTCACACAAGCATTTGTGGCTTGAGCCACTAGTAGTAAATTAGAAATAACCTTGTGTGATGGAAGGATACGTTCTTGCTTTCGCATACCATTTTTTTAAATTTTTTTTGTACTTAAAAATTTTCAAAGTTTTTAAAAATTTTATAACAAGGTCGCCCATTTTTAAACGATACTTTACTCCTTTTCATCAATTGACAATTACCGTTCTCTCCTAACACTTGCTCTCAGTTTCGCACACCTTTCTGTATCACACACTCTCTCTTTCTTGCAATCACCCATAGTCATGGCACCTCTACTTGACGCACTTATTGCACAACTAGGAAAGCTTGAGCTACTTCATAGGGTTGACGAGATCGTCCCTATGTTTGAGGGAGCAATTGATGTGCATGCAACAATGCATCTACACGCGGATGCTTTTACAGATGTCATTGAGTATATGGATCAACACATGAGCACGTACTCCATCATGTTTGAGGGTGATGAGGGCCTATGGGTTCCGGTTGACCTCATCAAATTCAGGGAAGACAAGAATTTTAGATTTCGCCTATCAAGGTTTTTAAAATCCCTCACAGAAAAGGACTACAGGAATGAGGAGGAAGACTTGCTCTTGGATCTACAAATGGGCAACATCGGCACTTCTTTCGTGAGCTGGGACATGGTTTTGGTCCTTCTGTTACAAGAGGGTGTGGCGAAAGAAAGTGGCAAGGAAAAAGAAAAGGGCAAAGCAAAGCTAATGGAGCAGGTCCAAGAGGCCCATGCTGAGGAAGAGAATGTTACAGAACAATGGGAGGCCTCAATGGCATTGGTGGCTCTACAAGAGAATGTCCCCGAAGAGGTTCCGGACCTACTTCTAGAGGGCGATGAAGTACTTGAGGAGGTCCCAGACCTTGTTGTCATGTCTTTGCATCCAATCATTATTGATGGGAAAGAATTAAAGTCTATTTGGAAGATGACAACCTCACAAAAGCGCTTGCATACGATATTGGTAGCAGTTCCTTGGAAGATGTAGTGGCCAAAGCGCTCGTTTTGAAATAAAGCAAGATGCGCAATTCTATGAGAGCGTAGCTGTCTTTGAACCACACATGCCCTTGATTGCTGGCGATGCTCAAGACCAAGGAAGCATAAACTTGACAAATGAGCAACTAGTTGCAAGTGACGATGCAACTGAGGTATGTCCTAACTTCTTAGTTGTAAAGAATATTATTTTTAGTTGTATCATTTTACGCTTTCTAACTTCTATATTGACATGTTGATAGACTGCTTTTGAAGTGGACAAGTTTGCTATGCGCGTAGGAGGAACGCGGCCAAAGTCAAAGGGTCGAGATGCATCTCTTTGGCACTACATACCTGCCCTCAGAGCCGACATAGTGCGGGTTTTTCATTTAGACTATTCAGAGATCGCCTATGCCAAGCTCCTAGAATGTAAAGCACTTAGTGTAGTCTTGTCGGAGGACCCCTTAGCCTCAAACATAAATAAATGTATTTTGGTAGCTAGGGAAGCTGCCTTGTATTGCTTTACGGGAAAGCATCCCAGCTCAATTTTAGGCCATTGTGCCCTTTCTCAAGCTCAAGGAATCAATGAGCCGAGTGATATATTCCAAATCTTAGGCCAGAAACCAGTCTCTAGCACTCTCTCTCCTGAGCTCTTCCAAGATCTTATTAAAAAGATGTAATGCAAACTTCTCTTCCAAGTTTAATAAAAAAAATTTATTGTGCATTGTAAGTTGTGATTTTTACTGGTGTACTTGTGATTTACTATTTCAAGCCTCACAATTTCAAGCTTTTGTTCATGTGTTAATAGAAAATATTGTTTAGGATTCATTTTAAATGTGATCGTGATTAAAAAAAGTATTCGGGATTGGGTTAGAGCGATACGAAAAAATGTTGTATTTATAGATGTATACACACTCACACATATATATATATATATATATGTACATATATGTATATATATATACATATATATGTGTGTGTGTGTGTGTGTGTGTGTGTGTGTGTACCTATATATATATAAAAGATTTTGGGGCTATTAAAAGATATATATATAAAAGATATATAGGATATATATATATATATATATATATATATATATATATATATATATATATATATATATAAGACATAAGATATTATAAGATTTTGGGGCTATTATAAGATATATATATATATATATATATATATATATATATATATATATAATATCTTATATAAATATATAAGATTTTGGGGCTATTAGGACACCTAAAGGGCCCCATTGGCACTGAGCATACAAAAAAAATTGGACTCAACAAAGAATTTAACACAACTCAAAAAGCTTCCATTAATGTTTGAAAATGCTACAAAGGATTTTGGGAACATTAGAAAAGTTTGTAGGGAGAATTACAAAGTGGGTTAGCCTATTGAGGTAGAAGGCTATGCTCTAAACGTAGGGCTAGGGCCATATCTACAGGCTTCAAAGTGACTCTCTTGGCATGTACCATACACAGCACTGAGTCTTCCAAAAATAGAAACTACAATATCTTCAACAGCTTCTTGAAGAGCTTCAAGAGCTGTGCTCTGTATGCGCGGTCAACCCTGTCAGTAAATTTTTCCATTGTTTCTCTCACCAATCGAGAGAATGGTGCCTTGGGGATGAGAAGATCTGTGCTTTTATGATATTTTCTAATCTCTTGTAGCGCGACTGTCCCTGGCCTCCATTTTCTCTTCTTCTTTGTAACCGGTGGAGGCGGTGGTGGTCTTTGATTCTCCCACGGTGGTCGTTCAGACCTGAACTTCTTTTTCTTTTGTGCACGCTCTTCCTCTTCTATCTGGTCTCGAAACTTGCCCTCCATTCTTTTGTCACACATCTTGACTGGACGTCTAGATGTTGTGGCTGTGCTTGGCTTGCCCTCCTTGCGTCCTCTTTGGGCTGCTATCTCTTTTGCATTTCTTTCTCCCAAGCAGCCCTCGCAAGAGCAAACTCTTTGTCAATGGTATCTTTCGTGATGCCATAGGACAAGAGCTCGACCTCCCTGTTCTATAAGATAACCTCTAGTTGCTCTAGGGTGTCGGCCTCAATAACAATCTCGGGTGGTTGCCCTTGACCTTCCTCAGCTTCTTTTTGATGCCGCTCTTCTTCCGCTTCTCTACTGAGCTCTGCTTCTTCAGCTTCCTTCTCGCGCTGCGCTTCTTCGGCCGCCTCCTTCCTACACTCTGCTTCTCTCATCTCCTTTGCCTCTTGTTCTGTTACTATAGGTAGATTTGTCCTTTTTGCTGTAGCAGGTAGTGGGCCGAGTTGATCAAAAAACTGCTCGTCTTGCTCCTGTTCTTCTGGCATGGCCTAGGTATGTACGTGTGCGAGAGATAGTGGGAGGGCAAGAGAGAGTAGAGCACAAAGAAGAAATTGAAATGTGGTGGTTATAAATGAAAGATGACTTAAATATGTCTATAAATATATTTTTTAAAAACTTTTAAAAAATTTAAAAACACAAAAAGATTATAATCAGAGAGTTTAAGCCCATGAGGAACCACACCGACGCTTGCTTGCTACGCACTACCGTAGTCTCTCCCTTGATCGCGGTTGTATCCTTCAGTTCTTCTTGCATTAACAGTTTTCATTATTTGACGCCTAAGAGACAAATTACCGCGAGATTTCTGCCTTTTTTTTGCCAACCAGAATACGATAGAACCAGTTGAACATTTCATGGAGCGCAGTACTCTTGACTTTGCCACCACCACCATGGCGAGTGCCCTTAAAATACATGGCCTTTGCTTGGTAATGTGATTTCTCCATGCCTTGATTTCTCCAAAGTGCTAAAGAGCCATATCTATCAAGAAAGTATGGCCCATGTGCATACAATATATGCTGCATAGAAAATTACAAAAAGTCAACAAACATTATGAAGAATATACTACAAGGACACAAGAAATATAACATTACCATGTAGTGAGTAATGTGTGTTTCTCCCCATGCCTCGACCATTTCTTTTGTAAATCTACAAGTGGCTTGTTTAAGTGCCTCAATACCATGGTCATCCAGGTGAGGTCGCTCTAGAAGATCGACCATTTTATCACACCTCCCATACACGTGCACGTTTTAGGCCAAGCCTGGCATCATTTCCTCGATATGTTGGTTTGATAGCAATGTCTTGCCGTTGATCCACCCATGCAAATTTTATTAGGGTTGTCTTGTGTAGGGTTTGATTTTCTATCCTTTGTCAAGACCACTACTCCAGCATGTAGTCCAATAGAGGATAGTACACCCTCTAGTGCACGTATTGACTCTTCTCGTCGATCTTCGGGCTCCATGTTCCAGACATAGTTTATGTGGAGCATCAATATCTTATCCAAAATCCTGAGTCTTGCATGTAATGTGCACACATGCACTTGACATAGTGGAATGTCCAAGATTGGGTTCCAAGCATTGTCCTCCTGGTCACGACTAGGTGGCTTGCTCTGGTCACAACTTAATATGCCATTATGCCATACCTTTGATCCTTTCCTCTATTCAGCATCAAAAACGATTGCTTTTTTTTTCACCCACCTGTTTTTGACTTTTGCCTTTGCTAGGTTGTTTCCCTTTTACTCTTGAGTCTACTGCTGTCTTGGAATGACAACAGTAAACACATGAGAATATAGTATTTGCACTTGTTTTACAACCCAATATACACTTCAAGGTTTTTAGATTGCCACCCAAGTGCCATTCAATGTTAAAGTAGCCTATCCCGCGAACATTAAGCTTTTGACCATTGACCTGACAAGAGACGACATGTTGAATGCCAGACTGTTCAAAATACCACCTCAAGGTATCATGGTTCTCTTTTGGGAGGAGGAACCATGCTGCTTGCCACCAGATGTTCTTTTCTGATTGAATGCCGTAGTAGTCTTTCTTATGCCCTTGACCCCTATTATTGCTGTCTTGACTTGCATCCAACTCTTGGGTCTCTAAAGGCTTTCCTCTAAGTGCTCGGCTCATCAAGGTTAAACTAACACGCTCCAGTCTTTGACCTTTAACCACTTGACATTCATCCAGCTTCAAGATAAACACGGCATTTCCACCTGTCTCTTCAAGTGTGAGGCCATAGTACTGAATCATTGCTTTTTGTAGCACTTCCATGTCAATGTAGACATTGTTATATGCATTGTATTCAAAGAGTTTGTTTGTTGGCATTGGCATAATATCCTCCACCCACTTGTACCCATTAAACATGGATGCAATATCACCATTAGCACACTTCTTTACCATCTGTAAGCTATAAAGTGTTGGAAGCAAGGATTGCATAACTCCCTTTGCTTGCAATCCTAAAGTGATTGACCTGTACATTGCTCTGTAACCTTTCTGGCTAATACCTGCTGAGTCACATATATCAAGCATCTCTTTGGGTGTGACAATTTCTTTGATTTCCTTCAAGAAATGTCGACGAAGGGTCTCCCGCAGCTTATCATTACCAGAACCTGTTATCATTTCCATGATATCCTTCTCCTGAAGGTCATGCTAAAGAAGGGAGACATTAACATTGTCCTCAGAGTTGTTACATCCTAGTATAGCTGTTGCACATGCCCTACAATCGCAAGAGTCACCCATGAGAGTTCTCCATTTGTAAGCTTCCATTGCTTGTAAGGAAACGCAATGGACAACTATTGCTTGGCAATATGGTAGCGCATCACAACCTTCTCAACTATTACTCCGCATCAGATGGTGTCTCCATTGTGTTGAACAACTTTTTTATCCCATGCAAGTGATAAGAAACAAGTGAGACCTCTCTCCCCCTTTGCAATCCATAAAGTTGGGGTGCGATGTATGTCACTTGTACGGAACAGGTACACAAAGAGGTGTAGAGGTATGAAGCAGGTTATGGTTGCTTTGTGAGATCCATGTGTGCACCTTGCTTTCGATCTACAAACAAGCCATGGCCACTGAAGCATTGTCTAGAATTGGCCATTCAACAGAAGTGAGAGTTGGTGTAGGTTCTGGAACTAATTTTCCAGTACCATTTGCTGTCGTGGGAACCACATATGTATCCTCATAGAAGAAGATGTTTCGTGCAAGAAGTTGTGCAGCTAGACACCCTCCAAAGATTAAACTACCAAGCTCCACATGGTATGCTTCAAAGGTTCCTGAAATTGCCTCCATAGGCTCCCACTCACTATAGTTTGAGGAAAAAATATCTACGCAAAGGAACCCAAGAACAATCAAGGCAGTGCTCAGTATACCATTATTAGCACACAATTGATTTTAAAACAAGAATATAAAGTGGTGAAATGACTTACAATTTGCAGGAAATCGTTGATGTTGGTCATGGTCTGCTAGTGTCAGCTCTGTTGCCTTGTAAACATGTTGGACCTTGGCTAGCTTTTTTCCATCATGATCTTGTTTGAGCTCCAATATCCGCCCTTTCCAATGGTGACTTTGTATATCAACATATCGCTTTGACACCTTGTGGGTTCCTCTTGTACTAGGCTGCATCGTAATCCAATTCCACTTCTCGTACTGTTTAATGTTCCAGTGCCCATCCTCATCTTGACCACTGCTACAAGAGAGAGATTGAATACTGATCGGAGGCCTTCAAGATTTAGAAGAAGACATCAACAGATGTATATATTAGGGAGATTATAAACCTTGATGGCAAAGGAAAATAGAATGGTGAGGAAAAAACTTAGACTAGGGAGATGTACATAAGAGAAGGAGTTGTAGAGCAAGTTCTAAGGGCTTGGCTGTGCTATTACTGCACTTTGAAAGAGGATATTAGAGGGGGTGAGAGGAGACAATGAGTAAGATTATGAGAGCCAAAGCCTTTTCAACTCAAGCTTCCATAGCTTGGCTCTGCTGTTACACTCTGTAAAAGGAGGTTGGACAAGGTAGAAGGATGAAGTAAGGAAGTGTAAGTGAGGATCAAACTTCCATAGCTTCTGAGAGGAGGTTGCAGATCAAGCTTCCATAGTTTGGCTCTGCTCTTACACTCTGTAAAAAGAGGTTGGAGAAGGTAGAAGGATGAAGTAAGGAAATGTAAGTGAGGATCAAACTTCCATAGCTTCTGAGAGGAGGTTGCAGATCAAGCTTCCATAGCTATAGATCTAGGTTTGTGAGTGAAGAGAGAGGTAGATAGCTAAAAGAAGTAGTCTAAAGAGTGAAAAACGCCCTGCTATGAGAAAGGGGGAAGAGAGCGTTTTGGAGGAAAGATGGGAGAGAGGGATAGTGGAAAGTGAAGGAAAATGTGCATTGAATGCAAGATAATGATGGGAGCTCATTTTTGGGCCTCTATCACTTTAGAGACCTTACTTAATGATGGCTGTAGCTATTCTTTTCTATAAAAAATAGAGGAAAAATTCATATATGTATAAATTTTTTGAGTTTTAGGTGATTTTAAAAATTAAAAAAGAGCCTATTTAGCCTATTATTCTAAGTTTGACCACTACCTTCTAGGCTCTTACAAACCATTGGTTTCAGTCCACATGTAATCTCCCTATTTGTCTATTTCTTAATCACCTCCATTAGGCAATGGCAAATAAAAGGGCCCAAAAAGACTCCATTGAGTTCCTAATGGGCTAGCATTGCTTTTTCCTGCTCGGCTTCTTGCAGTTTTGCCACACTCTCCTAAGTGTCCTCTCCCTCTTCCTGTGCACTTTCTTCATTTATCAGTACTTCAAGATGAGCCACCAATACTTCTGGATTGTATCTTTGTACAATCCTCTCTATGTCCAGCTCAAATAGCGATAGTAGATCTAGATTCTCCTTCATGATTTGCTCTTCTTTGTCGTCTTCTACCCCTTCCACGTAGTTTAGGCCCTCTATATGCATCGGTTTGCTAGCTAGGTTTAGCCTATCTTTTTTAGCACAACTGAAGTGCAAAATTTATTTTTACCTCTCTTGATTGTGATCTTGTCCGTATCCCAGTTGTGCTTTATCGTTCCACTCCGGAGCCAAAGGTCTTCCCAGGAGCATGAGATATGCACCTGCCTATTTCAATCATCTTGAGATATGCACTTGCCTATTTCAATCATCTTGAGAACTATGAACATGGCAGTGAACATGCATAGTGTCACTTCTATTTGTCCTCCTCTAGTTATCCCAACTTGTCGGACCCTTCTCTAGTGTCAACCATGCAAATCTCAAATGGAGATGGCTGCATGTAAGTAGTTCCTAGCTTTTTAGTCAAACTATCTAATATTATATTTACTCCTGAACCTCTAACCCTTGTCACTGTCTCTCCTCCGATCTTGATGGTCACTTCCAGAATGGGTGTGTCACAATCCTGGACTGTTTCCACATTCCTGTATTCAATTGTCGGGTTTTCCAGTTTCTGCAAGGGCATTTGCACTAGATTCTCATTTGGCACTATGGCTTGAAGTAGCCTTTTCTTGTAATTGGGAACCAAATTCAGCATTTGATCCAGCATGATGTTCAATTTCATTTTGTCGAGGTCCTCCCACAGGCCGAATTTCTTCATGGAGTTGCTGCTTTTCTCCCTATCAGAGTTGGCAGGCCTTGGTCTCTGTACATCTTTCTTTCTCTTCCCTTTCATGTTCTTAACTTCCCCTTGTTAGTTTTCTTGTCTGGATTCCTTCCATATTTCCTTCTTTTACTTCTCTCAGACACTTCTGCTGCTCTAGGCTATAATTGGCTCTAGTTGGTAGTTCGGCACCAGCTTCTTTCCTATGCCAATCTCTGCTCTTTTGTTGACCAGGCTTTTCCTGTCTAGATTTTCCTCAAGATGCTCTCCCAAGGATAGGATTTCCTCACTTGTGCTCACCATCCCTTGTGTGCTCTGCACCAACTTGGTGATTCTTTCTTGAACCCTATGCTGCCCTGCCCACTGTTCTAGCTCCTTTTTTTATTCTGCCTCAACATTCCTACATGTCAAAATGTCTTGACAAGTCCTTGTGATCTTGTCACAACCATCACTTTTGATGGCTTCTCTTGTTCCTTTGGTGCTCCTTGGTCTACTTTTACCTTTTTCAAGCTGCATCAGCTCCCTCCTACTAGGTTTGCCTCCCTTTGCAGCCTTGCTTCTTGCAGTTCTTATTGCTGATGGCACTAAAATATGGGGCAATCATTCTGTCTATGTCCTAGACCATGCAATAAAAATACCCTCCCCTCGGTCCAAATCTTCACCTCCTCTTCCATAAGGTGTGTTGACTTGAGGTCTTGTCGCGACCTGGTTTAGGTTGCTACTACTGCATTTCCATCACCCTCGGATTTTTGTTCCGGTTATTGTATTAACACGTCTGTACAATGTGATTGTTACTTTCGCAAATAGTGCATATTTGCTAAGTGTTCCTGAACTAGCACTCCTCCTTTATGTGCCCTTGATTATTACACTTGGTGTACCACATGTTTGTTCTGAGTTTGGATTCTACGTGTCCGGCAATCTTGGTGAGGGCAACCTTTAGTTCTTCCTGAACATTTAATGCCTGCTTCTTGCCTTTCTTTTTTCGGGGCTTCCACGCTTTGGCATTTGACTGATGACTCTCTGACTCTGAGGTGTCTTCTCAGGAATTCAATTATGAAGTTTCTTCTTCTTTCTTCTTCCTTTTGTCCTTCTTCTTCTTCTTGGGATCTTTGCTTGTTTGCTTCAGGATCCCTTCATTTCTGGTAGCTCCTGCCCACCACTTGTTCAAATGTAAGGGCATCCAAGTCGAATGAGGCTACTACCATCTCTGGAGCTTTTCTCTCAGTCCTCTCACACGGACCCTTGGCTCAACGTGGTTGGAGTAGGATGATTGGGCTCATCTAGGCGCATCAGTATTGCTTGGAATTCAGCTGCATAGTCTTCCGTTGGCCTCTTTTTCTATGTCAACCTCTGTAGTTTTTAAAACACCTCCATTATGGTCTTGTCTTTCTTGAATCTTTTCATGAAGGCCTTCTTTAGTTCTTCAAATGTCTTGAAGTGCTCCAGACCATATTGTGCATACTAGTTGGTACCCATCACTGTCGTAAAATATTTTATCTTTTGCGGCAACGGAGCTCTGGTGGTGGCCCCAGGAACATGGTTTCGAAGACGAAGATGTGGTCGTTTGGATCCTCCTCGCTCTTTTCCTTGAATTTAGGATACTTGAGGGACATCCTTCCCATAGCTGCCGGTTCTTCTCTTTCCTAAGCTTCTTGCCTCTTGTTTTGTGGCTCTTGGTGATCTACTTCTTGATTCCTTAGTGGTTCATGAATCTGTCTTTCCAGATGGCATGGAACCCCTTCTATTAGTCTTCTTGGTGGACGATGTAGTTGTCCTTCATGCTCTGCAACTTCGGCCTGTCTACTGCGGGTGGTGTCATATTACTCTATTTGAGCTATCTTCATTCTCCATGCATGCTCCATTTTGCTCCTATGACTCTGTCTTGAACATACCTAACCCCACTATGTGTGAACTCCCTTTTCTTGGTTGATTTTAATTAGCTTCACTCTTTGGCTGACTGTGCATGACTGACCCAGGACTAACCTCTATTTTCTCACTTCTCTACATGGCGTACCAATTCTGTTAGCAGGATCGCCAAAAGTTTCGGTGTCTAGTCAGGACGTGGCACTTACGTGGTTCCAGACCAGCTAGTCGGCTTCAGAGGAGACACGACCAATGCAACTCCACCCAATGCGATAAGCTAATGCGTGAACGTTGAGCTATTGTCTACCTAAGTGTGAGGAGATTAAGCATGAATGCAAGCAGGTTAGTTCTTATGGCTATCCAGATTCTAGACAACCCATTAAAGAATAAGTTAACACAAGATTGAATACAACACATATAAAGATCAATAGATAGAAAGTAATAATGAGACAAGACCTTATCCATTCTTGAATATTACGGTACAATTTCTTAGAAGAAATATGTCCATGAACTTCTCTCTCAACTCTTCTGTGTCTCTATTCGGTAGTGTTTCTCTCCTCAGAGGCCAAGTAGACTCCACATGTATCTCTATCCAGACAGTAATGCACCCTCTTCTGTAGTCCCAGAGCAGCCGGGTACATTAAACTCACTCTCACTTCTCCATCCCCTTATTCGACTAATCTCTCTTTTTCCATTGCAACTACTACCCGTTCATCAAGAAGCTATTACAAAACAAGAAAACCCATTTTATTGAACAACGGTGAGGCCAACAGCAATCTGGGCGGTGGCCAAATGGCTGGTTGGCCGCAAACAGGTGAGCCTCAAAACTCTTCAAAACAAAGCTAGGTAATGGGCTAGCCTTATTTCCAAAATGATCATAAGATGCCAATTCAAGGAAAAAGAGAAGCAACTAGTTATGTTAGAACTTGAGGGCGAGCCTCAAAATTTTCTCAAATAAAACTGTGGTCTTGAAGTTGAGGGTGAGCCTCTAAAGAAACGTGAATTGAAAGTGGTGGTCCTTAATGAGACTGAAGGTGATGGTGTGAGTAAAAAGAGAATCTTGAACCTTAAAAGGTTTCAAATTTAAATGAAATAATGAGTGGGCATTATTTTGAAAATCATCAACAAAGTTAACAATAGATTTGAAAAAGGCCGTCAAGATTTGACAAAAAAACTTAAAATGATTGTCAAGCTTGACTACTCATGGTGGCTGCTCCTGGTGAGACAACATTGGGCACAAGTAGTTATTGACCTCGTTTACCAGCCAGCTCTTGCAACACCTTCTTTCTAGCCACCTCGTGTAGCTCCTTTGCCAATTGCCTCTCGTACCTCCTCATCCAACCACCTCACCTGCCACTTGTAGCTCCTCTACTAGCGAAGTTTGACAAAACTGGTAAAACCACCGTGATGAGATCTCTCTCTTTCTCTCTTGTAGCTCCTCCTCCAACCACCTTATCAAACCACTTGAAGCTCCTCCGCTAGCCAAGTTCTATAGAATTGATGAAACTACCCTGATGAGCTCTCTCTCTCTTTACACACACACACCTAAAGTTTGCCATAGTCATAAAAAGCTTAGCATAATATGCAAAAGTAAGGAAAAAAGGGATCAAGTAGAGTTTGGATGCCCTGTTCTTATGACTCTCACTTCGCTTTTCAAGCAAGCATCCACACCAATATTTTCAACTTCTAAGCCCTTCTTTGCATGCTTACCTTCTTGCAAGTTCATAGACCTCTTGAACTCTGTAGTCGTGGGCTTGTTGGAGCACCCCCCATGCCTTTATTTCTACAAATTGATGTCTTGTGGTGGCCAAATAGAGTGGTGCACAAGCATTTCTACTAGTTTAGATGGATTCACAAGACGTTTTACATAAAATCCCACTAGTGTTCAACATAATATAGCCAGATCCATTTACATGTATACATCATCTAACACATCCATACATCCCATTGCATATTTTTGGCTAGAATATTTCCACTTTGCCCCCCATAGCTAGCCTTTGGATAGAGCAACCTCTTCCATGTGCTAACATTATGAAGCAACATCTTCGTGCACCAATGTGGGAACCAGTCTAAAGTTGCACGTGTTGTGATGCAATTAAAAGGGAGAAAGAAAAATGAGGAAAGACGTACCAAATAATCTTAGATATTGATGTACATTCAACACCTTTGAAATTCATAGCGATATTTTAAACAAGTGTCCAACTTAACTCCCAGGACCATTTGTACCATGTGTGCATTATCTGCTAATACATCCATACATCCCACTACTATGACAAAATATCTCCACTTAACAACATGCCCCCATAGCTCACCTTTCGAAGGACACACACACACACACACACAATGTTAGCTTAGAATCACTCAAGTGTTGTAGGTGTGGTCACATTGAAATGCACTTAAGATTTAAGGAAGAAGTGTGCACGGGAAATCAACAATGTGCACAAATAGATCGCAAATAGGCGAACACCAACACGGACAATTTGGAGAAGAGCTACTCTATAAAAAAAATCGAAGTCAAAATGTGAGGCAGGCTTTCACTAATTTACACTTGTAGGCATGGTGGGTGACAAACACTACAAGTGTAACAATACAAGCTTTATGGTGGTAATAAAATCTTTGAAAAATTGGAATGAAAACAACAATTAGGCTTAGATGATGGAGAATCGAGGGAGCACCAAGGCATGTGCTTGTTTATTCACTAAGCTATGTTCTTCTATTTTAGTCCAACCCTAGGAGGTGCTGCTCAAGGTAAATTTATGGATGATCTTGGGTGCCACGTCAATGTTCTAGACCAAGAACTCGTTGACATCTTCATCTGGCACGCCCTCTTGGAAGTAGAATGAACTTACGATACAATGTCTTAGAAGAAATCTATCCATGAACTTCTCTCTCAGCTCTACTGTGTCTCTATTCGTTGGTACTGTTTCTCTCCTCAGAGCCCAAGTAGACTTTACATGTATCTCTATCCAGATTGTAATGCACTTTCTTCTATAGTCCCAACCGGGTAGACTAGACTCACTCTCACTCCTCCATCCCCTTATTTGACTAATCTCTGTTTTTCCATTACAACCACGGGTACTACCTGTTCATCAAGAAGCTATTACAAAACAAGAAGACCCATTTTATTGAACAACGGTGAGGCCAACAGCAATCTGGGTGGTGGCCAAATGGGCTGGTTGGCCGTAAACAGGTGAGCCTCAAAACTCTTCAAAACGAAGCTAGGTAATGGGCTCGCCTTATTTCCAAAATAATCATAACATGCTAATTCAAGGAAAAAAAGAAGAAACTAGTTACGTTATAACTTGAGGGCGAGCCTCAAAATTTTCTCAAATAAAACTGTGGTCTTGAAGTTGAGGGTGAGCCTCTAAAGAAATGTGAATTGAAAGTGGTGGTCCTTAATGACCGAAGGTGATGGTGTGAGCAAAAAGAGAATCTTGAACCTCAAAAGGTTTCAAATTTAAATGAAATAACGAGTGGGCATTATTTTGAAAATCATCAACAAAGTTAACAATAGATTTGAAAAAGGCTGTCAAGATTTGACAAAAAAACTTAAAATGATTGTCAAGCTTGACTACTCATGGCTGCTCCTGGTGAGACAACATTGGGCACAAGTAGTTATTGACCTCGTTTACCAGCCACCTCCTACAACACCTTCTTTCTAGCCACCTCGTGCAGAACCTTTGCCAATCACCTCTCGTAGCTCCTCATCCAACCACCTCACCTGCCACTTGTAGCTCCTCTACTACTAGCGAAGTTTGACAAAACCGGTGAAACCACCTTGATGAGATCTCTCTCTCTTTCTCTTGTAGCTCCTCCTCCAACCACCTTATCAAACCACTTGAAGCTCCTCCGCTAGCGAAGTTCTATAGAAATGATGAAACTCCCCTGTTGAGCTCTCTCTCTCTTTACACACACACACCTAAAGTTTGCCATAGTCATAAAAAGCTTAGCATAATATGCAAAAGTAAGGAAAAAAGGCAGTAAGTAGAGTTTGGATGCCATGTTCTTATGACTCTCACTTCGCCTTTCAAGCAAGCATCCACACCAATATTCTCAACTTCTAAGCCCTTCTTTGCACGCTTACCTTCTTGCAAGTTCATAGACCCTTTGAACTCTGTAGTAGTTGTGGGCTTGTTGGAGCACCCCCATGCCTTTATTTCTACAAATTGATGTCTTGTGGTGGCCAAATAGAGTGGTGCACAAGCATTTCTACTAGTTTAGATGGATTCACAAGACGTTTTACATAAAATCCCACTAGTGTTCAACATAATATAGCCAGAGCCATTTACAACATGTATACATCATCTAACACATCCATACATCCCACTTGCATATTTTTGGTTAGAATATTTCCACTTTGCCCCCCATAGCTAGCCTTTGGATAGAGCTATGTTCTTCTATTTTCCTCCAACCCTAGGAGGTGCTGCTCAAGGTAAATTTATGGATGGTCTTGGGTGCCACGTCAATGTTCTGGACCAGGAACTCGTTGACATCTTCATCTGGCACGCCCTCTTGGAAGTAGAGGGAGAGCTTGGGTTCTTCCCACCTGCCAACGCTGCTTGGGTCGAGCTGTCGGCCGTTGAGGCCCACGAACACAACAGTGACGGACTCGGCTTCTGCCAAGGGGCTGGACGGAGGGCCTCCGTCTCATTGCTAAACAGATCGTCGGTATTATTCAACTGCTCCGCCATCGTTATACCCAGCCTGACCATCGTCTTTGTGAGATCAAGAGAGCCCCTCATGCACTTCTGCTTTTCACAGTTAGCGCACCTCACTGCGTTGGACCTCGCAAACACAGAGATCGCTCCGGCAAAGCTGGGTGAGCTCAGTGGCGTCTCGGCATTGGCATACGGCTTGCCCAAAAACAGACGTATAATGAAAGGCCCGTTGAAAGCTCTATGTAGTCTATGATGAACCTCCATTATTAGATGAAGATTTTGAAATCCTCGAACAAAAAATTATTTTAGACCATGAGCAGACAATAATAAGAAAAGGTAATATTTATCATCAATATTTGGGCATGTATAAAGGACACCCCATTAAACATTTCAATGGCTACCTAATCATGCCTATCCATCCTTGATTGCATCTTATGTTCATACTAGCCCATGATGATTATTTATAATTTCGAGACAACTGAGGACTGTTGCTTGTCACCCTCAGGGCATGATATGAGGAGATGCTTCATGGAATATATATTTCCACATTCTCTATTATTTATGAATTAGAGCTAATTCATGAATATATATTTCATTGTTTAAACATTGACTCTAGATGTGTTGATAGATATGTGGATCACTCTAGTGGCGTCATGAGTGAGGAGATTAATTCGAGCATTATTGTCAAATGGTTATGATCATTGTTATACGCTTTTGACCAATCATTCGATTCCATGCTTTTAGATATTTTCTCAGCTCCATAGAGACTCGTGAGTGATTAGGGTAGACTTTTAGATTATACACCTAACGTGGACTAACATTATTCTAGGCTATGTGATTATTACTTAAGCACTTTGTGTCGTAATCATGAAAACAATAGTCTTCAGTTTATGCAGCAAGCATGAGTGTAGGCATGCTGTTATTTGTGGTGTAAGCATGATGTGTGAAGTATTCCGATGCATACTTATCTCTAGATTTGTGTGGGATAAATTCTGGTGGTATGGAACACTAGAATTTATTACACATAGAAGTCCTTGATACAATGTCTCTTTTACATGTCTACGATGAATACTTAGTGTTATCTATGGATGGATACCTTATCACAAATTGAGTGTTGGTTGTGAGTGAATCCAATCAGTTGTGACGTGTGATGCATGTAAGGAATGTGTGAGTTTGATTGTGAGTGAATCTGATCAGCTTTTCTGAATTAATTCTTGATGAGGGTAACCTAGTGTGGTATAAGAACCAAGAGTGAATCTGATTATTTAGAGGGTGACCTTAGTTGGTTTTATGAGTGAATCCAACCAAGACACGTGTGAAACGTGTGGTATACTCAGGTGAATACGTGTGACATGTATGAAAACATTGTGAGTGAATCCAATGTAGGAGTTTGATTATGAGTGAGTCCAAAAAACTCTAAGACATATGTGACACATGTAAAGATTATGGGAGCTTGATTGTGAGATAATTCAATCAAATCTAAGACATGTATGATGCGTGCAAAGTTATGTGAGTTTGATTTGTGAGTAAATCCGATCAACTCTCAGGCATGTGCAACACGTGTGATTATATTGGGAGTAAATCCAATTAATTTTTAAGAGTGATTCCAATGTGAGAGTGAATCCAATTAATTGTTGTGGGTGGGTGAATCCAATGTGGGAGTGAATCCACTTAAATATATAATGACATTGTGAGCGAATCCAATGTGGAAATAATTAATATGTTGATCACTTGTGTGTACTGATAGTTACAACAACCAAGGACTGTCATGGGAGAGATTTTTGTAATATTTTACTATCCAATTTTTATAAAAAGAAAGCTTGTGGAGCAAGATTGGGCTAAAAATAGCCATGTAATCTATTTTTGATGGAATAAAATACTATAAAAATACTCAAGCGGGGATGCTTTGGGCACACGCTTGGTGTGGGTAGTTGGGACGCGATAGATGGTGTTTTGTTCAGGGCTTTGGCCTCCTCTACCCATTTGGTGTAGTAATCCATGGCCATGAGGATGTATTTGTTTCCTGTTCTTTGAGCTACTGGCTTGAATGAGCCCACAAAATCCAGACTCCATTTCTGGGATGTCTCTTCAATTGCCCAAGTCTCTAGCACATATTGCATTCCTTTGCAAACTTGTGTGTGCATATTTTAATGCAATTGGCCACAAACCTGTGTGGAACACCTTCCACCTCATAACTTCTCCAGAAAAGTTCCCATCGCTTATCCCTTGGTGCGTTTCCACCAACATAGCCTATTGCTCATGTTCAGGGATGCATCTTCTCAATATCTTATCGATTCCCATCTTGTAGAGCTGTCGAGCCCTACCACCATGAATGACTTGCTTCGGAGAGTCAGCTTGTTTCTTTGATCTCTAGACTCTGGAAAGGATACGTCTCTGGATAGGAATTGCAGCATTTCATCATACTAGTTGGGTTCTTCTCCTTCTGTGCGAAAGAGCTACGCATCTGGGAAATCATCCTCCACCTCCCCGGTTCTTCTCTTGAATCAAGTCTTGATAGGAAGTTTGCTATACTGTGTGATTGTTCTTGGGTGTGTGCATTATGTTGAACTCGAACTCTTGTAACAAAAGCAGCCATCTGGCCAATTTTCTTGCTAGGTATGATTTGTTTATTAGGTACAAGAGAGCTTTGTCATCTACATGAAATTCCTACATTTTTCCCAATAGATAGTGTCTAGTAGATCATTCCAAGTTGTTGAAATCATGGTGGATCATAAGAAATTAGAGCCATGATTAAAGCATAATAAAGAGATTAATGAAAATAGATTAACACTATTCATTTGGGCATAATGTGGAGTGCAAAATGATAATAATCACACACACATCTTCAATGATATGATGCCTCTTAAATTGGGTGAAGGTACAATGGATTAGCTCAAGGCTAAACATTATTAGGGATGGGATTAGGCACTAACAAGAGGTTCCCCTCTATTCTCTCCCCTTGATTTGTGGATCTAAGTACCTTTTCCATGATTCTCTCCATTAGGCTTGGCTCCATGTGGCCCACTTGCATTTGGTGGAGATTCCCAGTAACTTGCCATTCTACCATGCTTGTTTTACATGTCCACATAACCTTAGAAACATATTCCATACTAATGTGTGAACATGTCATATGGAGCATTTCCAACACAAGTGACTCCTTTTTTGTAGTGGAGTAGTTCTTGTCCAGCCTAAATAACCTCCTGCTTGCATAGTAAACTGGTCTATACCAGCCCTCTTGTGCTTCTTGCATCAAAGCACTACCAATGGCAACATCAAAGGCATGGACAAACACATGAAATACCAAGTCATAGTTCAGCTGCTAGAGAATGGGTGCTGTCGTCGATAGTATTCTCTTGAGATTCCAGAATGCCTCTTGTTAGGATCTCAATCAGACATATTCTGCACCTTTCATCGTTAGAGTGTATAGGGACACTACCACATTTGCCTAGAACCTCATGAACCTGCTATGCCCTAGGAATCTTGCAAGTTCTTTGGCATTCTTGGGAAGCTATAGCTTTATAATGATTGCAACCTTTGCCGGATCCTCAGCTAGCCCTTCTGTAGATAGACACTATATGTGCTAAGAGGGATCCACTTGTTATTACAGTAAAGGCACACTTGGCTAGATTCATGCTCATTCTGGCCTTCTTCAACTTATCCAAGCACATTGTGAGGTGTGTTATGTGGTCTTCTTTCTTTTCGAACACACTAAAATCATCCACAAACACCCTCATGAAGGTGGTCAGATATTCATAGAATATTTCTTGAACCATCCTTTGGAATGTAGCAAGAGCATTTTTCAGCCTGAACATCATTACATTGAAGGCAAATGCCCCCCATTTCATCTCACAAAGGATGTTTTCTCTTTATCTTGTAGGGCCATTCATACTTGGTTGTAACCAATGAACTCAAAACACCATATTGGGGAATATGGGAATTTCCCACAAGTTTGGGACACGTGGTCAAAAGTTTGGATTAACCATAACTTGAACACCACTAATCCAAAATGAGCACTTTATAGCTCTTTAGATTCCATTTTTCAAGCGCTTTCCAACGATAGGTCATATGATAGGGTTTTGAGAAACTTACAAACATGTTATCCATGTCTCCTTTTTAAAGTATTCAAAAATGGGAATTGGGAAATTCCCAAATTCACTAATATGGTGTTTCAACTAGAAAGGAGTATGTCTCGTGTCTGGCTACCGCATCTAGCGAGGAATCTATGAATGGTAGCGGGAACGGATCCGATATGGAGGCGGCATTCATCTTGCGATAGTCGATATAGACCCTCAACTTTCCATTTTTCTTCAGGATGATGGGTATTGGTGAAAGCCATTATACCCTGTCCATAGGATAGATGAACCCAACTCTTAGCATCTTGTCAATTTATTCCTTCACTTGTTTTGCATAGTTGGGGTGCATTCTATATCTGCTTTGCCGCGGATAAGGGTTGCATCCTCTTTCAAGTTGATCTTGTGCTACTAGAAGCTAGGATCAGTCCCCTTCATGTCTGAGGAGGTGAACACATCTTTGTAGGACTTTAGCGATTCCAGGAGCCTTCCCCTAAATTCCTGATTTAGTTGGGCACTGATTCTTAAAGCTTTTGGCTCTTGGTCGTCCCCCAGGTCCACTTCTCGGACTCTGATGTTCGTCTTCTTGGACTTTGATGTTCCTCTTCCTGAGTTGGGCTTCTTCTTGCTTGAGGGCTAGCATTGCTTTTTCCTGCTCGGCTTGCAATTTTGCCACACTCACTAAAGTGTCCTCTCCCTCTTCCTGTGCACTTTCTTCATTTATCAGTACTTCAAGATGAGCCACCAGTACTTCTGGATCGTATCTTTGTACAATCCTCTCTATGTCCACCTCAAATAGCGATAGTAGATCTAGATTCTCCTTCATGATTTTCTCTTCTTCGTCGTCTTCTACCCCTTCCAAGTAGTTTAGGCCCTCTATATGCATCGGTCTGTTAGCTGGGTTTAGCCTATCTTTTCTAGCACAACTCAAATGCAAAATTTATTTTTACCTCTCTTGATTGTGATCTTGTCCGTATCCCAGTTGTGCTTTATCCTTCCACTCCGGAGCCAAAAGGTCTTCCCAGGAGCATGAGATATGCACCTGCCTATTTCAATCATCTTGAGAACTATGAACATGGCAGTGAACATGCATAGTGTCACTTCTATTTGTCCTCCTCTAATTATCCCAACTTGTCGGACCCTTCTCTAGTCAACCATGCGAATCTCGAATGGAGATGGCTACATGTTAGTAGTTCCTAGCTTTTTAGGCAAACTATCTAATATTATGTTTACTCCTGAACCTCCATCCAGAATAACCCTTGTCACTGTCTCTCCTCTAATCTTGATGGTCACTTCTAGAATGGGCGTGTCACAGTCCTGGACTGTTTCCACATTCCTGTATTTAATTGTCGGGTTTTCCAATTTTTGCAAGGGCATTTGCACTAGATTCTCATTTGGCACTATGGCGCTTGAAGCAGCTTTTTCTTGTAATTGGGAACCAAATTTAGCATTTGATCAAGCATGATGTTCAATTTCATTTTGTTGAGGTCCTCCCACACAGGCCGTATTTCTTCACGGAGTTGCTACTTTTCTCCCTATCAGAGTTGGCAGGCCTTGGTCTCTGTACATCTTTCCTTCTTTCACTTTCTCTTCCCTTTCATGTTCGTGACTTCCCCTTGTCAGTTTTCCAGTCTGGATTCCTTCCATATTTCCTTCTTTTTCTTCTCTGAGACACTTCTGCTGCTCTAGGCTATAATTGGCTCCAGTTGGTAGTTCGGCACCAGCTTCTTTCCTGTGCCAATCTCTTCTCTTTTGTTGACCAAGCTTTCCCTGTCTAGATTTTCCTGAAGATTCTCTCCTAAGGATAGGATTTCTTGACTTGTGCTCACCATCCCTTGTGTGCTCTCTGCACAACCTTGGTAATTTTTTCTTGAACCCTATGCTGCCCTGTCCACTGTTCTAGCTCCTTTTTTTATTCTGCCTCGGCATTCCTACATGTCACAATGTCTTGACAAGTCCTTGTGATCTTGTCACAACCATCACTTCTGATGGCTTCTCTTGTTCCTTTCCTGCTCCTTGGTCTACTTTTACCATGTTCACAGCTGCATCAGCTCCTACTAGGTTTGCCTCCCTTTGCGGCCTTGCTTCTTGCAGTTCTTGCTGATGGCACTAAAATATGGGGCAATCATTTTGTCTATGTCCTAGACCATGGAATAAAAATACCCTCCCCTCGGTCCAAATCTTCTACATCCTCTTTCATAAGGTGTGTTGACTTGAGGTCTTGTGGCGACCCGGTTAATAGCTGGAGGTTGCTACTGTTGCATTCCATCACCCTTCGATTTTGGTTCCGAGTATTATTTTAATACGTCTGTATAATGTGATTGTTACTTCTGCAAATAGTGCATATTTGCTAAGTGTTCCTGAACTGGCACTCCTCCTTTACGTTCCCTTGATTATTACACCTGGTGTACCACACGTTTGTTCTGAGTTTGGATTCTACGTGTCCTTCGACAATCTTGGTAAGGGCAACCTTTAGTTCTTCCTGAACATTTAATGCCTGCTTCTTGCCTTTCTTTTTTTGGGGCTTCCACACTTTGGCATTTGACTCATGACTCTCTGACTCTGAGGTGTCTTCTCTAGAATTCAATTATAAAGTTTCTTCTTCTTTCTTCTTCCTTTTGTCCTTCTTCTTCTTGGGATCTTTGCTTGTTTGCTTCAGGATCCCTTCATTTTTGGTAGCTCCTGCCACCACTTGTTCAAATGTAAGGGCATCCAAGTCGAATGAGGCTACTACCGTTTAGAGCTTTTCTCTCAGTCCTCTCACACGAACCCTTGGCTCAACGTGGTTGGAGTAGGATGGTTGGGCTCATCTAGGCGCATCAGTATTGCTTAGAATTCAGCTGCATAGTCTTCTGTTGGCCTCTTTTTGTATGTCAACCTCTGTAGCTTTTAAAACACCTCCGTTATGGTCTTGTCTTTCTTGAATCTTTTCATGAAGGCCTTCTTCAGTTCTTCAAATGTCTTGAAGTGCTCCAGACCATACTGTGCATACTAGTTGGTGGCTTTGCCACCCATCATTGTCGTAAAATATTCTATCTTTTGTGGCAAACAGACCTCTGGTGGTGGCCCCAAGAACATGGTTTCGATGGCAAAGATGTGGACGTTTGGATGCTCCTCGCTCTTTCCCTTGAATTTAGGATACTTGAGGGACATCCTTCCTATAGCTGCCGGTTCTTCTCTTTCCTAAGCTTCTTGCCTCTTGTTTTGTGGCTTTTGGTGATCTACTTCTTGATTCCTTTAGTGGTTCATGAATCTATCTTTCCGCATGGCATGGAATCCCTTCTATTAGTCTTCTTGGTGGACGATGTAGTTGTCCTTCATGCTCAGCAACTTCGGCCTATCTACTGCGGGCGGTGCCATATTACTCTGTTTGAGCTATCTTCATTCTCCATGCATGTTCCATTGTGCTCCTATGACTCTCTCTTGAACATACCTAACCCCACTATGTGCGAACTCCCTTTTCTTGGTTGATTTTAATTATCTTCACTCTTGGGCTGACTGTGCATAACCTCTATTTTCTCACTTCTCTACATGGCGTACCAATTCTGTAGCAGGATCGCCAAAAGTTTCGGTGTCTAGTCAGGACGTGGCACTTACGTGGTTCCAGACCAGCTAGTCGGCTTCAGAGGTGACACGACCAATGCAACTGCACTCAATGCGATAAGCTAATGCGTGAATGTTGAGCGAGAAGATTAAGCATGAATGCAAGCAGGTTAGTTCTTATGGCTATCCAGATTCTAGACAACCCATTAAAGAATAAGTTAACACAAGATTGAATACAACACATATAAAGATCAATAGATAGAAAGTAACAATGAGACAAGACCTTATCCATTCTTGAATATTATAGTACAATGTCTTAGAAGAAATTTGTCCATGAACTTCTCTCTCAACTCTCTTGTGTCTCTATTCGGTACTGTTTCTCTACTCAGAGCCCAAGTAGACTCCACATGTATCTCTATCCAGACAGTAATGCACCCTCTTCTGTAGTCCCAGCAGGCCGGGTACATTAAACTCACTCTCACTCCTCCATCCCCTTATTCGACTAATCTCTCTTTTTCCATTGCAACTACTACCCGTTCATCAAGAAGCTATTACAAAACAAGAAAACCCATTTTATTGAACAACGGTGAGGCCAACAGCAATTTGGGCGGTGGCCAAATGGGTTGGTTGGCCGCAAACAGGTGAGCCTCAAAACTCTTCAAAACGAAGCTAGGTAATTGGCTAGCCTTATTCCCAAAATGATCATAAGATACCAATTCAAGAAAAAAGAGAAGAAACTAGTTATGTTGTTAGAACTTGAGGGCGAGCCTCAAAATTTTGTCAAAAAAAACTGTGGTCTTGAAGTTGAGGCCGAGCCTCTAAAGAAACGTGAATTGAAAGTGGTGGTCCTTAATGACCGAAGGTGATGGTGTGAGCAAAAAGAGAATCTTGAACCTCAAAAGGTTTCAAAATAACGAGTGGGCATTATTTTGAAAATGATCAACAAAGTTAACAATAGATTTGAAAAAGGCCGTCAAGATTTGACAAAGAAACTTAAAATGATTGTCAAGCTTGATTACTCATGGCTGCTCCTGGTGAGACAACATTGGGCACAAGTAGTTATTGACCTCGTTTACCAGCCAGCTCCTACAACTCCTTCTTTCTAGCCACCTCGTGTAGCTCCTTTGCCAATCACCTCTCGTAGCTCCTCATCCAACCACCTCACCCGCCACTTGTAGCTCCTCTACTAGCGAAGTTTGACAAAACCGGTGAAACCACCTTGATGAGATCTCTCTCTCTTTCTCTTGTAGCTCCTCCTCCAACCACCTTATCAAACCACTTGAAGCTCCTCCGCTAGCGAAGTTCTATAGAAATGATGAAACTCCCCTGTTGAGCTCTCTCTCTCTTTACACACACACCTAAAGTTTGCCATAGTCATAAAAAGCTTAGCATAATATGCAAAAGTAAGGAAAAAAGGCAACAAGTAGAGTTTGGATGCCATGTTCTTATGACTCACTTCGCCTTTCAAGGAAGCATCCACACCAATATTCTCAACTTCTAAGCCCTTCTTTACATGCTTACCTTCTTGCAAGTTCATAGACCCTTTGAACTCTGTAGTTGTGGGCTTGTTGGAGGACCCCCCATCCCTTTATTTCTAAAAATCGATGACTTGTGGTGGCCAAATAGAGTGGTGCACAAGCATTTCTACTAGTTTAGATGGATTCACAAGACGTTTTACATAAAATCCCACTAGTGTTCAACATAATATAGCCAGAGCCATTTACAACATGTATACATCATCTAACACATCCATACATCCCACTTGCATATTTTTGGCTAGAATATTTCCACTTTTCCCCCCATAGCCTTTGGATAGAGCAACCTCTTCCATGTGCTAACATTATGGAGCAACATCTTCCGTGCAGCACCATCGTGGAAACCAGTCAATCTAAAGTTGCACATGTTGTGATGATGCAATTTAAAGGGAGAGAAAAATGAGGAAAGACGTACCAAATAATCTTAGATATTGATGTACATTGTACATTCAACACCTTTGACATTCATAGCAATCTTTTAAACAATCTGGGGACCATTTGTACCATGTGTGCATTATCTGCTAATACATCCATACATCCCACTACTATGACAAAATATCTCCACCACTTAACAACATGCCCCCATAGCTCACCTTTCGAAGGACACACACACACACACACACACACACGCAATGAAGTCAATGTTAGCTTAGAATCACTCGAGTGTTGTAGGTGTGGTCATTGAAATGCACTTAAGATTTAAGGAAGAAGTGTGCACAGGAAATCAACAATGTGCACATATAGATCGCAAATAGGCGAACACCAACACCGACAATTTGGAGACGAGCTACTCTGTAAACAATCGAAGTGAAAATGTGAGGCATTCACTAATTTACACTTGCAGGCGTGGTGGGTGACAAACACTACAAGTGTAACAATACAAGCTTTATGGTGGTAATACAATCTTTAAAAAGCTGGAATGAAAACAACGATTAGGCTTAGGTGATGGAGAATCGAGGGAGCACCAAGGCATGTGCTTGTTTATTCACTAAGCTATGTTCTTCTATTTTACTCCAACCCTAGGAGGTGCTGCTCAAGGTAAATTTATGGATGGTCTTGGGTGCCACGTCAATGGTCTGGACCAGGGACTCGTTGACGTCTTCATCTGGCACGCCCTCTTGGAAGTAGAGGGAGAGCTTGGGTCCTTCCCACCCGCCAACGCTGCTTGGGTCGAGCTGCCGGCCGTTGAGGCCCACGAACACAACAGTGACGGACCCGGCTTCCGCCAAGGGGTTGGACGGAGGGCCTCCGTCGTTGCTAAACGGCTCGTCGGTATTATTCAACTGCTCTGCCGTCGTTATACCCAGCCTGACCATCGTCTTTGTGAGATCAAGAGAGCCCCTCATGCACTTCTGCTTTTCACAGTTAGCGCACCTCACTGCGTTGGACCTCGCAAACACAGAGATCGCTCCGGCAAAGTTGGGTGAGCTCAGTGGCGTCTCGGCATTGGCATCCGGCTTGCCCAAAAACACACGTATAATGAAAGGCCCGTTGAAAGCTCGCTTCTGTATCCTCTCCACCACAAGCACCCATCTGCGAAGAAAGTTCTGTGGAGGCTGATAGAGCTTCAACACATAGGCGAGCATTTTGGCGGGGCTCCACGACTCCTTGCGAGCTCGCAGTATTTCTGGGTAGCTGTAGCCACAGTCAGCATCGACAAGGCGGACATCATTGGAAGTCACAAACTTCTGCCCCTCATTGGATCGCCTAAAGGGGGTGAGATGGGAGGAAGCATTGGCTTCACTGTCTGGCTTATCAGTGTAGGTGCCCTCATGATCTAGCTGCAGAGGCTTCTCTGGGATCCATGCGTGGGGGTAGCAGTATTGCCATAGAGCTACCAAGCGATCAACATTGGAGTGGTGGAAGAAGAAGATGGGGTCGAATGCAGCTATTTCGGGGTAGGCCATCTGGCCCCCTGTGCCCCCTACGGTGCCGTGCACGAAATCATGCACCAGCTCCAGAGAAGAGTAGTGACCGAACTGGCTGCCATCGCCATGGGTTTCCTCCGACCAGAAGTGGTTGGAGAAAGGGAGCCATTGGTTATGGTGGAACATAGCATGCACCCCTTCCACCAGAGTGGTGCCTGCATTCCTCATGAGAGTCACATTGAGATGATCATTCTGGGACATGTAGGAGGAGTTCACATGGCGGACTGTGGGGTAACCTTGAGGGGTGAAGGGCGTGCCCTCAGAGGGGACAACATAGTTGGGCTTAGCGGTGGGGTTGAAGACATCGGAGGAGCCAACGGGCTTGCCTACATTCACTGGGAGGACGAAGGATTTGAGGGGGTTGGGGATTTGGGTCCTGGAGAAGGACTTCCATGCATAAGATAAGGAGATTTCTGTGGAGGTGAAGATGTCGGGGAGTCCGAGGATTCTAGTGCTGTGGCTGGCCCAGTCCCAGTAAGGGAAGCGGAGCTGGTCTGCTATGTCCAGGACTGCTTGCTTCTCTTGTGCTTGAGAGAGCGTGGTGGCTAGGAGCTTGGCTTGCCGGATGATGGACTGCTCTAGCAGCATCATGTAGGGGCGATGCCAGGTGGGGAAGAGGGGGGTCCCGTGCTGGCAGTAGCCCCCCCACCAGTCTGGGTTGGCAGGGTTCCAGTCGCCCTCGTCCCCATCGTATGGGGCGTGCGGCAAGCCGTGGATGCCCGCTATCTGGTAGAAGGACCACTTGTCATCCGCCGCCAACCCTTGCACAGCCTCGAACGCGAGAAGGAACACATCTCTCCGCTGCTTCAGCCAGTCCAGGCTCTCCGGCTTCTTCTTCGCCCCGCCTGCCTCCAGCACGTGCGGGTAGAAGAAGTCCAGCACGTTCTCACGCGGGACGGCCTGGCTCAAGTCCTCCGCCGCCGCGGCGGCCAAGGAATAGCGGTAGATCACCGCGTGCGACTCGCTGTCGTCTGGATCGACAGCCTTCGTGCCCAGCAAGCTCTTGCCAGCAGCAGCTGCAGGGGCGGCGACTGCAACAGGTCCAGAAGCAGCATGAGGAGGGTCAGCAGCAGCTACACCTGCGCCATTACGCACACTAGCTGTACTCTTCATATGGTCTCTGCTCTCATCCGAGGCCATCTAATTCTCAGGACTCAAAGCAAAAGGAAGTCTTGCAAAAATGTACACACTCAAATTTTGAAGATAGAGGAGCAACTAATCAAATCACTAGAAGAACACGATGAATGACTGGAGATCCTGCGAGCTCTAATTATATAAAGGGTGGGTGCCGTCTGGTTTTCGCAACACCATTCCACAACGTGCACAAGTACTCTATTGTGTGCACAGAGATGCTCATGCATGGATGGTGTGTAGTGTGGATCAGGTTGTTGACTCGGTCTTCTTGCTGGGTGCCCTGTAGAGCTAGCCCGCACTCAAATAATTTATTCAAACTGCGCAACATCATGTTATGAATACGAGGCACATAACAGTTGTCACATGCCTACTCGCCTTTGATTATTCATAAAAGGCACCACGTGCTGTCCTTTTAACTTTTAATAAGGTGCATTTTTAACCCAATGTTGCTCTTCCCATGGCTGCCGGTCAGCAGAGTGTCCACTTTTTAGCATCCATTTGTATCCAAACCCATACATGGTTTGCAAGTTTTTTAAGGTGATACAATGCTTACTCTATCCATTGAGATCTTAAAGTTATATGTAAAAGCCCCTTAGTAAGCTACAAATATTAATTGTTTCAAAATGTCAAAACTGCACACAACAAAAATTCTGAATTTAGATTCTTGAGTCATACACATTACATTCCTTAGTAAACTTGCAACATTTTGTCTGTATAGAATAATTCCACTAGGGTACATTGTACAAACTTAATTTGGACACCTAAAACCTTTGTTTCATGGTTATTGCGAGAGAATTTAGAAATTTTAAAAAATGTAGCTTGATTGAAAAACTAAGATAGCGTTCAAGTAGTAAGATTTACTTGAGCTTGGGACCCTAAAAAATATGTATTAACTTGGTTTTGAACTATATAATAATTTTCGATTGCCAATTTAACCCTAGTTTTATGGAAGTACCTTTGGAAGGCCAAAATTTTTCTCTTTTTCAGCATCTTGGTAATTATGAGATTTTTGTTATAGTTCACAAGTAGCTTAGGAACTAGGACCTAAAGGAGATTGTGTTGTTTTGAAACCCCAAGTTCTACCAATTGACTTTTACAAACATGAAAACATGATTTATTCAAGAAGTTATAGGTATTTTATGGGATTTTTGACAAAACAGCTTCAAATTTCAATAAAAATTTGAAGTTAGAGTTTTTTGTCAAATTTCTAATATAGCTTGTGTTTTAACATCATGAAAAATCTCCTTTATTTTTTGACTTTTAATCGACCTATGGTTGAAACAAGGTGTAAAAATGTTGTTTCTAGGCTCCCCAAAAAATTCCAAAGTTTTGGTGAGAAACAGGACACTAAAGTGTCCTCAGGACACTAGTCAAACCACACAGAACTCAAGCTCAACACACATTCTATCTTCATTGAAACAAGCAAAACAATCTCATCATTCCTGAGACTTGGGGGTTCAAGGAAAAAGAAAAAAACATAGAGAACTCTAAAGGGTCATTTGTAGATAGACCAAAGTGACATCTCACTATAGCAACATCTTCACCCACCACAAACCAACATCCAACTGACTAACAACATCGAGCAATTCTAATCTAGATCATGTCTCTAACAAATATTCTACTCAAAGAACCTAGGGGTCACACCATCTTGGCCAATTCTGTAGTCTATTGCATCCTTCTACTCTGATACAATCGAAAACCCTCACACACTGCGTTGTCTTTGCTACAAACAAAAAAAGCTATAGGATCTCTAGCCTGCATACTCCACATTAAAAATAGACCTGCAAGGAGACCACTCAACTCTAGCCTGCACTATCCTCTCTCTATGGTAACACGAACCACTTGCTGTTGGAGAGTCATTTACAAAAACCAAAATCTTCATACTTGAACCCTGTCGTGCTGCCTTGACTTCCTTCTAGATTGTTGCACCGCCCGTCTTCCATGATCGCCCCCATGCACCTTCTATTTCCATCCTCGTGCACCTGCGCACATTCACACGGCTGCCACACCATTTTGGCCATCTTGGATTCATCCCACGCTATCATATGTACAGTTTATTTATCTATACGTTATGTTTGTGAGGGGCACAGAATTTCCCTCATAACATGATCAAAAGAAATCCAAGCCCTCCTCAAATCACCGTCTCCTGCTATTTGGCACATATGGTTTACCATATCCAAATCTAATGCGGGCCCTATGGTGGTTGATATTTTAAACACGTAACACCGCTCTAACTCATCATTCTCCAAACCTCTTATAAAAATATGAAAAGACAATGAAGAAAAAAACATACCAAAAGAAGATAAGAAAGAAAAAGATTTATATTAGTCAAGAACTTTATCACACAAAATCAACTCACAAACACACAACAAACTAATGAAAATAAATTTGAATTTTAAACACTAAATCTAAACATATTAGACTAAATTTTAAAATATATTCATTTTTAGATAAGAATATTATTTCTAACAAACATAAAAACATTTTTCAATCATTATAAATAGTGTCATTAATATATGAAATCTAAAATCCATTTTTAATAATTATATTTAATAATAAATACTTACATAACTAACTCTCATTAATAACTACTTTTCTAACTACCTTTAATTTTCATGAATACAATAATAACTACCTTTAATTTTCATGAATACATATAATTTATACGTAATGATCACATTGTTATGATTAAAATCATGATTTTGAATAATTATTATATTTAATATATAAAATTTTAAATAATATCTCCTTTTGAAAGTAGAAAAAAAAAGAGAGAGATAAAGAGAGAGAGGTGGTTTATCATGTGTGTATGTGTGTGTGTGTGTGAGAAAGAGAGAGAGAGAGAGAGAGAACAGGGGTGAGAGAGAGAGAGGGGGGGTGGGAGCCTTAACCCCCTCACTAAGGGCGATGTAAGAGAGAGAGAGAGAGAGAGAGAGAGAGAGAGAGCAGGGGTGAGAGAGAGAGGGGGGGTGGGAGCCTTAACCCCCTCACTAAGGGCGATGTGAGAGAGAGAGAGAGAGAGAGGTGTATGCCTTAACCCCCTCACTAAGGGCGACGTCGCCCTTACCCCTCTCTCTCTCTCTCTTTCTCTCTCTCTCTCTTAATTATTTTAATTCTTCTTCTCTCTTTTAATTCTTTCTCTGTTTAATTCTCTCTTCCTCTCTTTTAATTCTTTCTTCTCTATCTCTGTCTCACTATTTTAATTATTTCTTCTTCTCTTTTAATTGTTTCTTCTCTCTCTCCCTCTCCCTCTCATATCCTTTTCTAAAAGATAAAAAGAGAGAGAGAGAGAGAGAGAGAGAGAGAGAGGTGGTTTAGAGAGAGAGAGATGTGATTTATCGATGTGTGTGTGTTTGTGTATGTGTGTGTGTGGTCATGAGATAGAGTGAGAAAGAAAGAGAAAGAGAGAGCGAGCGGCGGGTGGGGGCGGGCAAGAGAGAAAGAGGGAGAGCATGGGCGTGAGAGAGAGAGAGAGTGAGAGAGAGTGAGAGAGAGAGAAGGGGGGGGGAGGGGGTGGTGGCCTTAAGTCAAGGAAGGGCCCCCTCACTAAGGGCGACATCGCCCTTAGTGAGGGGGCCCTCCCCTCACTTAAGGCCACCATCCTCTCTCTGTAGTCATGTTGGCATGTCGATTGAGGATGTTGAAGTAGGATAAGTCCCTCTCCCTTTTCCTCTCAAAGATGGTGATATCAGCACATTAAATCAAACCATAGGCTACATCATTGTATGACCAGCAATTGCGTAAGTGTCTCTCTCGCTTTTTGCAACTATGCTCTTTTTTATGGTGCTTCTAAAATCTATTTGTAGCAATTATGTTAGTGGTTTTATATCTCTCTCCCACCTTTTCAATTATGATCTTTTTTTGGTGGTTTTGTTTGAGAGTAATTCGTACTACCAGGCGAGTAATTTGTCTTGTATATGTTGATGTCTTTAGATTGAGTAATTTGTCTTGTATATGTCCATGTGTTTAGATTGATCTAAACACATCAAAGAAAACCCCACATCCAAAGCATGCACAACGCATAAAGAGCACACCTACCAAACAGGCTGGCCAAGAAGTGACAAGTACAAAGAAAAGAAGCAAAATAATGCAAGCAGATGGTGAAGATCATGCTCCTCCTCAAAGAAATACACGATGCTCTTCAAAAAAAATGTTCTTCTTCAAAATCATTGAAAGCAACAAAGGAGGTAGGAGAGGTGAAGGAGAGAACCAAAAAAGAAGGTAGAAATGAAGACCACTTCATGGTGGCACATGCAACTCGTTTGCGACTAGAACTCCTATAAAAAAAACCTAAATAGAGTAAAGGTAATTGTTATCCACTTTTTAACAAATATCGCATAAGGTATTTGTATGGCTCCCAAGCACAACCTTTGTATGTGCATTGCAAGTGCAGAAATCCCCTCTTCTGCCTCCTATTCCCTTGTGCAAACTTGTGCCTAACCCCTCTATAACAAGAGTGCAATTTAGGTACAAGAAGCTGGCAAGGGAATTCTATACAAATGGCTATGTTGCCGATCAATGCAGGTTCATTTGTTCTATCTCCTCATCCCATAATCCTATTAGAGAAGTGACGTAACATGATGTTAATGCATGGGATGACATATGGTGAATGAGAAACGAGGATTTCCAAAATATGATCAAAGGCACAGAGTGGAAATTTATGAGGAACAAGATGTTTTATGTGTAGGACGACAATCATCGCATCATGGCATGGATGGAAGAGATTCATTAAATGTGATTCATCTTAAATTGCTTACTTTTTCTACGCAGTGTTAAGTTTTTTAAAATAAAATTTGGACTAATTAGATTCACACTGATTGTAGCATTTAAGAATGTTGTATCAATACATCCATCTGTTGACTCCATCCTTATTGACTTTAATGAGGATAGCGAGGGGGAGGTCCTCACAGTCATAGCTTGCTTAAACAGGTAACGGAACCTACACATTATGCGAATATATGTCTTAAGTCTCTTTGACATGGAATGGTCCAAGTATAGTACGTTTTATCTTTCATCACATAACTCATATTGTTTTTTTCCATAGGATGAATGAAGTGGGCTATGTTTCTTCATCTCTTATGGATAAAGTGTGCCTCATTAGGGATCTTGGATTAGCAAATAAAGAAATAATTATGAGGCACACTAGAGCAATGACTTACCCAATACTGCTGATTTCTCTTCTCTCATTTCACTAGCTGACTGATATTATTCCCATTTTCCTACCCCATTTTAAACATGAAATCTTTAGTGAAAGTGTCTGCCACATCACCATTCATGTGTAAGCTTGTAACTGTTGCTCCATACTTGAAAGTTCAATTTCTTTCATGCAAACCCGAATAAATCATAACTCTTTAGTGTTTCCCTCCATGGGAAACTGCTTCAAATTCACAAAATTCGATAATAGTTGAAAGACTTGCTCACTTAGAGACTTCCATAATAAAAATTCTTACCGAATAAGGCATGGATGGAGAAGCATGCCTCGACACAGAAAAAAAGGTTTGCCCGTCCTGGTACAACTGCAAGATTTTAGAACTTTCCCAAATACTATTCTAGGTAAACCTTCAATCTTCTAAAACTTGTAATATATAAGTAACATTACAACTAATGTTGTAACATGTGAATAATAGGATACCTCACAAACCACCCAAGATATTGACCCCCTAGTTGATAGCTTGCCTGCAAATGAGTTTGAAGAGAAATAGAGAATTGCATTTTATAAGGATGAAAGAAAGTGGAGGCATGCTATAGGGCGAGTAGCAATAGTGATTGTTGCAAACCCTACATAAGGGGAAGATTTCTTTAAGTAAGAAAGCCTACACTCTTCCCTCTGTCTATTTGTTGGTAGGCAGTAACATTTTATGGTTTTAATGTTACGGTTTAATTTTGGCATTGTGTTGGATGACTAGTGCAAGTTAATTGGGATGAGAAACGAGATTGTTTGACAGAGGATAGGCTATACAGCTTGGCATCTAGCTCATTGCCAAATGACTAGAAAGCACGTATTTTAGACATTTTTATTGATGGAAATTTGCAGAGGCTCAAGGATTCACAAATCCCTAAAAGTAAGTAATAATTACTTGCCCTTTCTTCTTGATATATATAAAGCATTGTATTTTGTTTGAATAACAATTTCAATGGAAACACAAAAAATGCAAGTTTATTTAGGGATTGTCTTTGAAGAGAAGTTATATGGCATGAGATCGGAGCATAGGGTGTGGCCGTCCTTGCAAAAATATCAGAAAATGCACTAGAGGAAGAGGATGACTCTGCTATCTTTGCATGAGAATATAATGAAAGAGATTCTGATGATAGCACTTGTAAGATCGAGACAAACCTAAAAGTTGAAGAAGTGGGTCATGTAGCAACACAGGCAGGGCACTCTTTTACTTGTGGCTCATCGGTTTTATTGTTACATTGTTTGGATACTAACATATCTAGTGAATAAGTTACGGATCCAGATAAGCTTGGCAAGATGTGAAGCATCAAGTGTGCCATTGCGACATAATAATCCACCTAGCCGCCTAGGTGTTCTGACCCCCAATCCAAATCAATTTTCCAGGTATGATTTTGCTCATCATTGGTAATGATAGTGTAATGTATATGTGTGGTGCATGCACTTACAAAATGTACGCTTTATAGGAGTGTCTCATCGTACAACCTCGACATTAGTCCTCAGTGTTCATAGCAAACATCAAAGTGCTAGTTCCTCTATTGTTATAGAATCCTCGGTGCTATAACAAGTGTAATAATCAATTGTGACCACATGTGAAAGGATTGTAAAGGTGTGTCTTTTATTAATATGCAACTCTTCTCAACATGGTGTGGCAGGACATAATTCTACAAAGATGAGGGCATTTGTTGGGGATCCTTTAAAGATAGGCTGTGCAATTCGGAACCAAGAGTGTCCATGGGAGCTATTACGTCTCTTTGATATGTTGCAAATGGTCAAAGAGGGAGATAGGATATTTAATGTTAATGGTGTCAATACAAGCACAGCGTGTGATTGTATTGTGATGAGGTTCTCACAGGAGATTCTATTTATGGCTACCGCGATGACATTGTCCCACCATGGAATCTCTGTACATGTGAGTGATGAGATGATTTTTCCTTCATTAAGACCTTAAGTGTTGTTGTGTATATGTTACTTATATGTCATTCTTACGTTTTTTGTATATGCCACATAGATGGAGATGAGCCTTTATTGCTGTATAATTGTCATCGGTACTATGTATCAAGTGGCATCCACCATTATAGCGCAAGCCAAGAAATTGGGCTTCTCCTTAGACACCTTGGTGAATGTGGATTGTACAACGTAGATTGGAAATGTGTTTGGACAAGAGGTAAACAACACTAACCATGCAGGTTGCCATTGAACTTCAATTTTTGCTACAAAAAATCATCTCATACTCTTGTGCAGACACATACCCTTGCGTTTGCTACCTTCACGTGAATAGTTGGAGTAAACCATACACAACCTTTCTCACCTAATTATATCATTGATCCTTGCGACATGATGCACTAGGAAAGATGCCCAAATGGGATAGCATGGCGAGGTATGGAACATACATTTTTCTGCTCCAGAATAAGGGTGTTACATTTTTTGTGGAAGACACCCAAATGGGACAACATGGTGAGGTATGGAACAAACATTTTTTTGCTCCAAAATAAGGATGTTACATTTTTTATGGAATTAAGAGATGTTTTCTTTATAGGTGGATATTAGCATGGATATGACTTTTGGGATAGCTTGTTGAAGCGTCATGCAAAAAAAGGGCAAGTGATAGTAGAGCTTTATACAAGCTCTGGAGATTGTGCTATGGTAGCACAAAAATTAGGAATCAACATTGGTTGTATTGATCCCGAAGAGGACGTTGTGGAGGGTGTCTTGATGAAGATTTCATTGTAGTTGTGCAATAAACATATTTGTTTGTGAGTATTCAAGTGACTAGGTTTAGCAATTGTTTATGATTAGGTCATGATCTTATTTTTCATATGAAAAAAGAGAGAAAGAGAGCAAGAGCAATGCATGTTGGGGTTTTGCAAATAAGATATCATTGACACTTGCAACAATGTTTATGCGCAACATGTCATACAAAGCAATAAAGAATCGGCATTTTCTATATTGTGTGGATGAATAAAGTAGTGTTGAGTTTGTAGACTCGAGGATCTGTACACAAAATATGAGTTAACTGTACTATGTTGAGAAATGAAAAGGATATATATATATATATATATATATATATATATATATATATATATAGAGAGAGAGAGAGAGAGAGAGAGAGAGAGAGAGAGAGAGAGAAGAACAGAAAGAGTGAGTGAGTGAGAGAGAGGGGGGGAGAGCAAAGAGAAGGGTAGAGAGAGAAAGGGAGGATAGAGAGAGTGAGTAAAGAGAAGGATAAAAAGAGTGAGAGAGAGCGAGGGAGGGAGGGAGGGAGGGAGAGCAAAGAAGAGAGAGAGGGAGGGAGGATAGAGAGAGTGAGTAAAGAGAATGATAGAGAGAGTGAGATAGCTAGGTCAGCCAGAGTTAGCAAAGAGAGATAAGGATAGCCCCAATGTCACATGATATTTTTGGTATATTATTTCAATACCATATACAAGTGCCTATAGGTCTTACTCATGGAGATTTACAATTCCAATTATGATAAAAATTCTAGTCATCTAGTTATGATTACATTTCACTTAGGATTTTACATAGGATAGAGGAGTGACCAACTAGTAGGGCTAGGCTCTAGCTAGCCTAGAAAACCTAGACATCTTGAGAAAAGTTTACCTCTTTGCTTCTTTCGCCTCTCCTTCTTCTTTGCTTGAGTAATCTTCACTTGCGCAAGAAGTGCCTTTTGTTCTTTGTTTCTAAAGAAAAACTCCTTCTCTTTATGCCCTAGTTTTCCACACAAATTGTAAGACTTCTAAGAAAGATTCTTTTTCCAATATGAACCTCTAAAGGGAGCTTTTGAACCAAACTTCTTAAATCCTCCTTTGTTGAAGAAATCCCGTGTTGCCTTGTCTTTGCTTGATTTTGCTAAACCTTTCAAGAAAAGATGCTTTAACATCCATGAGTGTGGGTACATGCAAGTTGGTAACATTAGTAACAATGTTACTAACGCTCTTCCTGAGAGGGACACTCCTTAAAAGAACTGATATGATGACATCTTCCTCAATGTGTTTCTTGTTAATACCTGCCAAAGCCGAGTTACAATACTCTTCATAGAGTTAAGATGAGTTCAAAGAGACTCGTCTGAATTCATATTAAGTTGAAATAAATTTAATGAGAAATTTTATTTTTTGGCTTTTCCGCAGACATTGTAAGACTTAGACCAGAGAATATAATAGAGAATATAATTGAAGGTCGTGAGTGTTCTTGCCTTTTTCATTGGTAATTTTCGAGAAGAGAACAAAGCTTGAACATCCATACAATACAATATGTAGTCAGGAGTTTTCAAGAAGAGAACAAGCGACCATGCCGTCACTGTCATTGTACATTAGCCCCTCACATTAGCAAAATGAAGAGCTTGATGGTGGCTGAGCTAGTTACCATCAAGGAAGAGGTAGAGGAGAGTGATGCTATTACCATGTTACTTAATTCTATGCCACAAGAAATTGAAAATGAATAGCCTATTACCATGTACATGAAGGATCCCACACGTGAAGGCATAGAAAGTGTACTGCTTGAATAAGAGAAGAGGATCAAAAGTGCAACTCAGGTTTTGGAGATATCTGGACTTTTACGCCGAGTCCTAAATAAAGAGCAATGGTAATGATATTAAATGTACTTATTGTGGTAGACTTAGGCACATGCTCGAGGATTAAAGGTTCAGAGACAAACCAAAGGTGTAGTGCACCTATTGTGGAAAACTCGGATATGCCACCACAGTTTGACATGAAAGACTTGGGAGAGTTGAGATTCTTCCTTGGCATTGAGGTGGTGAGGACATTACATGGCATATGGTTGGTGCAAAGGTAATATACCTTGGATATGTTGGTAAAGTAAGATTTTTTATTTTTTTTTTGGGGTTGGAACCAATAGATATATATATATATATATATATGCATGTCTATGGTTGCACAGCTTGCTACTTTTTTTTGGGTTTTCTTTTGATAAATCACCACATAGCTGTTGTTCTTGTTTCATGTGGACACCCGGCAGCCATGGGAAGAGCAACATTGGGTTAAAAATGCACCTTATTAAAAGTTAAAAGGACAGCACGTGGTGCCTTTTATGAATAATCAAAGGCGAGTAGGCATGTGACAACTGTTATGTGCCTCGTATTCATAACATGATGTTGCGCAGTTTGAATAAATTATTTGAGTGCGGGCTAGCTCTACAGGGCACCCAGCAAGAAGACCGAGTCAACAACCTGATCCACACTACACACCATCCATGCATGAGCATCTCTGTGCACACAATAGAGTACTTGTGCACGTTGTGGAATGGTGTTGCGAAAACCAGACGGCACCCACCCTTTATATAATTAGAGCTCGCAGGATCTCCAGTCATTCATCGTGTTCTTCTAGTGATTTGATTAGTTGCTCCTCTATCTTCAAAATTTGAGTGTGTACATTTTTGCAAGACTTCCTTTTGCTTTGAGTCCTGAGAATTAGATGGCCTCGGATGAGAGCAGAGACCATATGAAGAGTACAGCTAGTGTGCGTAATGGCGCAGGTGTAGCTGCTGCTGACCCTCCTCATGCTGCTTCTGGACCTGTTGCAGTCGCCGCCCCTGCAGCTGCTGCTGGCAAGAGCTTGCTGGGCACGAAGGCTGTCGATCCAGACGACAGCGAGTCGCACGCGGTGATCTACCGCTATTCCTTGGCCGCCGCGGCGGCGGAGGACTTGAGCCAGGCCGTCCCGCGTGAGAACGTGCTGGACTTCTTCTACCCGCACGTGCTGGAGGCAGGCGGGGCGAAGAAGAAGCCGGAGAGCCTGGACTGGCTGAAGCAGCGGAGAGATGTGTTCCTTCTCGCGTTCGAGGCTGTGCAAGGGTTGGCGGCGGATGACAAGTGGTCCTTCTACCAGATAGCGGGCATCCACGGCTTGCCGCACGCCCCATACGATGGGGACGAGGGCGACTGGAACCCTGCCAACCCAGACTGGTGGGGGGGCTACTGCCAGCACGGGACCCCCCTCTTCCCCACCTGGCATCGCCCCTACATGATGCTGCTAGAGCAGTCCATCATCCGGCAAGCCAAGCTCCTAGCCACCACGCTCTCTCAAGCACAAGAGAAGCAAGCAGTCCTGGACATAGCAGACCAGCTCCGCTTCCCTTACTGGGACTGGGCCAGCCACAGCACTAGAATCCTCGGACTCCCCGACATCTTCACCTCCACAGAAATCTCCTTATCTTATGCATGGAAGTCCTTCTCCAGGACCCAAATCCCCAACCCCCTCAAATCCTTCGTCCTCCCAGTGAATGTAGGCAAGCCCGTTGGCTCCTCCGATGTCTTCAACCCCACCGCTAAGCCCAACTATGTTGTCCCCTCTGAGGGCACGCCCTTCACCCCTCAAGGTTACCCCACAGTCCGCCATGTGAACTCCTCCTACATGTCCCAGAATGATCATCTCAATGTGACTCTCATGAGGAATGCAGGCACCACTCTGGTGGAAGGGGTGCATGCTATGTTCCACCATAACCAATGGCTCCCTTTCTCCAACCACTTCTGGTCGGAGGAAACCCATGGCGATGGCAGCCAGTTCGGTCACTACTCTTCTCTGGAGCTGGTGCATGATTTCGTGCACGGCACCGTAGGGGGCACAGGGGGCCAGATGGCCTACCCCGAAATAGCTGCATTCGACCCCATCTTCTTCTTCCACCACTCCAATGTTGATCGCTTGGTAGCTCTATGGCAATACTGCTACCCCCACGCATGGATCCCAGAGAAGCCTCTGCAGCTAGATCATGAGGGCACCTACACTGATAAGCCAGACAGTGAAGCCAATGCTTCCTCCCATCTCACCCCCTTTAGGCGATCCAATGAGGGGCAGAAGTTTGTGACTTCCAATGATGTCCGCCTTGTCGATGCTGACTGTGGCTACAGCTACCCAGAAATACTGCGAGCTCGCAAGGAGTCGTGGAGCCCCGCCAAAATGCTCGCCTATGTGTTGAAGCTCTATCAGCCTCCACAGAACTTTCTTCGCAGATGGGTGCTTGTGGTGGAGAGGATACAGAAGCGAGCTTTCAACGGGCCTTTCATTATACGTGTGTTTTTGGGCAAGCCGGATGCCAATGCCGAGACGCCACTGAGCTCACCCAACTTTGCCGGAGCGATCTCTGTGTTTGCGAGGTCCAACGCAGTGAGGTGCGCTAACTGTGAAAAGCAGAAGTGCATGAGGGGCTCTCTTGATCTCACAAAGACGATGGTCAGGCTGGGTATAACGACGGCGGAGCAGTTGAATAATACCGACGAGCCGTTTAGCAACGACGGAGGCCCTCCGTCCAACCCCTTGGCGGAAGCCGGGTCCGTCACTGTTGTGTTCGTGGGCCTCAACGGCCGGCAGCTCGACCCAAGCAGCGTTGGCGGGTGGGAAGGACCCAAGCTCTCCCTCTACTTCCAAGAGGGCGTGCCAGATGAAGACGTCAACGAGTCCCTGGTCCAGACCATTGACGTGGCACCCAAGACCATCCATAAATTTACCTTGAGCAGCACCTCCTAGGGTTGGAGTAAAATAGAAGAACATAGCTTAGTGAATAAACAAGCACATGCCTTGGTGCTCCCTCGATTCTCCATCACCTAAGCCTAATCGTTGTTTTCATTCCAGCTTTTTAAAGATTGTATTACCACCATAAAGCTTGTATTGTTACACTTGTAGTGTTTGTCACCCACCACGCCTGCAAGTGTAAATTAGTGAATGCCTCACATTTTCACTTCGATTGTTTACAGAGTAGCTCGTCTCCAAATTGTCGGTGTTGGTGTTCGCCTATTTGCGATCTATATGTGCACATTGTTGATTTCCTGTGCACACTTCTTCCTTAAATCTTAAGTGCATTTCAATGACCACACCTACAACACTCGAGTGATTCTAAGCTAACATTGACTTCATTGCGTGTGTGTGTGTGTGTGTGTGTGTGTCCTTCGAAAGGTGAGCTATGGGGGCATGTTGTTAAGTGGTGGAGATATTTTGTCATAGTAGTGGGATGTATGGATGTATTAGCAGATAATGCACACATGGTACAAATGGTCCCCAGATTGTTTAAAAGATTGCTATGAATGTCAAAGGTGTTGAATGTACAATGTACATCAATATCTAAGATTATTTGGTACGTCTTTCCTCATTTTTCTCTCCCTTTAAATTGCATCATCACAACATGTGCAACTTTAGATTGACTGGTTTCCACGATGGTGCTGCACGGAAGATGTTGCTCCATAATGTTAGCACATGGAAGAGGTTGCTCTATCCAAAGGCTATGGGGGGCAAAGTGGAAATATTCTAGCCAAAAATATGCAAGTGGGATGTATGGATGTGTTAGACATGTTGTAAATGGCTCTGGCTATATTATGTTGAACACTAGTGGGATTTTATGTAAAGCGTCTTGTGAATCCATCTTTAGAAACTAGTAGAAATGCTTGTGCACCACTCTATTTGGCCACCACAAGTCATCAATTTTTAGAAATAAAGGCATGGGGGGTGCTCCAACAAGCCCACAACTACAGAGTTCAAAGGGTCTATGAACTTGCAAGAAGGTAAGGGTGTAAAGAAGGGCTTAGAAGTTGAGAATATTGGTGTGGATGCTGGCTTGAAACGCGAAGTGAGAGTCATAAGAACATGGCATCCAAACTCTACTTGCTGCCTTTTTTCCTTACTTTTGCATATTATGCTAAGCTTTTTATGACTATGGAAAACTTTAGGTGTGTGTGTGTAAAGAGAGAGAGAGCTCAACAGGGGAGTTTCATCATTTCTATAGAACTTCGCTAGCGGAGGAGCTTCAAGTGGTTTGATAAGGTGGTTGGAGGAGGAGCTACAAGAGAAAGAGAGAGAGATCTCATCAAGGTGGTTTCACTGGTTTTGTCAAACTTCGCTAGTAGAGGAGCTACAAGTGGTGGGTGAGGTGGTTGGATGAGGAGCTACGAGAGGTGATTGGCAAAGGAGCTGCACGAGGTGGCTAGAAAGAAGGTGTTGTAGGAGCTGGCTGGTAAACGAGGTCAATAACTACTTGTGCCCAATGTTGTCTCACCAGGAGCAGCCATGAGTAATCAAGCTTGACAATCATTTTAAGTTTCTTTGTCAAATCTTGATGGCCTTTTTCAAATCTATTGTTAACTTTGTTGATGATTTTCAAAATAATGCCCACTCGTTATTTTGAAACCTTTTGAGGTTCAAGATTCTCTTTTTGCTCACACCATCACCTTCGGTCATTAAGGACCACCACTTTCAATTCACGTTTCTTTAGAGGCTCACCCTCAACTTAAGACCACAGTTTTATTTGATAAAATTTTGAGGCTCGCCCTCAAGTTCTAACAACATAACTAGTTTCTTCTCTTTTTCCTTGAATTGGTATCTTATGATCATTTTGGAAATAAGGCTAGCCCATTACCTAGCTTCGTTTTGAAGAGTTTTGAGGCTCACCTGTTTGCGGCCAAGCAACCCATTTGGCCACCGCCCAAATTGCTGTTGGCCTCACCGTTGTTCAATAAAATGGGTTTTCTTGTTTTGTAATAGCTTCTTGATGAACAGGTAGTAGTTGCAATGGAAAAAGAGAGATTAGTCGAATAAGGGGATGGAGGAGTGAGAGTGAGTTTAATGTACCCGGCTGCTAGGACTATAGAAGAGGGTGCATTACTGTCTGGATAGAGATACATGTGGAGTCTACTTGGGCTCTGAGTAGAGAAACAGTACCGAATAGAGACACAGGAGAGTTGAGAGAGAAGTTCATGGACAGATTTCTTCTAAGACATTGTACTATAATATTCAAGAATGGATAAGGTCTTGTCTCATTGTTACTTTCTATCTATTGATCTTTATATGTGTTGTATTCAATCTTGTCTTAACTTATTCTTTAATGGGTTGTCTAGAATCTGGATAGCCATAAGAACTAACCTGCTTGCATTCATGCTTAATCTCCTCGCACTTAGGCAGACGATAGCTCAACATTCACGCATTAGCTTATCGCATTGAGTGCAGTTGCATTGGTCGTGTCTCCTCTGAAGCCGACTAGCTGGTCTGGAACCACGTAAGTGCCACGTCCTGACTAGACACCGAAACTTTTGGCGATCCTGCTACAGAATTGGTATGCCATGTAGAGAAGTGAGAAAATAGAGGTTATGCACAGTCAGCCAAAGAGTGAAGATAATTAAAATCAACCAAGAAAAGGGAGTTCGCACATAGTGGGGTTAGGTATGTTCAAGAGAGAGTCATAGGAGCACAATGGAACATGCACGGAGAATGAAGATAGCTCAAACAGAGTAATATGGCACCGCCCGTAGTAGATAGGCCGAAGTTGCTGAGCATGAAGGACAACTACATCGTCCACCAAGAAGACTAATAGAAGGGATTCCATGCCATGCGGAAAGATAGATTCATGAACCACTAAAGGAATCAAGAAGTAGATCACCAAAAGCCACAAAACAAGAGGCAAGAAGCTTAGGAAAGAGAAGAACCGACAGCTATAGGAAGGATGTCCCTCAAGTATCCTAAATTCAAGGGAAAGAGCGAGGAGCATCCAAACGTCCACATTTCCGCCATCGAAACCATGTTCTTGGGGCCACCACCAGAGGTCTGTTTGCCACAAAAGACAGAATATTTTACGACAATGATGGGTGGCAAAGCCACCAACTAGTATGCACAGTATGGTCTGGAGCACTTCAAGACATTTGAAGAACTGAAGAAGGCCTTCATGAAAAGATTCAAGAAAGACAAGACCATAACGGAGGTGTTTTAAAAGCTACAGAGGTTGACATAGAAAAAGAGGCCAACAGAAGACTATGCAGCTGAATTCCAAGCAATACTGATGCGCCTAGATGAGCCCAACCATCCTACTCCAACCACGTTGAGCCAAGGGTTCGTGTGAGAGGACTAAGAGAAAAGCTCCAGACGGTAGTAGCCTCATTCGACTTGGATGCCCTTACATTTGAACAAGTGGTGGTAGGAGCTACCAAAAATGAAGGGATCCTGAAGCAAACAAGCAAAGATCCCAAGAAGAAGAAGGACAAAAGGAAGAAGAAAGAAGAAGAAACTTTATAATTGAATTCTAGAGAAGACACCTCAGAGGCAGAGAGTCATGAGTCAAATGCCAAAGCGTGGAAGCCCCAAAAAAAGAAAGGTAAGAAGCAAGCATTAAATGTTCAGGAAGAACTAAAGGTTGCCCTCACCAAGATTGTCGAAGGACACGTAGAATCCAAACTCAGAACAAATGTGTGGTACACCAGGTGTAATAATCAAGGGAACATAAAGGAGGAGTGCTAGTTCAGGAACACTTAGCAAATATGCACTGTTTGCGGAAGTAACAATCACATTATACAGACGTATTAAAATAATACTCGGAACCAAAATCGAAGGGTGATGGAAATGCAGCAGTAGCAACCTCCAGCTATTAACCGGGTAGCCACAAGACCTCAAGTCAACACACCTTATGAAAGAGGATGTAGAAGATTTGGACCGAGGGGAGGGTATTTTTATTCCATGGTCTAGGACATAGACAGAATGATTGCCCCATATTTTAGTGCCATCAGCAAGAACTGCAAGAAGCAAGGCCGCAAAGGGAGGCAAACCTAGTAGGAGCTGATGCAGCTGTGAACATGGTAAAAGTAGACCAAGGAGCAGGAAAGGAACAAGAGAAGCCATCAGAAGTGATGGTTGTGACAAGATCACAAGGACTTGTCAAGATATTGTGACATGTAGGAATGCTGAGGCAGAATAAAAAAAGGAGCTAGAACAGTGGACAGGGTAGCATAGGGTTCAAGAAAAAATCACCAAGGTTGTGCAGAGAGCACACAAGGGATGGTGAGCACAAGTCAAGAAATCCTATCCTTAGGAGAGAATCTTGAGGAAAATCTAGACAGGAAAAGCTTGGTCAACAAAAGAGAAGAGATTGGCACAGGAAAGAAGCTGGTGCCGAACTACCAATTGGAGCCAATTATAGCCTAGAGCAGCAGAAGTGTCTTAGAGAAGAAAAAGAAGGAAATATGGAAGGAATCCAGACTGGAAAACTGACAAGGGGAAGTCACGAACATGAAAGGGAAGAGAAAGTGAAAGAAGGAAAGATGTACAGAGACCAAGGCCTGCCAACTCTGATAGGGAGAAAAGTAGCAACTCCATGAAGAAATACGGCCTGTGGGAGGACCTCAACAAAATGAAATTGAACATCATGCTTGATCAAATGCTAAATTTGGTTCCCAATTACAAGAAAAAGCTGCTTCAAGCGCCATAGTGCCAAATGAGAATCTAGTGCAAATGCCCTTGCAAAAATTGGAAAACCCGACAATTAAATACAGGAATGTGGAAACAGTCCAGGACTGTGACACGCCCATTCTAGAAGTGACCATCAAGATTAGAGGAGAGACAATGACAAGGGTTATTCTGGATGGAGGTTCAGGAGTAAACATAATATTAGATAGTTTGCCTAAAAAGCTAGGAACTACTAACATGTAGCCATCTCCATTCGAGATTCACATGGTTGACTAGAGAAGGGTCCGACAAGTTGGGATAATTAGAGGAGAACAAATAGAAGTGACACTATGCATGTTCACTGCCATGTTCATAGTTCTCAAGATGATTGAAATAGGCAGGTGCATATCTCATGCTCCTGGGAAGACCTTTTGGCTCCGGAGTGGAAGGATAAAGCACAACTGGGATACGGACAAGATCACAATCAAGAGAGGTAAAAATAAATTTTGCATTTGAGTTGTGCTAGAAAAGATAGGCTAAAACCCAGCTAACAGACCGATGCATATAGAGGGCCTAAACTACTTGGAAGGGGTAGAAGACGACGAATAAGAGAAAATCATGAAGGAGAATCTAGATATTCTACTATCACTATTTGAGGTGGACATAGAGAGGATTGTACAAAGATACGATCCAGAAGTACTGGTGGCTCATCTTGAAGTACTGATAAATGAAGAAAGTGCACAGGAAGAGGGAGATGACACTTAGGAGAGTGTGGCAAAATTGCAAGCCGAGCAGGAAAAAGCAATGCTAGCCCTCAAGCAAGAAGAAACCCAACTCAGGAAGAGGAACATCAGAGTCCAAGAAGACGAACATCAGAGTCCGAGAAGTGGACCTGGGGGACGACCAAGAGCCAAAAGCTTTAAGAATCAGTGCCCAACTAAATCAGGAATTTAGGGGAAGGCTCCTGGAATCGCTAAAGTCCTACAAAGATGTGTTCACCTCCTCAGACATGAAGGGGACTGATCCTAGCTTCTAGTAGCACAAGATCAACTTGAAAGAGGATGCAACCCCTATCCGCGGCAAAGCAGATATAGAATGCACCCCAACTATGCAAAACAAGTGAAGGAATAAATTGACAAGATGCTAAGAGTTGGGTTCATCTATCCTATGGACAGGGTATAATGGCTTTCACCAATACCCATCATCCTGAAGAAAAATGGAAAGTTGAGGGTCTATATCGACTATCGCAAGATGAATGCCACCTCCATATCGGATCCGTTCCCGCTACCATTCATAGATTCCTCGCTAGATGTGGTAGCCGGACACGAGACATACTTCTTTCTAGTTGAGTTCATTGGTTACAACCAAGTATGAATGGCCCTACAAGATAAAGAGAAAACATCCTTTGTGAGATGAAATGGGGGGCATTTGCCTTCAATGTAATGATGTTCGGGCTGAAAAATGCTCTTGCTACATTCCAAAGGATGGTTCAAGAAATATTCTATGAATATCTGACCACCTTCATGAGGGTGTTTGTGGATGATTTTAGCGTGTTCGAAAAGAAACAAGACCACATAACACACCTCACAATGTGCCTAGATAAGTTGAAGAAGGCCAGAATGAGCATGAATCTAGCCAAGTGTGCCTTTACTGTAACAAGTGGATCCCTCTTAGCGCATATAGTGTCTACAGAAGGGCTAGCTGAGGATCCGACAAAGGTTGCAATCATTATAAAGCTATAGCTGCCCAAGAATGCCAAAGAACTTGCAAGATTCCTAGGGCTAATCAAGTGGCATAGCAGGTTCATGAGGTTCTAGGCAAATGTGGTAGTGCCCCTATACACTCTAACGATGAAAGGTGCAGAATATGTCTAGTTGAGATCCTAACAGGAGGCATTCTGGAATCTCAAGAGAATACTATCGACGACAGCACCCATTCTCTAGCAGCTGAACTATGACTTGGTATTTCATGTGTTTGTCCATGCCTTTGATGTTGCCATTGGTAGTGCTCTGATGCAAGAAGCACAAGAGGGCTGGTATAGACCAGTTTACTATGCAAGCAGGAGGCTATTTAGGCTGGACAAGAACTACTCCACTACAAAAAAGGAGTCACTTGTGTTGGAAATGCTCCATATGACATGTTCACACATTAGTATGGAATATGTTTCTAAGGTTATGTGGACATGTAAAACAAGCATGGTAGAATGGCAAGTTACTGGGAATCTCCACCAAATGCAAGTGGGCCACATGGAGCCAAGCCTAATGGAGAGAATCATGGAAAAGGTACTTAGATCCACAAATCAAGGGGAGAGAATAGAGGGGAACCTCTTGTTAGTGCCTAATCCCATCCCTAATAATGTTTAGCCTTGAGCTAATCCATTGTACCTTCACCCAATTTAAGAGGCATCATATCATTGAAGATGTGTGTGTGATTATTATCATTTTGCACTCCACATTATGCCCAAATGAATAGTGTTAATCTATTTTCATTAATCTCTTTATTATGCTTTAATCATGGCTCTAATTTCTTATGATCCACCATGATTTCAACAACTTGGAATGATCTACTAGACACTATCTATTGGGAAAAATGTAGGAATTTCATGTAGATGACAAAGCTCTCTTGTACCTAATAAACAAATCATACCTAGCAAGAAAATTGGCCAGATGGCTGCTTTTGTTACAGGAGTTCGAGTTCAACATAATGCACACACCCAAGAACAATCACATAGTATAGCAAACTTCCTATCAAGACTTGATTTAAGAGAAGAACCGGGGAGGTGGAGGATGATTTCCCAGATGCGTAGCTCTTTCGCACAGAAGGAGAAGAACCCAACTAGTATGATGAAATGCTGCAATTCCTATCTGATGTATCCTTTCCAGAGTCTAGAGATCAAAGAAATAAGCTGACTCTCCGAAGCAAGTCATTCATGGTGGTAGGGCGGCTCGACAGCTCTACAAGATGGGAATCGATAAGATATTGAGAAGATGCATCCCTGAACATGAGCAATAGGCTATGTTGGTGGAAACGCACCAAGGGATAAGCGATGGGAACTTTTCTGGAGAAGTTACGAGGTGGAAGGTGTTCCACACAGGTTTGTGGCCAATTTTATTAAAATATGCACACACAAGTTTGCAAAGGAATGCAATATGCGCTAGAGACTTGGGCAATTGAATGACATAGATAAAATGTTGCACAACCTAGTGTTGCCCATAGAGACATCCTAGAAATGGAGTCTGGATTTTGTGGGCTCATTCAAGCCAGTAGCTCAAAGAACAGGAAACAAATACATCCTCATGGCCATGGATTACTACACCAAATGGGTAGAGGAGGCCAAAGCCCTGAACAGAACACCATCTATCGCGTCCCAACTACCCACACCAAGCGTGTCCAAAGCATCCCCACTTGAGTATTTTTATAGTATTTTATTCCATCAAAAATAGATTACATGGCTATTTTTAGCCCAATCTTGCTCCACAAGCTTTCTTTTTATAAAAATTGGATAGTAAAATATTACAAAAATCTCACTCCCATGACAGTCCTTGGTTGTTGTAACTATCAGTACACACAAGTGATCAACATATTAATCATTTCCACATTGGCTCACAATGTCATTATATATTTAAGTGGATTCACTCCCACATTGGATTCACCCACCCACAACAATTAATTGGATTCACTCTCACATTGGAATCACTCTTAAAAATTAATTGGATTTACTCCCAATATAATCACACGTGTTGCACATGCCTGAGAGTTGATCGGATTTACTCACAAATCAAACTCACATAACTTTGCACGCATCATACATGTCTTAGATTTGATTGAATTATCTCACAATCAAGCTCCCATAATCTTTACATGTGTCACATATGTCTTAGAGTTTTTTGGACTCACTCATAATCAAACTCCTACATTGGATTCACTCACAATGTTTTCATACATGTCACACGTATTCACCTAAGTATAGCACACGTTTCACAAGTGTCTTGGTTGGATTCACTCATAAAACCAACTAAGGTCACCCTCTAAATAATCAGATTCACTCTTGATTCTTATACCACACTAGGTTACCCTCATCAAGAATTAATTCAGAAAAGCCGATCAGATTCACTCACAATCAAACTCACACATTCCTTACATGCATCACACGTCACAACTGATTGGATTCACTCACAACCAACACTCAATTTGTGATAAGTTATCCATCCATAGATAAATATCACTAAGTATTCATCGTAGACATGTAAAAGAGACATTGTATCAAGGACTTGTGTGTAATAAATTCTAGTGTTCCATACCACCAGAATTTATCCCACACAAATCTAGAGATAAGTATGCATCCGAATACTTCACACACGATTAATCTCGTGTCCTATACCACAAGACTAATAAATATCATAAAGTATATTTCAAGATGGAAGGGTCACTTCCTCTAAGAAATTCTACTTTTCATGCATAAGAGCTCTCCTTGAATATGTTACCCTAAGAGAGTCAGAGTAGTTGTTGTGGTAGTCTTGTTCTTCATCATCATCGAGTCCAAGTGAAATAATAAATATTAAATAAAACTTGATGACGTATTAATAAAATTAAAAAGTAAGAGAGTCCTTCCTTGATGTATTGTTGGCTACAAAATAAAAAGGTTAAGAAAAATAAAGAATTTAAAACAATTTATGAATAACTAAAAACATAATTATTCGATAAAGATAAGGACTTATCGTGTGTAAGTCGAGATGAAAATTGTTGGAAGCTCCATGGTAGAGATCATTGGTATAATCTACACATCATGCTTACACCACACATAACAGCATGCCTACACTCATGCTTGCTGCATAAACTCAAGACTATTGTTTTCATGATTACGACACAAAGTGCTTAAGTAATAATCACATAGCCTAGAATAATGTTAGTCCACGTTAGGTGTATAATCTAAAAGTCTACCCTAATCACTCATGAGTCTCTATGGAGCTGAGAAAATATCTAAAAGCATGGAATTGAATGATTGGTCAAAAGCGTATAACAATGATCATAACCATTTGACAATAATGCTTGAATTAATCTCCTCACTCATGACGCCACTAGAGTGATCCACATATCTATCAACACATCTAGAGTCAATGTTTAAACGATGAAATATATATTCATGAATTAGCTCTAATTCATAAATAATAGAGAAAGTGGAAATATATATTCCATGAAGCATCTCCTCATATCATGCCTTGAGGGTGACAAGCAACAGTCCTCAATTGTCTCGAAATTATAAATAATCATCATGGGCTAGTATGAACATAAGATGCAATCAAGGATGGATAGGCATGATTAGGTAGCCATTGAAATGTTTAATGGGGTGTCCTTTATACATGCCCAAATATTGATGATAAATATTACCTTTTCTTATTATTGTCTGCTCATGGTCTAAAATAATTTTTTGTTCGAGGATTTCAAAATCTTCATCTAATAATGGAGGTTCATCATAGACTACATAGAGCTTTCAACGGGCCTTTCATTATACGTGTGTTTTTGGGCAAGCCGGCGGATGCCAATCATCGAGACGCCACTGAGCTCACCCAACTTTGCTGGAGCGATCTCTGTGTTTGCGAGGTCCAACGCAGTGAGGTGCGCTAATTGTGAAAAGTAGAAGTGCATGAGGGGTTCTCTTGATCTCACAAAGATGATGGTCAGGCTGGGTATAACGATGGCGGAGCAGTTGAATAATACCGACGATCTATTTAGCAATGAGACGGAGGCCCTCCGTCCAGCCCCTTGGCAGAAGCCGAGTCCGTCACTGTTGTGTTCGTGGGCCTCAACGGCCGACAGCTCGACCCAAGCAGCGTTGGCAGGTGGGAAGAACCCAAGCTCTCCCTCTACTTCCAAGAGGGCGTGCCAGATGAAGATGTCAACGAGTTCCTGGTCCAGAACATTGACGTGGCACCCAAGACCATCCATAAATTTACCTTGAGCAGCACCTCCTAGGGTTGGAGGAAAATAGAAGAACATAGCTTAGTGAATAAACAAGCACATGCCTTGGTGCTCCCTCGATTCTCCATCATCTAAGCCTAATCGTTGTTTTCATTCCAGTGTTTTAAAGATTTTATTACCACCATAAAGCTTGTATTGTTACACTTGTACTGTTTGTCACCCACCATGCCTACAAGTGTAAATTAGTGAATGCCTGCCTCACATTTTGACTTCGATTTTTTTAGAGAGTAGCTCTTCTCTAAATTGTCGGTGTTGGTGTTTGCCTATTTGCGATCTATTTGTGCACATTGTTGATTTCCCATGCACACTTCTTCCTTAAATCTTAAGTGCATTTCAATGTGACCACACCTACAACACGTGAGTGATTGTAAGCTAACATTGTGTGTGTGTGTGTGTGTGTGTGTGTGTGTCCTTTGAAAGGTGAACTATGGGGGCATGTTGTTAAGTGGAGATATTTTGTGATAGTAGTGGGATGTATGGATGTATTA